>NC_061509.1:11780142-11797950 GCF_022539505.1 Lolium rigidum | reverse complement strand
TAATATTCAGGGAGGATGGTATTGCCAATTTGTTGTACTGATGCGTGATGGACATCTTGAGGCGATTTTGTCGGAACACTTGGTGTACATCAGTCCTGGATGGTGAGCTCACAGCTATTTACCTGTTAGAATAAGCCAGGTAATAAGGTTAATTTGAAACATTGGGAATTTTATGTACTCCAATCCATCCCATAAAACTTATCTGAGATTTGTCGACGTTTAGATGCATCTACACACTAAATAGCATATAGATGCATTCTAATTTTGCAAACTTCCGACATGCTTCATGGGACGGAGGTAGTAGCTTTTATTTTTTATGTGCAAATTTATGAACATCTTATGCGTGCCCATCTTTTTTGTGTTAAATTCCCCTAAAGAATACCCTTTGATACTTTAGCTAGCTCTATGTGAGAGATGTAAGTTCAGATTGCTCCATTGGTTACTTGATCAAATGCTCATGTACGCTAAAATATTTGTCTGACATGCAGTTTTGTCCTGATGCATTTCATGTGTCTGTACACTGAATATTCTTGTTATATTTTGCAACTAGGGTATGGACAACAATGTAGAGACCATTAGTTAATTAGACTGCTCAAGCCATTCGATGAGCTCGCTGCTGACAGCAAGGTTATGTTCACTTGGAAAGCCAAACTTCATTTATCTGTATTCTGATGTGGTTGGCCACACCAATACTTTGATGCTACATTTTTCAGGATTTAGCGTGTCGGCATTGTAGAATTTCAATGGAGCTGGCAGGACCCTGATTTTTTTTTTTACTTTTCACGAAAATCTGGCAACCATCCTTGCCTCTTGAAATTCTTCTAAATCAATGCTGCCAAGGTAGCCACTACTGCAACTTGCTTTCTGCAAACCGCAGTAACCATAAGCAACAACGAACTATAGCAGGTGGAACAAGAAATTCATACTTGTGAGAATTTCTATATTAGTTTGGAGATTTATTTTAGTTCGCTACACTCCATGCCATGTGACGTTCAATAGAGCATTCCGAAATTAAGTTTTGTATGTAAACTACATATTTGGCAATTGTTTTGTCAGTTTTATACGTCAAATCATATGTCATTATAAATTCATCCTTACATTCCCTGGTACTTGATTAACTAAACTAAACAATCAAATTGCTAGCTTTAGAGTTTGAAATGAGACCCATAATTGTTCACTTTTAGGAGTTTAATCATCTTTATTTTCTTTTCATTTTTTCTATATAAGTGAAAGTTGATTTTGGTTCTAAAATGCATCTCTTACAGTATATAAAGGGACTTTTTGTTATCTGTGTAATGATTACTAAAAATCTGCTGCCAAACAAATTATGTGCCTATGCCTATAAATAAGCACTAATACTATTGTCTCTAGCTTTCTAGGAATAAGTAGCTGTTGTTTTATCTCTAGGGAATGGACTTCTTTGAGTAGCGAGTATTAAAAGTTCTGTATCAAATATGTTATTTTTGTATGCCTATTCATGAGCGCTAGGGTTACTGTCTCTAGCTTTGTAGGAACTAGGAAAAATATATAGTGGGAGGAATCTATTTGGATATAGCAGAGCTGGTGTTTCATCCCTCTTGAATGAAATACCTTGAAGAAACGATAACAGTTTGATCAACCCACTGAAATATCCTTGATGATGCGTTAAACCAGTTATGACGTTAATTTATTTTATTATCACTGACTTATTTTTAGGTAACTGCTTAGAGTTTTCATGCATCATTTTTCCATTTTCATGTATTCATTTCAGCTATAATTATGAGAGTGGTACACAAACTAAATATGAAACGTGTTACAGGAAACTAACAATACGCAGAGCAACATGATCTTATCTCATGTTATTGAAGCCGGGTATGGTTTATGAGAATGAAATTGTGTTCATGAAATTACTTACTGGTTTTATCAGATTATTTTTTCCTAATTACTCATGCTGTTTTCATTCTTATTCTTCACCCATCATGTTTTTCCTAATTACTCATGAAATTACTTACTGGTTTTATCAGATTATTTTTTCCTAATTACTCATGCTGTTTTCATTCTTATTCTTCATGCTTGTGAAGTCCATGCTTTAGTCATGGGATAGTAAGCATCTTATCTCTTGCAGGAAAATGGCAACATAAATAATGCCGAAGTCACCAAAGCATCGCACGAAGCAGAAGATAGTAAAAGCTTCTTTAGAAATCTTAGCTTGCTGCTATGCTTCACATTAGATTATTTTTCTACCAGAATATTTCTGGCAATATTTTTGTGAATTGCTCCCAAGGTACTTTACCGAATATTTATCACCTGGAGTTTATTTGAGGGATTTCTATGTTAAACGCTTATATTCCTAGATATTTCTACCTATTCAAATTCTGGCAGATATTTTTACATTGTTCAATGAAAAACACAAAATAGATGGGCGCGGCAAAGCACGCCTTCATGGTCTAGTTAATTCAATGGAAGATGGATGCAGCCCACAATGGCACCATATGCTTTTCATTCAGGATGGACAGTACCCAGGAAATATGTACATGACAGGATCACTTGGCCTGTTCGAGACTGGCTGAGATACAATGCTAATTGGTCGTCACAGAAATCTTCAAAGGGTGTTGAAAACGAGTCGCGTCCTAAGTTGCCATGTGCTGAAGTTTTGGTGTCTGGCAAGCGCGTCCTAAGTTGCCATGTGCTGAAGTTTTGGAGTCTGGCAAGCGAAGAAAATGATACTAATGTCAGCTCAATCATAGTAGGAACACAAGAGTTAAAACTCAAAGGGCCAGCTGTTGTCAATGAACATGCTAACTCTATTAAGTCTACGCTTACTAAACTGTCATGAGTCTAGCACGAGAAAGGCCAAGCTAGTGGTTTATCAACATCGATGTCACGGAAAACCCTCAACCTGCAGTGTTCCCAAAAGAATTAAACTTTCATAAATAAGTTTCTGAACTCCAATTAAGATGAAACCAATTTTATTGAAAACATTAGAAATTATCAAAGAATATTTTTACACGAATTTATAGGTCACGAAGGACATGTAAAAATATTCAAACTCGAAAGTGCAATAGAAGATGCATACCATTTCCTTTTCAATGAATTTGCACTTGTTGAAAAACTAGCAACAAGCTAAAGGAGTTCACATAGAGATACACAAAGAAGCACCAAGAATAAGGGGATGAAAAGTATGCAAATGATTGAGCTTGATCAAGTTATCCAACTGAATTTTCCTCTTTATAGTACGGCTATCTATCCTATAACCCGGTCTCCCAACAACCACCTTGATACCGGTTAAAGGAAAACTTAGCAAGACACTACCTTTGCTTTGTGCGTCCCTCTTGATCTCGGTGACAACGCTTCAAACTTCATTCAAGCCGAAATGCTTCAATTGATCATTATTGATTCATGAAGACATATAGTTTGCTCTCCCATACACCACTAAGCATGTCGCCAATGGAAGGCAAGCTTGAAGCATGCTATTCTCGATGCTCATCTTGAACTTCCACTTCTGAACCTTGATGACGATCGGCACTTGATGTAGTCCTCTCATGTGCTATATGAGATCTTACTTTTGAAGCATACCCATGGAAAGATACCGAACCCACATAGACAACACAAATCCACATATAGTATGGATTAGTTCACAAAGCATAATTGACAAGGCTTATCATACCACAAGATCACACGATCCCATGTGGTACGTTCTTTATTCTTCATGTGTTGACCATCTTGAATCCAATTTTCGCCCTTAGGTTTGGTCAACCTTGTATGTTCTCATGCTCTATCATTCCTTGATCATCCATTGCTTTACACACAAGCTACAACATGGGTAAATTGAGTTTCACACAAGAACTCCATCTTCATTTTTTTCTTAATCATATCATATTCTTCTCCTCAAATCGATGATCTTGATGCCAATACTCAAGGTATATCTTTTATCTTCATGGCATCCACACTTCAATCCAACACATGGACTACAATAATTATCTACGAAATATTCATTCATATAAACTCAATAAAAACATTAGTCCATAGGGATTATCGTTAATTAGCAAAACAACACATAGGGGCAATATACCCTTACACATAGTCGGGATCTCGAAGACAACGTCCGCGTCCGCCTATGAGCCCACGATATCGATGATATTGTTCACGCTGCTATGTCTGGGGGTCGCCCCCCCCCCCCCCCCCGAGTTGCACATAGCTCCGCCCCATGGTAAACATTAAGGTGCATTATGCATCACTTGTAAACTTTGCCCATTTTATCTTACTATATCTACCAAAATTTGCAAAAAAGATTGTTATAATTTTGATGTTGCATAGGCTAGGCAAGTTGCAATTTGAGTGTGTCCTGTTCTTCTTGTACCTTGTGAGGTCGGTCCACATTAGAACCTTATGCTTGCTATTGTTCATAAACATCATGCAGAAGATAGTGGTAGGCTCCGGTAGGTCGTCCGAGGCCAAAATAAGAAACTCCCGTGGGACAATGCAGTCCGACACCACCATGCCCTTCTCGCCACACCACTTCTACGGATCCAATAGCCCATTGGGCTCAAGGTTCTCGGACCTTCAAGGGCCGGGATCTCAAAGAGAACCTCCACGTCCACCTGCGAGCCAGCGACAACGATGATCTTGTTCACGCCGTTGTAGTTCATCTCCTTTCCTAGGGAGGAAGTCTAGGGGAAAATGTGAATCCAAAGTCTTCCATGTAAGTCCCTATGTCTGGGGTGACCCCCCCCCCCCCCACCCCCACACACACACGAGTTGGACATAGCTCCACCCGTGGAAAACATAAACTTTGCCCTTAAATCATTTATCTTGAGCTCTCAATTGAAGTCAACCATTACATTTATAACATTTGATCCATTGGGTTTCTACTCCGTCTCTCTTTTATTTGTGTATGTTACTTCATTTCTTGCATATTATCTCTCTCTTTTTATCCAAAGTAGAACTTTACCTAGTCAAGTGGTTACATAAGTAGCATATATAGTTTGAGATAAGTTTACCTACTACCTCCCACGGTTATATACTAAAACTTCCAAATTAAAACGTGTTATGACTATCCATTGCACTTGGAGTTATCATCCGTCGCCCGCAACGTTCATGGTCGCTGTAGCCATCTCCCAAGCCTCGGCCTTGGACACCTTCACCATGGTGGTTCCGTTGTTGAACATGTACAAGTGGCTGTTGCTCATCTCCACGTGCTCCGGGTACACCCGTGCTGTGATGCACGCTCGTCCCCCGCCGCCAAAGCTCTCCACCACTGAGTGATCAATCTGTTACAAGAACATAACACATCTACTCACTCCAAGTAAGTACATATAAGCATTTGAATATGTTGCATGTGACGAATAATTCACCAATGTTCTGAGCGATATGCTCTTGGTCTCCTTGATGTCCATGTCCACGAACCCTCCGTACGACGGCTTGTATACGTCGGCTCTCGTAGTCGATCTGCCAAAATTTGCAAAAACAAGATTGTTATGATTTTGATCTTACATAGGTCAGGCAAGTTCAAATTTGTGTGTGATCTATTTTTGTTGTACCTTGTGAGGTCGGTGCACATGAGAACCTTGTACTTGCCATCATGCTTGAACACACTGAAGAAGACGGAGGTGTGCTCCTGCAGATCGCCCGAGGCCAGGACGAGCAGCCCGAATGGGCCGATGCCACCCCGCATTGACGCACCCTTCTTGCCGCATAGCTTTTGCGGGTCCAACAGCTCATTTGGCTCAATGTTCTCGGCTCCCTCCAGGGTCGGGATCTTGAAGACGACCTCCACGTCCGCCTGCGAGCCCGCAACTCCAATGATCTCGTTCACGCTGCCTGAGTTAACATTCGTTCCTTGGAACCCAACCTTCTTCTTCCTCAGCGTCTCGATCTCCTTGATCGGCCACTGCAGCAGCTGCTTCCCATCGATGTCCAGCCAGATCTTCCTCGGGACCGTCTGGACGCCAGACCAACCCCTGGCGACATAGTCGGCCTCCGTGTCGGACTCGTTAGCCCAGCCCCAGAGCACGCGCCTGTTCTTGCGCGCGTCGAAGAAGGTCTTGGACGCGTACACGTGGCCGTAGTCGAGGCGGCGCCAGGTCCGGCTGTCGTTGTCGGCGTCGGCCGCCTCGAAGGTGTCCGCGGTGTCGTCGTACCGCCCCACCACGTAGTAGTCCTGGGTTGTGGCCATCACGCTCAACTTTAGCACGTGCCTCGCCGCCCCGTTCGAGGGTGCGCAGTTGAGCCCGTTCTGTGCACCAGGCTCCGCCACTGGGAACAGGTCCGGGCACTCCACCATGCCGGCGGCGGTCGACTTGTACAGTGGCGCGGCGTTCCGCTCCCAGCGCCGGAAGTCCTTGCTCCGGTAGATGAGCGTCGACCCCACAGAGACGTTGACCTTGGCCGCAACGGCCACGCGCCAGAGGCCATCACGGCCGCGCCACGCCGTGGAGGGGTCACGGAAGTTGTCGTGCACGACGTCCTTGGGGAGCGGGATGACGGGATTGTAGTCAGGCTTCACCCACTGGCGGAGAAGTGGGTCGGAGGCGTTCTTAGGGAAGGCCACGTTCTGGACTTGGTTGCCGGCGGCGTCGATGCCAGTGTAGAGCATGGCCGGGTTGCCGTCGGGAAGGATGGTCGCGGAGCCAGACCAGCAGCCGTTGGCGTCAAATGGGGAATCGGGGTCAAGGGCGGTGTCGAGGGCGGTCCAGTTGATGAGGTCGACGGAGACGGAGTGGCCCCAGGAGAGGTTGCCGTTGCCCCAGGTGGCGCCGTGTGGGTTGTACTGGTAGAAGAAGTGGTACATGCCGTTGTGGTACATCGGCCCTGTCCATAGAATGCAACGGAATATTATGTTTTTTAATAAAAGACTGTGTGCATCAACCAGAGGCCGAGTATACCCCATTTCGTAAAAAATAGAATGCAACAAAAAATAACGGTCGATCAGTTCCCACCGTTTCAGACTTTCATACTACTCTTTTTTCTGTCAGTTTACATACTGTATCACGGACGTCTCAAACTCTCAATCTCTGTAATCTGCACTATTGAATGATTAGTGAAGTTTTTTTTAAGAAATGATTAGTGAAGTTGGTTGTTAAGATGTCAGCTCTCAATGTTTTTACAGTTGGGCACTCTCGTTTTCCCTACTACCTATGGATGGATATGCTGGAAAACTAACAAAAATCAAGGCACTCTAAAAGTCTATACACTTCTTTGGGATACTAAGAAAAAACTAAGAAAAATCAAGCCCTTATTTTTAGCAAATTAGCAAACAAGCGCAGGACGCGAGCAGTTAATCGGATGAAAGAAAGTGAATTGCATGTACCATTCGGATCTGCTCAGCACCATCAGGAAGAGGTCGCCATGAATCCATCCGAGCCAGCAATTTCGCCGCATTCGACCGGACACGCAAAGAAATTCAGGTTAGGCTGAATACACAATTCTGTTGTTCTTGAGAAAAGCTGAATCCACAATTGGGTAAAGAGACAATGCAGCGAATAGAGAAGCGTTGGTTCGTACCGTTCTGCCAGTTCTTGGCAGGCTGGAAGTGGTAGGCGGTCCTGCTCCTGTCATGGCGTGGCGTGCTCCCTGCCTCGTCGTAGAGCCGGCGGAGGGAGGACGACGACGAGAGGAGGAGGCAAAGATGGAAGGCGACCACGGCCAGACGGAGTCCGGCCATGAATGACCAACAGTGGGTGGCGGGACTAACGAACGGCTAGTTCCTCTTGTTATTGCTCTGCTCTCCCTTGCCACCTCGGGTCCCCAAATTTATACACTAGTATACCACATGTCCAAGGCATTTGGCTTCGATTCAGTAGTATCTTTCGTTTCGACTTTGCATCTGAAGTGCGGGGGAGTGATGTTGTCCTCCACTCTCTCGTGGCCGTCCGTGTACAAGATGAGGAGGACAGTACCAAGTCTTCACAAGATTAGACAGTGGACAAACAATGTGCGGTAGTAAATCTGTATATGCAAGGAAAGAAAAATATAAGGGCGTGGCTATTTCTTCAACTGATAACTAGCATGAATCATAAAACAAATCTAACGATGTAGGACTTGACTAAAAAAGAACTTAGTTCTTAGCTAGCTGAGAACTAGCAAAACCTAAAATACAATTCTAAAACTTCGAATAAATCTGCAAACAAATACACATACACATGTACACATTTGAAAGGCACGGTAGAAATTTTGGGGAAAGACATTATCTTTTGGGCTATAAAAAAGACAATTTGTTTTGACAAATTAGGGGCATGTGTATTTTATGCACTGAATAAATTTTGTGATTTTTTCTGAACTTGAAAGTTTAGTTTTTTATAAACTAAAATATAGCGAGCACGGGGAGCTCGGATGCTGCTAATCCGTTCTCTACATTCAAGTGACGTGTTTTGGTCCTTTGGAACAAATATATGGTGCGCGTTTGGTATGTTTTTTTTGGCTCGCATATGTCTATCAATTTTAGCCCGTTTGTGCATGACACGGATATTAAAGCAACTCCGGGACAGGCCTAGAGCGGGCATGTCCCATTCTCCCTATTCCTGCCCGAGGCATGCAAATGTTGCACCTGCTTTTTGGTTCTATTCCACGCACACTCTTTTTAAATCAACATAAATATACTCTGAATTAAAATAAGTTGTACATGAAAAAGATGCGTGTTGATGATATGAATCAATTCTCACAATCGGTTTCGAGTTTCATCAGTCGTAAATCGTCAATTTCATGTATGAAGTTTTAAGCGAATTTCACCAAATTCGTCACACACCATCAACCGTTTGAAATTTCCTTTGAGAAGTAGATTCAGCTCACCATTCCGCATGATTTTCATGTTGATAGGTTTTTTTTATTTTGTACATACACGGATAAATAAATGACTCGCTAGTATACGCGTGAGTATACTTTGGATTACTCTTGGTCAAATTCTCGCTTTCCATCTTCATGGACGGCGACGTGATGATAATCTGTGAGAAGTGAGAGGTGATAATCCATAGGTGGTGGTGGCTTGGTGGTGTTCGTCTTCGTGGTCGGCGACGTGGTGATGCTTGTGACCGACGTGAACGACGGTGCCATGGTGGTCTTCATCTTCGTGGTTGGCGACATGTCCATTATTGTGACCAGCGTGATCGATGGTGCTATGGTGGTCTTTATTTTCGTGGTCGGCGATGTGCCCATGCTTTTGACTGGAGTGATTCACGGTGCCATGGTGGTCTTCGTCTTCGTGGTCGGCGACGTGGTGATGCTTTTGACCGACGTGACCGACGGTGCCATCGCCGACGTGCCGAAGCTTGTGAACAGCGATGCTATGGTGGTCTTGTGATAGGTGAGGTAAGATCACCATGTTGCCATATATGTGAGACTAGAAAAAGCTTGTGATCAACCAATTAAAGTGTCACTTGAGTACCAACCGATGTAATCCAAACTATCAAACGATGTGCGTTCTACGTATGAGAGCTCATCCGAAACGAGATGTGAGTTCCATCTCACTGATGTAGTGAACCAAAAATTACGTACAAGCTACCAAACGCGCCAATGGTCGAGCAGCCGCCAAGCACACAGTGCTACTGGAGAGAGAACGTGGCCACGGCCGGCTAAGTCCACCGATATTATTGAACTGCAGCATTTCCGATCCGATCCTCTGCAGATGCAACGAACGCTGCAGCAGAGCAGATGGAACCGGCTGTCTGTCCGTAGTGGCAGCAAAGCGCCAGCCAAAAACACCATCGGGTGACCACGTACGAATCAGCCAGTCGGCACTAATACGATGGAATCTGTGCGTTCTCATGCGCGTGCTGGGCCGGTCGATGTCGGCCGCGGCGAGCAACACACGACCGGACACGCTTGGCAGGACAGAAACGCAGCTCTCATCTATCTCGTCCATCCGCGTCGCTGTTAGCGCAGCTGTTGTGCACAACACAATATACCGACCGACTATGTATATGTTAGCGACGCCCGCTCCGCCGTTAGGTCAAATCGTGGCGCATGTTTGCTTGCCCTTGTCATGTTGCGGCATGGCGCCCAACGGCGCCCATGGCAATGGCACATCATGACTGGTCGCACTTTGCTATACAAACCGCATACTCGATCATCTCCTTTGACGTTAATTTGCTAGTATGAGGCTAAATCTTCAGATAGCTCTTTAAATCCATTTGATCAAAATTTGAGTAATAGCTGAATTTCTTTTCTTGACGATATGTCAGTTGAGAACATGTTCAGCTTCAGTGTTCTTCGGATCCACAGCAGATAGTTTGGGTAATTCCGCGAGTACCTTTGTATAATCAGGGATGTTTGCTTGCCCTTGTCATGTCGCGCCAATGGTGGCCATGCCGCCACGCTGCCGGTTGGCAGTTGCAGTTTAGACATCAGTAAAGATCCGGCCACAAACCTCTCGCCCCCGCGCGACAGCGCCGCGCCGCGCCGCGCCAGGGCGATCGCCGGCGCCTCTTCCTCTCGCTCACGTGCGCCTTCCTCCCCCGTCGCCGCCGCCCTAGGCGCTGCCAGGCAAAGCCTTGGTGGCGTGGCGGTGGCGGCGAATTCTCCTCGGCTGCGGATCGGTGGGCATGGCGGCGGCAGATCAGCATGGCCTTCTCGAATGCGGCGGTGCGGGGAGGCGGCGGTCATGGCACCGATTTGCAGGCGTCCTACGTCGGCGGTGAGGCGCTACTGAGCTTCTCTTGCGCCATGAGGAGTCCTAGGGCAGCAGCCCTAGGCATGGTGGTGGTGACCGCCGGATTGGGGCTGGGTGTGGCGATCTCCTGATCTCACATCTAGTCCTAGTAGCGAGTTGGGGATGCGCGGCTGCCGGTGAAAACCGTGATCCGACCTTTGTCGTGGCGGGCGATGGAGACGTCACGCGTCGTAACCTTCTCGAAGGCATCGTCATCGTAGTCTGCGGCTACTCACTCGTGCTGCTCCGGGGGAAACCCTAGATCCGGGTCTCCCGGATCGGATGATGTCGACGCTTCTTGCGTCGTTCTACCTCTTGGAGCATCATTTTTGGAGCAGCGGCTGGATGGAGGTGGATCTTGGTGGAGTGGTTTTCATCTACCACGTTGACATCGATGATTCTCGGCGGCGTGGAGCTGCAGGGTATCGAAGACGGGCGCGGACTGCTGGACGCGTGCAGGATGGTGGAGCTGTCTGGCATCATGGTGACATCGACGACAGATCTGTCAAGGTCAATGCGGTGATCCTCTTGAAGATGGGTGCGAGGAAGACGACGGTAGCGTTTTCTGTGACGTGTATACTGGCGTGCGCTCAGGGTCCGCTTGACTGGTTGTGCTTCTCACCCGCCAATGGGCGGCTTGAGAAGGCATTCAGTTTTAGATGATGTGTGTTAATCTATTGTCAGGGTAATGGCCCTGTTCATGGTCACCCTCTTAATCGCTCTTGTAGGCATAGCGAGTTGTCGCTGGAAAGATGGCTTCGAGTTGATCTTTGTATCTCCCTTGTAAAGCTTTGCGAATAATTTAATAAAAGAAAATTGTGTGCATCCTTTAGATGCAAAGAGACTAGGGTGACGCTCCCATTTCGAAAAAAAATGCCGCCACGCTGCCTCACACTTTGTGGTATACACAAGCTGACGTTAATTTGTGTGTACCACCCCGATAGTGAATTCAGATTTTCTTCCTCTTTTTTTTTTGAGGGAATGAGCTAGATTTCATTCCTCATTTTAGTTGTGCTCAATTCGTTACAGCCGTGGTCATGCATAGGATTAGAGAAGAGGGGAAGGATTGGATCCTTGCCGGAGCTTCTCACATGGCGGATCTCCTAGGCTACTCCCTTTCCCTTGGTCGGGGGGGGGAGGGGAGGTTGTTCCCCCGTTTCCTCTTTTTTTGTTTTTCATGCCTCTTGCCATGCCCCTGTTTGCTTCTTCTATATCAATATAAGGTAAAGCTTTTTTGCCCGTTTCAAAAAAAAAAATTCGTTACATCGGTCTGGTTTAAGTACTTGCATACATGCACAGCTGGAACGAAGGCCAACACGTCAGCCAACTTAACACACACCTTGCCCTAACAGAATACGCCTTCATTTAATAGTGGCCCACTATGACGTTTAAGGGTATCTCCAGCGACACGATCCAAACGATTTTGCAACCTTCGAATTGGTTTACGCGGATAGGAGGACCGAATGTGACATTGTTATAACCGGTGCAGATTATGAAGATGGACCAGCACAAGGACTAGATAAATTGGACCCACACGTAATATCGACTTGGACTACAAAAAATAATACTCTAATACGAATTCTACTAGGACTCTTATAAACCCTAACCTGGTTGATATATAAAGCTAGGTAGGGGCACCACTTAGATCATATTGAGAAACAGAAAAAATAGACACGATACACATAGACATCGCAACCCGCATATTAGAACTAGACAGACAAGATACAACAACTCCGCCAACGGCGGCCCCCTCGTACACATATATTCATATACTGGATTGCTATCAGGATGTAGCGACCCTCCATCGTGGGGACGTGAACCTAGATACGTCGAGTTCCTACTCTCGCTCCCGGAATATCCATCGTCGCCTTCCGTCAACCCTAAGCCTCTCATGGTGTGCATTACCGAGAAGCCGCCTCGACAATTAGCTCCATCTATGGGAACGCAACCACTGAATTTTATTATCCTGACGAGATCGCAAGTCATCATCAAACAGCATCCGAGATGCAGCCGGGTCAGCTTCATCAAAGAGCCGTTCTTCATCACCAACTCGTCGTGCTGCGGGGACACGAAATCTCATGAGATCTGATCTACTACAAGTCTACAAGGCGAAATCTTGGGGCCAAATATCAGACCGCCACGATTTGCTAAGCGCGTGCCCAGTCCGCCGGATCCATCAAACCACTAGCTAACTGCAGCATGGCTCGCGAAAAAGAAAGGAAACGTATTTCACATGGAGACACCGCCTGGTCAGATCGACAACAAGTCAAGAACAACAGCATGCATCACGTTGGACCGTATGCATGCATGGATTTTTCGGCAAGGCTGCTAATTGCATGGATGATCACGTGAAACCAAGGAAAAGAAAGCAACAGAAAACTCAAGGCACTAGCTAACTCATATGGTGCATGCACCGTATATATGAGTTGTATACAACAGTACAGTACATCGGCAAGTCACCAAGTCGATACCGCGGCCACCTTCATTTTCGTCACGGCCGCGGGCACCTCCATCGCCAACTTCCGTCACCAGACTGGACGCTGCCTTACAGTACCAATGGCAGTCATGGAAGCGTTTGGCGCGATAGCATGGACGACGAGAAGCACCTAAGGAGGACTTCGCAACGCTCACCTGTCATGGATCCATCATCATCGACAACATATATATCGCATCCGATCGGTTCGTCATCATCAACAAACGGCAGCTGCTCCAACGACATCCGTCAAAAAATTTCTAGCGCGGCGAAGAGTTTTCTCGGCTCCACGATTTGCCATACAATCGACTTCATCGGCTACAACAACGAGTTCTATGCCGGTTACTACCTCTTCACCGTCGGGGGCTCAGCGTACATCATCATTATCAGCGCATGCAGAATCTTTCGTAGAGCTGCATCGTGGGGGTAAACGCACCCTCCACCACACCATCGGCCTGCTAGACAGCAATTTAGCAAGGTCATCTCCACGATGCCCAAGGAGAAGCCGGAGCGAAATTATCCTGGATATGTCTCCGTAGCAAAGCATCGAGTACGTCCCAATGAGAAAGACTCCATGAGATTCACATCTGGCAACATAACCAACGCCAAGCAGAGAATAGATCGGTTCGATCGGCCATTGGCATGCATGTTTTACTACTTCACGTGAAGATTCATCGGCTGGACAACTTCGCCGACCACATGAAAGATCAGAGATGGTAAACCTAGAGGGGGGTGAATAGGTTTCTACACATTTTAATTCTTTCTTTGTTGTATTAGGTTTTGCGGAATATAAATGTGAGCCTAATGAAAACTAGGTGAGCCAACCTAGATGACAATACAAGTATCTCAAGCACGAAGGCTCTCACAACATATATAACACAAGTAAAGAGTTCGGTTAGAGATAACCGAGAGCACGTGAAGACGAAGATGTATTCATGTGTTCCCTTCCTTTGCAAGAAGGTACACCACCTTTGGAGAGGTGGTGATCCCACGAAGGATTTCCCGGCGCAACGAGGCTCATCTTCTTATATGTGCCTATCCCACGAAGAAATAGCTCTTTCACTTTTGGTAGACTTTGAGGCAGCCTCCAAACCTTCACAATCCTTGTCGGAGCAAATTCACAGCCCGAATGCTTCCGGGTGATTTTGCCCACCTAGGGTTTCCAAGGAACCCTAGATACCAAGTCTCTTCAAGAATACAAGGGGGAATGAGATTTGGCTTGGTGAGACTATAGATCAAGACCTCCTCTAGCTATTCCCCGGAGGGATTTGAGTTTTGGTGGAGGAGGAGGGAGATCCGAAACTTTTGGTGTTTCCAACAATGGAGTATGAGAGAGAGAGGCTCAAGAACATAGTATAGTATGTTGCCTAAGTGTTCTGAGCTAGGTGAAGGGCTATTTATAGCTTCACTTGAAATCCAGCAGTTGATGAGGTCCAGCTCAGCATTTTGGTCGATGAGGTCGGCCTGCCTGGCCAGGCACCGGATGGGCCGGTGCAGGAGCCGGCGCCGCTGGGCCATCCGGCAGAAACCGGGCGGGGCACCGGGCAGGCACCGGGCGGGGCTGGAGTGGAGGTTGTTCCCCCGTTTCCTCTTTTTTTGTTTTTCATGCCTCTTGCCATGCCCCTGTTTGCTTCTTCTATATCAATATAAGGTAAAGCTTTTTTGCCCGTTTCAAAAAAAAAAATTCGTTACATCGGTCTGGTTTAAGTACTTGCATACATGCACAGCTGGAACGAAGGCCAACACGTCAGCCAACTTAACACACACCTTGCCCTAACAGAATACGCCTTCATTTAATAGTGGCCCACTATGACGTTTAAGGGTATCTCCAGCGACACGATCCAAACGATTTTGCAACCTTCGAATTGGTTTACGCGGATAGGAGGACCGAATGTGACATTGTTATAACCGGTGCAGATTATGAAGATGGACCAGCACAAGGACTAGATAAATTGGACCCACACGTAATATCGACTTGGACTACAAAAAATAATACTCTAATACGAATTCTACTAGGACTCTTATAAACCCTAACCTGGTTGATATATAAAGCTAGGTAGGGGCACCACTTAGATCATATTGAGAAACAGAAAAAATAGACACGATACACATAGACATCGCAACCCGCATATTAGAACTAGACAGACAAGATACAACAACTCCGCCAACGGCGGCCCCCTGTACACATATATTCATATAGTGGATTGCTAACAGGATGTAGCGATCTTCCATCGTGGGGACGTGAACCTAGGTACGTCGTGCCTACTCTCGCTCCCGGAATCTCCATTGTCGTCTTCCGTCAACCCTAAGCCTCTCATGGTGTGCATTACCGAGAAGCCGCCTCGACAATTAGCTCCATCTATGGGAACGCAACCACTGAATTTTATTATCCTGACGAGATCGCAAGTCATCATCAAACAGCATCCGAGATGCAGCCGGGTCAGCTTCATCAAAGAGCCGTTCTTCATCACCAACTCGTCGTGCTGCGGGGACACGAAATCTCATGAGATCTGATCTACTACAAGTCTACAAGGCGAAATCTTGGGGCCAAATATCAGACCGCCACGATTTGCTAAGCGCGTGCCCAGTCCGCCGGATCCATCAAACCACTAGCTAACTGCAGCATGGCTCGCGAAAAAAGAAAGGAAACGTATTTCACATGGAGACACCGCCTGGTCAGATCGACAACAAGTCAAGAACAACAGCATGCATCACGTTGGACCGTATGCATGCATGGATTTTTCGGCAAGGCTGCTAATTGCATGGATGATCACGTGAAACCAAGGAAAAGAAAGCAACAGAAAACTCAAGGCACTAGCTAACTCATATGGTGCATGCACCGTATATATGAGTTGTATACAACAGTACAGTACATCGGCAAGTCACCAAGTCGATACCGCGGCCACCTTCATTTTCGTCACGGCCGCGGGCACCTCCATCGCCAACTTCCGTCACCAGACTGGACGCTGCCTTACAGTACCAATGGCAGTCATGGAAGCGTTTGGCGCGATAGCATGGACGACGAGAAGCACCTAAGGAGGACTTCGCAACGCTCACCTGTCATGGATCCATCATCATCGACAACATATATATCGCATCCGATCGGTTCGTCATCATCAACAAACGGCAGCTGCTCCAACGACATCCGTCAAAAAATTTCTAGCGCGGCGAAGAGTTTTCTCGGCTCCACGATTTGCCATACAATCGACTTCATCGGCTACAACAACGAGTTCTATGCCGGTTACTACCTCTTCACCGTCGGGGGCTCAGCGTACATCATCATTATCAGCGCATGCAGAATCTTTCGTAGAGCTGCATCGTGGGGGTAAACGCACCCTCCACCACACCATCGGCCTGCTAGACAGCAATTTAGCAAGGTCATCTCCACGATGCCCAAGGAGAAGCCGGAGCGAAATTATCCTGGATATGTCTCCGTAGCAAAGCATCGAGTACGTCCCAATGAGAAAGACTCCATGAGATTCACATCTGGCAACATAACCAACGCCAAGCAGAGAATAGATCAGTTCGATCGGCCATTGGCATGCATGTTTTACTACTTCACGTGAAGATTCATCGGCTGGACAACTTCGCCGACCACATGAAAGATCAGAGATGGTAAACCTAGAGGGGGGTGAATAGGTTTCTACACATTTTAATTCTTTCTTTGTTGTATTAGGTTTTGCGGAATATAAATGTGAGCCTAATGAAAACTAGGTGAGCCAACCTAGATGACAATACAAGTATCTCAAGCACGAAGGCTCTCACAACATATATAACACAAGTAAAGAGTTCGGTTAGAGATAACCGAGAGCACGTGAAGACGAAGATGTATTCATGTGTTCCCTTCCTTTGCAAGAAGGTACACCACCTTTGGAGAGGTGGTGATCCCACGAAGGATTTCCCAGCGCAACGAGGCTCATCTTCTTATATGTGCCTATCCCACGAAGAAATAGCTCTTTCACTTTTGGTAGACTTTGAGGCAGCCTCCAAACCTTCACAATCCTTGTCGGAGCAAATTCACAGCCCGAATGCTTCCGGGTGATTTTGCCCATCTAGGGTTTCCAAGGAACCCTAGATACCAAGTCTCTTCAAGAATACAAGGGGGAATGAGATTTGGCTTGGTGAGACTATAGATCAAGACCTCCTCTAGCTATTCCCCGGAGGGATTTGAGTTTTGGTGGAGGAGGAGGGAGATCCGAAACTTTTGGTGTTTCCAACAATGGAGTATGAGAGAGAGAGAGCTCAAGAACATAGTATAGTATGTTGCCTAAGTGTTCTGAGCTAGGTGAAGGGCTATTTATAGCTTCACTTGAAATCCAGCAGTTGATGAGGTCCAGCTCAGCATTTTGGTCGATGAGGTCGGCCTGCCTGGCCAGGCACCGGATGGGCCGGTGCAGGAGCCGGCGCCGCTGGGCCATCCGGCAGAAACCGGGCGGGGCACCGGGCAGGCACCGGGCGGGGCTGGAGTGCACCCTGGACAGGCCCCGGTTGGCACCGGTGCCAGGGCTGGTCGGCTGTAACATCCCAAGTTTCAACAATAATAAACAAGAAAGACAATTTCCCCAAAGACAAAATTTGCAATTAACAAAAACTTTTTATGTGCATATAGTGCCACATATAGATTCATGCATTTGAGTGAAATTCTTTTGTGCAATTGCCATGATGAGTGTTGGTATGTTTAACAATTGCTATTAGAACACTAACCAAGATCACC
>NC_061509.1:11752530-11780042 GCF_022539505.1 Lolium rigidum | reverse complement strand
GTCTACGGGAGCTTCTATTCTTGTAGACAGTGTTGGGCCTCCAAGAGCAGAGGTTTGTAGAACAGCAGCAAGTTTCCCTTAAGTGGATCACCCAAGGTTTATCGAACTCGGGGAGGAAGAGGTCAAAGATATCCCTCTCATGCAACCCCGCAACCACAAAGCAAGAAGTCTCTTGTGTCCCCAACACACCTAATAGGTGCACTAGTTCGGCGAAGAGATAGTGAAATACAAGTGGTATGAATGAATATGAGCAGTGGCAACGGCACCAGAAAAGTGCTTTGCCCAGGACAGTAAACAAGCAGTAGTAACGCAGCAGTAGTAACGCAGTAAAACAGTAAACAAGCAGCGATAGCAGTATTTAGGAACAAGGCCTAGGGATTACACTTTCACTAGTGGACACTCTCAACATTGATCACATAACAGAATAGATAGATAGATGCTAGACTCTACACTCTTTTGTTGGATGATGAACACCACTAATTGCGTAGGATTACACGAACCCTCAATGCCGGAGTTAACAAGCTCCACAATATTCAATGTTCATATTTAAATAACCTTAGAGTGCATGACAGATCAACACAACTAAACCAAGTACTAACATAGCATGCACACTGTCACCTTCACACTATGTAGGAGGAATAGATCACATCAATACCATCATAGCAATAGTTAACTTCATAATCTACAAGAGATCATAATCATAGCCTACGCCAAGTACTAACACGGATGCACACACTGTCACCATTACACCGTGCGGGAGGAATAAACTACTTTAATAACATCACATGAGTAGCACACAACTAGTAGCGATACAAAGCTCATCATATGGATCTCAATCATGTAAAGCAAAGCTCCTCATGAGATCATTGTATTGAAGTACATAGGAGAGAGATTAACCACATAGCTACCGGTACAGCCCCGAGCCTCGATGGAGAACTACTCCCTCCTCATGGGAGACAACGAGCGTTGATGGAGATGGTGGTGGTGTCGATGGAGGAGCCTTCCGGGGCACTTCCCCGTCCCGGCGGCGTGCCGGAACAGAGACTCCTCGTCCCCCGGATCTTGGCTTCGCGATGGCGGCGGCTCCGGAAGGTTTTCCGTATCGTGGCTTTTCCGTATCGAAGTTTTAGGTCTGGGACCTTTATATAGGCGAAGAGGCGGCGTCAGAAGGTCGAAGGGGCGACGACACCATAGGGCCGCGCGGCCAGGGGGTGGGCCGCGCCACCCTATCATCTGGGGGCTGTGTGGTCCCCCTCTGGCGACTCTCGGGTGTTCTGGATGCTTCCGGGCAAAATAGTAACCTAGGCGTTGATTTCGTCCAATTCCGAGAATATTTCGTTACTAGGATTTCTGAAACCAAAAACAGCGAGAAAACGAGAACCGGCCCTTCGGCATCTCGTCAATAGGTTAGTTCCGGAAAACGCATAAATATGACACAAAGTATGCATAAAACATGTAGATATCATCAATAATGTGGCATGGAACATAAGAAATTATCGATACGTCGGAGACGTATCAGCATCCCCAAGCTTAGTTTCTGCTCGTCCCGAGCAGGTAAACGATAAACAAAGATAATTTCTGGAGTGACATGCCATCATAAACTTGATCATATTGTAAACATATGTAATGAATGCAGCGATCAAAACAATGGTAATGACATGAGTAAACAACTGAATCATAAAGCAATGACTTTTCATGAATAGCACTTTCAAGACAGGCATCAATAAGTCTTGCATAAGAGTTAACTCATAAAGCAATAATTTAAAGTAAAGACATTGAAGCAACACAATGGAAGATTAAGTTTCAGCGGTTGCTTTCAACTTGTAACATGTATATCTCATGGATAATTGTCAATGCAAAGCAATATAACAAGTGCAATAAGCAAGTATGTAAGAATCAATGCACGAGTTCACACAAGTGTTTGCTTCTTGAGGTGGAGAGAGATAGGTGAACTGACTCAACATAAAAGGTAAAAGAATGGTCCTTCAAAGAGGAAAGCATCGATTGCTATATTTGTGCTAGAGCTTTGGTTTTGAAAACATAAAGAGAGCATAAAAGTAAAATTTTGAGAGGTGTTTGTTGTTGTCAACGAATGGTAGTGGGCACTCTAACTACCTCATCAACCAGACTTTCAAGAGCGGCTCCCATGAAGGACGTTATCTCTACCGAGCAAGGTAGATCATCCCTCTTCTCTTTTGTTTACACATGTACTTTAGTTTAGTTTTTCTTTATTTATGGATGACACTCCTCCCAACCTTTTGCTTACACAAGCCATGGCTAACCGAATCCTCGGGTGCCTTCCAACAATCACATACCATGAAGGAGTGTCTATTTGCAAAATTAAGTTGCTTACCGATGAATCGAGCAAAACATGTGAAGAGAATTATTAATGCAAGTTAATTAATCGGGCTGGGAACCCCATTGCCGGCTCTTTTTGCAAAATTATTGGATAAGCGGATGAAGCCACTAGTCCATTGTGAAAGTCTGTCAAAAGTAAATGACAAGATCGAAAGATAAAACACCACATACTTCCTCATGAGCTATAAAACATTGACACAAATAAGAGGTGATAAATTTTGAATTATTTAAAGGTAGCACTCAAGCAATTTACTTTGGAATGGCGGAGAAATACCATGTAGTAGGTAGGTATGGTGGACACAAATGGCATAGTGGTTGGCTCAAGGATTTTGGATGCATGAGAAGTATTCCCTCTCGATACAAGGTTTAGGCTAGCAAGGTTATTTGAAACAAACACAAGGATGAACCGGTGCAGCAAAACTCACATAAAAGACATATTGTAAACATTATAAGACTCTACACCGTCTTCCTTGTTGTTCAAAACTCAATACTAGAAATTATCTAGACTTTAGAGAGACCAAATATGCAACCCAAATTTAGCAAGCTCTAGGTGTTTCTTCATTAATGGGTGCAAAGTATATGATGCACGAGCTTAAACATGAGCACACCAATTGCCAAGTATCACATTATCCAAGACATTTTATCAATTACTACATGTAGCATTTTCCGTTTCCAACCATATAAAAATGAACGAAGCAGTTTTAACCTTCGCCATGAACACTAAAACATAAAGCGAAGAACACATGTGTTCATATGAACCAGCGGAGCGTGTCTCTCTCCCACACAAGCATGAATTTATTCAGAGAATGAAAATAACAAGACGAAAATAAAAGCACACAGACGCTCCAAGTAAAGTACATAAGATGTGACGGAATAAAAATATAGTTTGAGGGGAGGAACCTGATAATGTTGTCGATGAAGAAGGGGATGCCTTGAGCATCCCCAAGCTTAGACGCTTGAGTCTTCTTAGAATATGCAGGGGTGAACCACCGGGGCATCCCCAAGCTTAGAGCTTTCACTCTCCTTGATCATAGTATATCATCCTCCTCTCTTGACCCTTGAAAACTTCCTTCACACCAAACTCGAAACAAACTCATTAGAGGGTTAGTGCATAATCAAAAACTCACATGTTCAGAGGTGACACAATCATTCTTAACACTTCTGGACATTGCACAAAGCTACTGGACATTAATGAAACAAAGAAATCCATCCAACATAGCAAAAGAGGCAATGCGAAATAAAAGGCAGAATCTGTCAAAACAGAACAGTCCGTAAAGACGAATTTTAACGAGGCACCAGACTTGCTCAAATGAAAATGCTCAAATTGAATGAAAGTTGCGTACATATCTGAGGATCACTCACGTAAATTGGCATAATTTTCTGAGTTACCTACATAGAATTAGACCCAGATTCGTGACAGCAAGAAATCTGTTTCTGCGCAGTAATCCAAATCTAGTATGAACCTTACTATCAAAGACTTTACTTGGCACAACAATGCAATAAAATAAGATAAGGAGAGGTTGCTACAGTAGTAACAACTTCCAAGACTCAAATACAAAATAAAAGTACTGTAGCAAAATAAACACATGGGTTATCTCCCAAGAAGTTCTTTCTTTATAGCCATTAAGATGGGCTCAGCAGTTTTAATGATGCACTCGCAAGAAATAGTAGTTGAAGCAAAAGAGAGCATCAAGAGGCAAATTCAAAACAAATTTAAGTCTAACATGCTTCCTATGCATAGGAATCTTGTAAATAAACAAGTTCATGAAGAGCAAAGTGACAAGCATAGGAAGATAAAACAAGTGTAGCTTCAAAAATTTCAGCACATAGAGAGGTGTTTTAGTAACATGAAAATTTCTACAACCATATTTTCCTCTCTCATAACAACTTTCAGTAGTATCATGAGCAAACTCAACAATATAACTATCACATAAAGCATTCTTATCATGAGTCTCATGCATAAAATAATTACTCTCCACATAAGCATAATCAATTTTATTAGTTGTAGTGGGAGCAAATTCAACAAAGTAGCTATCATTATTATTCTCATCAAGTGTAGGAGGCATAGTATAATCACAACAAAATTTACTCTCCATAGTAGGTGGCACCAAAAGACCACTATCATTATAATCATCATAAATAGGAGGCAAAGTATCATCAAAGAAAATTTTCTCCTCAATGCTTGGGGGACTAAAAAGATCATGAAAACCAGCTTGCCCAAGCTTAGAATTTTCTATATCATTATCAACAATGGTGTTCAAAGCGTTCATACTAATATTACTACCAGCATGCAAATAAGGTTCCATAGGTTTTTTAATTTTCGCATCAAACCATCCATGTCTTAAATCAGGAAATAGAATAAGAAGCTCATTGTCGTCCATTATGCCAAACTAGTGTAAACAAGAAACAAAAAGATGCAATTGCCGGATCTAAAGGAAATAGCTTCGAGTACTTACAACAGCGAAAATAGCTTAGTAGCCGAGATCCGGAGTGTGAGTACCTTTTACCTTTCCTCCCAGGCAACGGCGCCAGAAAATAGCTTGATGTCTACGGGAGCTTCTATTCTTGTAGACAGTGTTGGGCCTCCAAGAGCAGAGGTTTGTAGAACAGCAGCAAGTTTCCCTTAAGTGGATCACCCAAGGTTTATCGAACTCAGGGAGGAAGAGGTCAAAGATATCCCTCTCATGCAACCCCGCAACCACAAAGCAAGAAGTCTCTTGTGTCCCCAACACACCTAATAGGTGCACTAGTTCGGCGAAGAGATAGTGAAATACAAGTGGTATGAATGAATATGAGCAATGGCAACGGCACCGGAAAAGTGCTTTGCCCGGGACGATAAACAAGCAGTAGTAACGCAGCGATAGTAACGCAGTAAAACAGTAAACAAGCAACGATAGCAGTATTTAGGAACAAGGCCTAGGGATTACACTTTCACTAGTGGACACTCTCAACATTGATCACATAACAGAATAGATAGATAGATGCTAGACTCTACACTCTTTTGTTGGATGATGAACACCACTAATTGCGTAGGATTACACGAACCCTCAATGCCGGAGTTAACAAGCTCCACAATATTCAATGTTCATATTTAAATAACCTTAGAGTGCATGACAGATCAACACAACTAAACCAAGTACTAACATAGCATGCACACTTGTCACCTTCACACTATGTAGGAGGAATAGATCACATCAATACCATCATAGCAATAGTTAACTTCATAATCTACAAGAGATCATAATCATAGCCTACGCCAAGTACTAACACGGATGCACACACTGTCACCATTACACCGTGCAGGAGGAATAAACTACTTTAATAACATCACATGAGTAGCACACAACTAGTAGCGATACAAAGCTCATCATATGGATCTCAATCATGTAAAGCAGCTCATGAGATCATTGTATTGAAGTACATAGGAGAGAGATTAACCACATAGCTACCGGTACAGCCCCGAGCCTCGATGGAGAACTACTCCCTCCTCATGGGAGACAGCAGCGTTGATGGAGATGGCGGTGGTGTCGATGGAGGAGCCTTCCGGGGGCACTTCCCCGTCCCGGCGGCATGCCGGAACAGAGACTCCTGTCCCCCAGATCTTGGCTTCGCGATGGCGGCGGCTCTGGAAGGTTTTCCGTATCGTGGCTTTTCCGTATCGAAGTTTTAGGTCTGGGACCTTTATATAGGCGAAGAGGCGGCGTCAGAAGGTCGAAGGGGCGACGACACCATAGGGCCGCGCGGCCAGGGGGTGGGCCGCGCCACCTTATCATCTGGGGGCTGTGTGGACCCCCTCTGGCGACTCTCGGGTGTTCTGGATGCTTCCGGGCAAAATAGGAACCTGGGCGTTGATTTCGTCCAATTCCGAGAATATTTCGTTACTAGGATTTCTGAAACCAAAAACAGCAGAAAACAGGAACTGGCCCTTCGGCATCTCGTCAATAGGTTAGTTCCAGAAAACGCATAAATATGACACAAAGTATGCATAAAACATGTAGATATTATCAATAATGTGGCATGGAACATAAGAAATTATCGATACGTCGGAGACGTATCAGTGTGCTACCTACCTTTTTGTGGTCATCTTCGCAAGTTGGGTACAACAATTTGTTGTGATCCTCTAACATCTTGTCGAAGTTCAACCTTTCCTTTTCAGTTTCACATTCTCCCCCTGCATCAGCAATGGCCCGATCAAGATCATCAGGAGGCTGATCTGATGGCTCTTCATCTTCTGCTTTATTGTCTTCATTGTTGTCTTCTGATGGAACACAATCCCCCTTTGCATTATCACCGTATTCAGCAAACATGGGATAGTTTTCAGCATCCTCTTCTTCTTCGTTGTCTTTTATCATAACCCCTCTTTCTCCGTGCTTGGTCCAACAATTGTACTGGAGCATGAAACCGGACCACAGCAGGTGGGTGTGAATGGTACTCGAGGAAGAGTAATTTATGACATCTCACGATTAACACATCGACAATACATAAAATCACCCTGTTTGTTTGCCTCAGCCACATTAATAAAAATATTCAGGCCGGAAGTGAACTCGTTAAAGCGTCGGTCCATGTACATTCATTGCTGATTCATCTGCATGATATAATTAAGCTTATCAAAAACTATTACAGAACATCATGATTAGTGAAGCGATGTATATATACACACATGCATTTTATCAATGATAGATGAAAGGATAAAGTTGTTAACCTCGAGGGAGAAGGAAAAATACAGTTAAATGTGGCTTGTTTTGTGTGAACTCAAGTGGCAAAAGCTCTTAGGCATTTCATCGAACACCTCTTGTGCGTATGAAGAGGGCAAAGTAACTTACACCTCTCTTGTGCTAAGAAGTGGCAAATGGCTAAGTGTGGCTCACACTTTATAAGAGATGGGCCTTCGTCTCGGTTGGTAAGGCAAACCGGGACTAAAGGTTAGACCTTTGGTTCCAGTTGGTAATACCAACCGGGATTAGAGGTTATCGGGGCCTAGCACGCCCTAACGCGCTCTGCTGCAACCCCTTTTGTTCCAGTTTGTAATACAAACCGGGACCAAATACCCCAAATGAACCGGGATTAGAGGGTGACGTTGAGCAAACCGGGACTAAAATTCACAGGGGCTTCAGACGAAATGCTTGTTTTCTACTAGTGCTATTAAACTCAAGGATTGTTAGCGGAAATTGTTATGCATAAGACCAGATCGATTCAGCGCATGTGATAGCTATTAACACTTTTAGTAGTTGAGGCAAGTATTGAGTGACAAGAAATTTCTACTAGTCACTTCCCCCTACCGTGTATATTCAGGTCTCTCGAACAATTAAGGGCAGATGTTCAGCAATTTGGTTGTTGATCCGAAGGTCTCCAATTCCCTAACAACTTCAAAGCTTTAGTAATCTTTTTCACGCCAGCCTAACAAATAGAGCACTTTATCTGCAAATCTAGTTGCCAATGCCTGAATCTCTACTCCGAAAACAAATGTCATACATATTATCATAAGAAAATATTTACAAAGTTCGTTCACTAAAGCTCACTAGTAGGGAAAAGGCTAATCAGTGCCGCAAATGTCATTCTGTGGCGCATGGACACTGCGGCACAGAATCCACGCCACTAAAATTGGTAATTCTATGGCGCACCAACTCTGTGTCACAGAATTCCCGTTTTCTGTGGCGCGCCGTGGTTCATGCGCCACAGAAACTAAGTTTTAGTGGCGCATGTTATAGTGATGCACCATAAAAATAGGTGTGCCACATAATTGTCTACCTGTGCGCCACAGAACTAGTGACATATATATACAATTTTTATACTACCCGTTGTACAAATACAGGTATATCACATGTTTTACATGGATTTTATACAGGTATAATATAAATAGTAATACATTTGACATGGTATATGAAAACATGCATATTAATTACTATGTCATCACATTACTTAGAGCCTGAGATACATATAGTGCCAAGTGTCAAATTTTTACACAAAATTTAATTGATACAAAGTGGTCTTCATACGATTCCTCCTCCACTCCCTTCTCTCTCCCACTAGATATCGCACATATCTGTCTTCGGCCTACGTCAGTGGTGTATCCTGTGTTACCACTAAAACAGTGAACATGTCTCCGACACTCTTACCAGTCTTCGTAGACTCCGGGAACCTTGCACAAGAAAATGAAAATTAGTATCAGTATCAAATTTTAGGGACACACAAAACAAAAGGATATGGGGTGCTAGGTGCAATCATAGGTTTTTGCAACGAATAAGAGCAAACTCAAATACAAGCCAAGTAGTATTAACTAAAGAGCATCCCTCATACTTTGTTGGTTGAAACAAATATTAACATTTAGAAATGGAGTAAGAGAGACCAAGTACGATGCACAAGAGATTGATATTTGTGTCATCACACCAGACTCACTTACGCCACCTCCAAGTGTACGGTGACCAAACATTTTAATCATCAGCACTTTCTAGAAGAAAGACCAAAGTAAGTGGAATGACAAGGTCTTATATAATGACACACACAAAACAATAGGAGAACTGCAAGACCAAATCAAATGCGCAAGAAATTTGCAAGGACATATGAAATGGTCTTACGCTATCCTTTTGTCATTTGATGCTGCTAGTTGTAATCATCGGCCAATGCAATTAATTAATAAGTGCCAACTTAAATAAGAGCAAAGTACTATGAACTAAATGGCATGCCTCATACTTTGTTGGTCGAAACAAATATTAATATTCCGGGACGGTGTAAGCGAGGCCAGGTAGAATACGCAAGAGATTGATATTTGTGCCATCACACCAGGCTCCCTTGCACCACCCCGAAGTGTAGTGACCAAACATTTTAATCATCGGCACTCTCTTGGGAAAAGGCCAAAATAAATAAAGAAGTCCAACTCAAATACGAGCTAAGTAGTATGAACTAAATGGCCTCATACTTTGTTGATCGAAACAAATATTAACATTCAGGGACGGTGTCAGTGAGGCCAGGTAGGATGCACATGAGATTGATATTTGTGTCATCACACCAGACTCGCTTCCACCGCCCCCGAGTGTAGTGACCAAACATTTTAATCATTGGCACTAAAATGGAAGAAAGACCAAAGTAAGCGAAGAATCCAAACTCAAATATGAGCCAAGTAGTATCAACTAGATAGCATGCCTCATATTTTGTTGGTGGAAACAAATATTTACATTCAGGGACGGTGTAAGTGAGGCCAGGTAGGATGCACAAAAGATTAATATTTGTGCCATCACACCAGGCTCAATTGCACCGCCCCAAGTGTAATGACCAAACATTTTAATCATCGAAACTAAAATGGATGAAAGACCAAAGTAAACGAAGAAAGCGAAATCAAATACGAGCCAAGTAGTGTCAACTAAATAGCATGCATCATGCAGTCATACTTTATTGGTCGAAACAAATATTAACATTCATGGATGGAGTCAGCGAAGCCAAGTAGTATGCACAGGAGATTAATATGTGTGCTATCACACCAGGTTCACTAGCTCCACCCAAGAGTGTACGGGTGAGCAAACATTCTAATCATTGGCGAACTCCAATACGAGCGAAGTGGTATCAACTAGATAGCATGCCTCATATTTTGTTGGTTGAAATAAATATTAACATTCAGATGCAGCGTTAGTGAGACCAAGTAGGATGCACAAGAGATTAATATTTCTGGCAACACACCAGGCTCACTAGCGCTGCCCACGAGTGTAGTGACCAAACATTCTAATCATTGGCACTCTGAAAGACCGAAGTAAATGGAATGACAAGGCCTCATATAACGACACACACGGAGCAAAATGAGAATCTCAAGACCAAATCAAATGCGCAAGAAATTTTCATGGACATATGAAATGGTCTTACACTGTCATTTTTCAATTAGATGGTGCTGGTTGTAATCATTGGACAACTCAATTAATTAAGAAGTGCCAACTCATAAAAGCCAACTAGTATGAACTAAATGGCATGCATCATTCATAGTTGGTCGAAACAAATATTAATATTCCGGGATGGAGTAAGTGAGACCAAGTCTGATGCACAAGAGATTGATATTTATGCCATCACACCAAGCTCACTTACGCCACCCCAGAGTGTATGGTGACCAAACATTCTAATCATCGGCACTATCTCGAAGAATGACCAAAATAAACGAAGAAGGCCTTCTCAAATACGAGCCAAGTAGGATCAAATAAATAAATGCCTCATACTTTGTTGGTCGAAACAAATATTAACATTTAGAGATGGGGTTACTAAGGTCAAGTAGGATGCACAAGAGATTAATATTTGTATCATCACACTGGGCTCACTGGCCCCACCTCCAAGTGTATTGACCAAACATTCTAGTCATCCGCAGATGCAAATAAAATTAAAGATGATAACACACCCAACCAATGCATTTGTGAAGAATTTAACAAGTTAGAGGAAACAGGACCTGAGCAATCACTAATATGCTAAAAAAATAAAAAATGATATATTTAGTGCAAAAGATATCAGCTGCATCTTCATAAACTACACATATAGGCTAAATGACCTGCTTTATTTAATTGTTCGCAGAGCCCTGTGATCTGCTTTATTTATCAAAACTTATTAAGCAGTTGAATCTAGAATGCATGTTCTAGTGATATTTGCCTGTTGTTTTACTTTAGATTCTTACATGGACATACACAGGTAGCCATGTAGTGATATGTATGTATCTATATGTTGTTTGGAGGATACTTGCATCTCTAGTGGTAATTAGCTTAACAGAGCAAGTAACTAAAACATCAACGGACTTTGAGTTGCCATTAACTTTTTGTATGACCTTAAATCAATTCAAAAAAAAACTTGGTGTTATCTGTTAGCCCTCCTCTTAACAAAAAACCATTAAAATATCAATATACCTGCTTTTGCTGAGATAAATTTATAGTTTTTTTGGGTGGATCATTGCCTTCTTGGTAGTTAACAAAATTCTTGATACATACAACAAGTATCTCACCAATAATAATCAATCAAATCTGGTATTGCAGCTCGTTGTATTTAGTAATATTGCAGAAACTTTATATTAATGAGACTAAATCTTACGGAACTGGGACCCATATTTGTAAGGGGACACAGCAACTGTCCGCACTCATGTACCCGACCTGCAACACTTCGGTCGGCATGTCAGGTACCCGACCTCCTGAGTGGGGCAACATGTTCCGACAACCTCCATGCATGCGAAGTGGACCAGACCTATCAGTAGCACCAACATGGGTTCCAAATGTCAGTTGACATGCCACAAAAAATTGCGCACGTGCGATCACAAGTGTCTGCCTGCTGTCAATTCTAGACACATGGCCCCGCATGTCAGAGCCTGGTGGGCCCAGCATTTCAGAGCTTTGGTGCGCCCGGCATTGCAGAGTTTGGTGGGACCTCCATGTCAAAGCTTGGTTGGACCTGCATGTCAGAACTTGCTGGGGCCCGTAAACCCTAGAATCTTTATTTGGGCCTCATTGTAAGTGACTGCACGATGTTATAATGCGCCCACCAAAGAGAATAAGGATAGGCCTTTCTTGGCGGCATGTAGATGGTCCAATGATGACCGACAGTACGATGGGCTGCTCGTTATGGGCTGCCTTAACCTATGGCAGTTAAGGCCGTAATATGGGTCTTGGAAATCATAGACAAATTAGGCCGATGGGCTATAAATGGCCCTTTTGACGTGTGCCAGATGCCTTCTTCCCCCATGCGCCATGTGTCACGTTGCGGAACATCCACAACGGTACACGTGTCAAAAGCCGGATAGACAGCACATATGGTGGCAGGTTGCAGCTTTGCAATTTTAATTGGTCCACGTGGCAACTCCTAGAAACGACACGTTCTTCTCTTTCATTGGGCCACATGTCTGCAGTTTACTAGTCCACGTGTAGGAATCTTGGTCATGAGCTTCTCGCAAGACGAAAAAACGATAGTCACTCGACTGGACTGACATGTTAATCATTGGCCTGACAGCCTAACACAACGGTCGCTGGTAGAGGGGACCGGTGCTATGAAGGATATGGCCGTCACGAAGGACTAGGCCGAGCGGGCTTCGGGTTTGGGCATTGCAATCATGAATCTGTGACGCACTTCCCTAACCATCATCCGGGCCATCTGTGATGCGAGGTTCGCCACGGTCTTCGAAACCGTCAGGATCACGTCTTTGTGATGGTTTTTGCACATTCACCGACAAACTAAAATCATTATGGACCAGCGAGTTGTTTGTAGTGAGAGGGGCGGGAAAGCTGCATAGGAGGTTCAAATATGAAGCGGAGTACGCCAAAGGAGAGGCGTCGGCATGGTCGCCTAATGATGAACGGTGGCTGAACAACCTCTCAAGTACCGCTTCAGAGGACACCCCCAACGAGGAGGAAAATTTGGAAAACTAATTAATATGTGTGTGTCGAGTAATGGCAGTGTCAAGTCCGGGTGTCTAGCTCATCGTGTATCAACCGAGTGTTGAGTGTTTTGTTCATGTGTGGGTCTATTTCTTTAAGTGTTTTGGTTCATATGTGGGTGTAGTTCTTTAAGTATTTTGGTTCGTGTGTGGGTCTAGTTCTGAAGTGTGTCGTTATTGTGTGTCTACTTCTTTAAATGCAATATGTTTTTGATAGTTATTTTATATATTATGAGTCGTTTTATATCGGTTTGTGCATTTTCTTTGCTTATTTTATAACCAAGATAAAATGGAGGCATAAGTCCACAGCTACACGCACATGCCCAAACGGCACGTTGGCATGTTCTGGACGTATAGGGGGGAATTCCTGGGAGGGGCTAACCGGAGGGAACCTTGAGAGCATATGGGCTGATCCTTGCCACCACATGTCCCCATGACCTAACCAAGCACAAACGAATGCACAATGCACAATGCCACCACGGCACCGTCGCTGGGGTGTAGTCAATGTTGTAGACCGCGCGGTCAACGGATTAGGGTTTCCCTGAAAATCGAGCATCGGAGGGTGGGAATGACCCCAAAACAATTTGTATATCCACATGGTGTGTACACAAGTGTGTTGGGATGTTGATGAATCAAATTATGGACCCCTTTGGACTGTCCGGCTTCACGCACATGCGCTGATGGCACTTAGGCAGTTCCAGGACGTATAGGGTGGAACTCCCCGGCGGGGTGAACCGGAGGGAATTTTGAGATAGTATGGATCCATCATTGCCACCACATGTCCCTATGACCTAACCAAACCCAAACGAAGGCACAATGGCACCGTGGCACCGTCGCAAGGATGTAGTCAATGTTGTAGACCGTGCGGTCAACGGATTAGGGTTTCACTTTGAAATCGAGGCTCGGAGGGTGGGAATGATCCTAAAAATTGTGTGTGTCCACATGGTGTGTACACTAGCATGGTGGGGTGTTTTTTGATCCAATGTTGTACCCCGGGTGCTACACGCACATGCGCTGACGGCACGTAGGCATGTTCTGGATGTATAGGGGGAACTCCCGGGAGGGGCTAACTGGAGGGAACCTTGAGACCATATGGGCTGACCCTTGCCACCACATGTCCCCGTGACCTAAGCAAGCTGAAACCAAGTCACAATGTCCACCTCCTCCTATGACCTTAGCTCGACCCGGCGAGCACTGACTGCCCCTGCGTGGTCAGCGCGTCCTCAACTTCGCGTCCCTACCGCCTCAAGCCACCCGCCAACCGTAGGAGTGGAAGGTCGGGCCACCGCGAGAGGATTTTTTGATTTTTCGCGAGTTGTTTTTATTTTGGAACGCCGGGGGATATTTGCTTTGTTGCCCTCGATGAGGCGTCAGTCGCTTAAGTCCGCTCCCGCACTCTCGGGCTAACAGCCCATTATGTCCGAACTCTTCAATAGTTTTTCTTTCTCAACTGCTCGACAACTTACAATGCACTTTCTGCAGAGAGAAAATTTGTGGCACCCATCGTAAAAGAAAATAAAAATTGTGGCACTGGGATCCAGTAAACTTGCTTTTTGAAAAATTTAGAAAACGATATTTCAAAGTTTTTTTTAAAAAAATCATAAAACAAACTCGTGAATGCATAAAACAAAGTCGTCAATGATATACTCTCTCTGTCTCAGGAAACTTATCTTATCAAACTGAATTTAAGAAAACTTAGAACAAGTTTTATGGGAGGAGGGGGGCTATATATACACAGCCGGATGGTTGACCTTGGACTTGCAAGTCGAACGCCTTAGCTAGGTAGCCTTTGACTAGTGCAACACTGGTAGATTGGTAGCTAGTACTCCGGCCGGCCACCAATTGAGTTGCTATCTCAAAACTGGCCAATCCCCCGATTGAATCTGAAATGGGTCGATTCGATCAAGCTTGACCGTGACCTAGCTAGACGCGCGTACGTACGTACGTACGACAAGTTCAGCGCGATCATCCAGGCTGGCTGGCTGTGCCCAGATCCCCGTCGATGGTCAACCCGCGAGCCCAAACCGTGTTGCATACTCATTATCACTTCACCACCACTCGTCGGCTGTCACGCACGTGCTTTTGACACTAGGATATGAGATGCATTTGCTCTCAATTCGGCTGTCTGCACTAGACTCTCAACGCTGCAACGGTATGACTAATTACATTGATGCGCAGCCCGGCAGCCGCATTGTGTACCAATTGTTTGGGTGGATGTCATGGAGGCAAAGCATATTCTTCATCGCCTTGCAAGTACGAATGGTAAAACGACATTTACACAGGAGATAAGATAAGAGGTCGAACTAATCTTACAGTACTTGGTTGTAAATCTTGCAATTACTACAATTTTGCCATCTACTATAGCACCAAGCCACCAACCATGCATGGGAAAATCTTGAATTTCGGAGGGGTATATGGCTTCCACACCAAAAGAGGCAAAGAGGGCATGAAATATTTTGTGTGACCCAAAAATTGCATGTTATAGGCCGAATAGGACGCCAATCCTGATTTCCTGGCATGGGTGGCCCCAATTTCTTACTTCCAGGAAACAGAAAAAAAGGTTATAAACTGTAGAATATCATAACTCAGGAGTAAATTGTTGCAACCTTTTCGAAACATGAATTAATAACGAATATGATAAGCTCCTTTGGCGAGCATTGTGTGGCACTGATGATTCGAGTAAAGTGCTAACGAACACAATTAATTAATTTAAGAACGCAGAAGCTGCTAAGTCCAAATCGATTAGCCTAGGTATTTGTCTTGTTGCAGCTGGATCTGGTCTACTATGCCCATCAAAATCAGTTCACTAGCTACCTACCTTACGATCAACACAATTGTATCTTAGTGATATCATGATTTGTCTTGTTGTAGCACGTTGCATCATCGATATAATCAGCATACGCATGGCTTTTTAGATATATACTAGCCGATGAGTAGTATATATATATATATGCGCATGCCTGAAATGAGGCGACAAAGAAAACCAATCAGTCCGTCAATGTTGTATACTAGTACGGAGTACTACCTATCTTCGTACATATAAGGCGTTTTAGGAGTTCAAATCAAACCCCCAAAACATAAATTAGAAATGGAGGGAGCGCCATATAACGAATTTGACCCATTTCCAATATAAATTGGTGCAATATATATTGTACGACTCATTGGGTCATGGACACATAGGATGGTCAACAAAACACATTGAACAGTTAATTGTTCGTTCTTGTATCTCTCTCTCTCTCTCTCTCTCTCTCTCTCTCTCTCTCCTTCCTTCAATTTCGTCTCCTGTTCTCTGAAGTTACATGTTTTGTTCTCTAGTATATTCATTCTTCAGGTATGGCCAGTCTTGCAGCATCTCCCATCCGATTTCATGACGTTGATGGGTCGATGGACAAGTTTGCCGGCCGGCAGTTTGGCTTAATCTCCATCGCACACGGAAAAAAAGAAAGTCTAAAAGAGAGGATAGAGAGAGATTATGATCTAGTGCGTGATGTAGCAAAGTTCAGAAAAAGGCACAACCATAATTTTTTCTATAGCATGCATGGTCACCTTTTGACATTCCTCCTTCAGAAACCATCATTTCCTGGCGCACACACGCATCTTCCAACCCATGATCTCAAACAAGAATATCGTGGTCAATTGAAACTGCAAAAAAGTGCAAAAGGATAGCAGGAAAAGGGCTAGGGAATTCAAAAGGGAGAAGTTGTCATTTTCCTTGCACTAACATATGTTTATCTTTGTACGCAATATGCAATGCGTTACGCGGCAGCAAACTGCAGTTGGACCTGCCGGCAGATGCGTATATGGCTCCTCAATCGTTTCCAGGTTTTGTCAACCCAGACACTGGATAGACGGGCCATGAGTTAAGATGTGCTCGCTAATGTATGCTTCCCTTAACTAAAAGAAAGACCAGTATATGATTTACTACTTTGTTTGCTAGTGGCCATTTTATATCATATCATAATCGGATCACTTTAGCACTTTGCAAACTATGTCCTTTCCAAAACAGGCTGTATATAATTTATGATCAAAGCTAAACTTTGCGCATGCACATAAGCGTGCTATTGCGGAAAAAGTATGTTAGCTCCAAAACGATCTCTCAGGTTTTTTGGAAACCAGGAGATTCACATTTTTAGGCTGGCATCATGGTAACTAAGAAGCACTTTTTCACATTTGATTCTTTCTCTATCAAGAATGAGACGGAGATACGGTTTTGGGAGGATCGTTGGTTGGGAACAACCACTCTTCGAGAATAGTATCCGGCTTTGTACAGTATAGTTCATCATAAAGGGGATACCTTGCAGAAGGTGATGCAATCTTCTCCCCCCTCTATGACGTTCAGGCGAGATCTTGTCGGCCCCCGATTAGATGCTTGGAATGAACTACTTGAGCGGTTAGGTTCAATCCAGCTGGTTCAGGGGATGGATGAATTTCGTTGGAGCCTCATCAAAAATGGAATATTTTCGGTTAACTCTATGTACAAAGCATTATGTCTCTCTTCACAACCGGTACTAAATAATAAATACATCTGGAAGATGAAGATACCACTCAAAACAAAAGTCTTTGCATGGTATCTTCGTCGAGGTGTGATTCTTACTAAAGATAACCTTGTAAAGCAAAACTGGCAAGGTTGTACGAAATGTGTGTTCTGTCACGAAGATGGGACAATAAAACACTTTTTTCTTCAACTGTCGAGTTGCTCGTTCTATATGGTCAATCATTCAGATAGGTTCTACCTTATATCCCCCTCGTAGGATTGAAAACACTTTTATCAGAGTGGGAGCGATTGCGATTGTTTAGTCGCTTTGGCTATGTAGAAATGACAAGGTTTTTAATAACAAATCTTCCTCTCTTATGCATGTCATCTACCGGTGTACGGCTTTGCTCCGTTCATGGTCGCCACTTCAGAGTTTGGCGGGTCGCGACCTCTTTATGGAGGTGTCTACACGATTGGAGAACACGGCCACGAAGTTTATTTCCCAACATGGGTGGCTGCATAATCGGAGGATTGAAGCCAACGGAGCGTCATAGTAGTTGGCCTTTTCTTTATATTGTTCTATGTATCTTTTTTCGATGATTTGTGGACTTCTAAACGACTGTGTGCATCCTGGTTATGCAGAGGCTAGGTGTAATATTTAAAATATTTTAAGTAATAAAGCGCCCCTTATCGAAAAACATAAGCGTGCTGCTAACCTGGCTCTACTGGTAGTATGTTGTTGACAAAAAACTATATGCATTCTATTTCGATGAAGGAGTATATGTAAGCGATGCGACACTAATTATGCACATACAGAAAGTTCAGTCAATGGCCAAATTTACTTTTTAAAATTGTTTCTCCAAGTGGGCATATAGTTAGGGCATCTTCAGTGGGACTCTTGCCGCGATTGACCATTTGCGTCTAACGGTACCCAGAGGCCTGACACATTTTTAAAAATCGATTGATAAACATACATAGTTGATAGGAATACATTACTTGGGTAAAACATATGATAAATTAAAAATACAAGAAAAACATAGAAAAATCAATTTGGGCATCTAGACGCCCGGAGATCGGCGTTTTTGGATTTAGTTTCACAAATAAACTCACAGCTCCGCGAATTTCACAAATTTTGACTAATATTTGGCTTATTTTTACAAATAAACGTTACAGTTCAACAAAGCAAGCAAATAATTTGACAAGTTTTGAAACTAATCAAATGGAAACTATTTCGTGTTGCCCGAAGCCTCAATATGTGCTCCACCAGATCATGCATTGTGAAGTCTCGAATCTCCTGATGCATAGAGATGAACGCAGCCTACGATGCCAGGACCTGATGATTAGGTTGTGCAAGAGAAACCTCTCTGTCATATGGTGCAACTTTCTCGCTCAGAGGAACTGAATACTTTCGCTCATTCTCAATAATCATGTTGTGTGAGCACATATAACAGTTTATCACCTCCCACATCTGATCTTTAGACCAAATCATAGCGGGGAACCGGACTACAGCAAATCTCTGTTGGATGACACCAAATGCACGCTCGACGTCCTTTCGGCAACCTTCTTGTTCCTTGACAAACTCCGCCTCCTTCGCGAGGATGGATCTTGAGATAGTCTTCACAAATGTTGCCCCCTTTGGATAGATACCGTCTGCAAGATAGTATCCCTTGTTGTAGTGCCGGCCATTGATCACAAAGTCAACCGGGGGAGCATGACCCTCAACAAGCTTGGAGAAGATCGAGCACTTCAAGACGTTGATGTCGTTGTTGGTGACATAGGCATCCTCAATGGGCCTGCCGAAGATAGTACCCGGGGTTTACTGAAGGCCCACGACCCGAAGTTTATGAAGCCCGGAAGCCCAATTAAGAGATAGTTTGGAAAGATAGAGTTGTATTACGAATAGACTTGTAACTATTACGGGACGAACTCAAAGAGTCTCCCGGTATTTGTAACTTGTACATCACGAAATCTTCGGCTCCGCCTCCTATATAAAGGGGAGTCGAAGGAGAAAGAAAGGATCGATTTCATTGTCAACATAACCCTAGTTTTCTAGCAGTCGAGTACTTTTCCGGCTGAACCCTCGAGATCTACTTGCCCTCTACTTCCTACGAAAACCCTAGTCTACAATCTATAGGCATTGACTAGTTGATACCTTGTCAGTTGGATCCTGGCATACCAAAGAAGGAGTGCCAAATCCAGAGATCATGGGTAGCCACTGCCTCAAGTATCATAGTGCAGCCTTTTTTGTGACCCTTGTACATCTCCTGCCAGGCAAACAGATAGTTCTTCCATTTCCAAGGCATGCAGTCAATGCTTCCAAGCATCCTCGGAAATCCTCGAGCTTCATTCAAAGCGAGGATCCGGGCAGTGTCTTCGACAGTGGGTGATCTCAAGTAGATGTCCCCGAACACTGCTATCACCGCCCTGCAGAACCGGTAGAAATAGTCATCGGCAGCATCACCAGGAGCTCCATATGCCAGTATCTGCATAGCCACCATGCACTTTTGAAGGGCGGAAAACCCTGCCATGCCGGTGCAATCTACATCTGGGCATGGGCAGCAAGGCCCGGATGGCCCGGCCCGACCCAGCCCGAAAATCTCGGGCCGGGCAGGGTCGGGCTTGCACTTCGGGCCGGGCTCGGGCCTGAAATCTGAGCTCGAACGTCGGGCCGGGCCGGGCTCGGGCCTTCATTTTCGCGCATTTTAGCCTGATCGGGTCGGGCTTCTCGGGCCGGGCCGGGCTTTTTAGTCATTCGGGCCGGGTTCGGGCTTAAATTACAGGCCCGGCGGTCGGGCCGGGCTCGGGCCTGACTTTTTACCCGCGGGCTTTTTAAAGCCCGGCCTGAAGCCCGGTGATACGTCTCAAACGTATCTATAATTTCTTATGTTCCATGCTACTTTTATGATGATACTCACATGTTTTATACACACTTTACATCATTTATATGCATTTTCCGGCACTAACCTATTGACGAGATGCCGAAGAGCTAGTTGCTGTTTTCTGCTGTTTTTGGTTTCAGTAAATCCTACAAAGGAAATATTCTCGGAATTGGACAAAATCAACGCCCAGGGTCTTATTTTTCCACGAAGCTTCCAGAAGACCGAAGAGCATACGAAGTGGGGCCACGAGGGCCCGTAACCATAGGGCGGCGCGACCATCATGGGGCCCGCGCCGCCTCCAACCCTACCCTTCCGCCTACTTATAACCTTCGTCGCGAAAACCCCTGTACCGAGAGCCACGATACGGAAAACCTTCCAGAGACGCCGCCGCCGCCAATCCCATCTCGGGGATTCAGAGATCGCCTCCGGCACCCCGCCGGAGAGGGGAATAATCTCCCGGAGGACTCTTCATCACCATGATCGCCTCCGGATTGATGTGTGAGTAGTTCACCCCTGGACTATGGGTCCATAGCAGTAGCTAGATGGTTGTCTTCTCCTCATTGTGCTATCATGTTAGATCTTGTGAGCTGCCTATCATGATCAAGATCATTTATTTGTAATGCTACATGTTGTGTTTGTTGGGATCCGATTAATATGGAATACTATGTCAAGTTGATTATCAATCTATCATATATGTGTTGTTTATGTTCTTGCATGCTCTCCGTTGGTAGTAGAGGCTCTGGCCAAGTTGATACTTGTAACTCCAAGTGGGAGTATTTATGCTCGATAGTGGGTTCATGCCTCCATTGAATCTGGGACAGTGACAGAAAGTTCTAAGGTTGTGGATGTGTTGTTGCCACTAGGGATAAAATATCAATGCTTTGTCTAAGGATATTTGTGTTGATTACATTACGCACCATACTTAATGCAATTGTCAGTTGTTTGCAACTTAATACCGGAAGGGGTGCGGATGCTAACCTCGAAGGTGGACTTTTTAGGCATAGATGCATGCTGGATAGCGGTCTATGTACTTTGTCGTAATGCCCTGATTAAATCTCATAGTAGTCATTGTGATATGTATGTGCATTGTTATGCCCTCTCTATTTGTCAATTGCCCAATTATAATTTGTTCACCCAGCATGCTATTTCTTATCGGAGAGACACCACTAGTGAACTGTGGACCCCGGTCCATTCTTTTACATCTGAAATACAATCTATTGCAATACTTGTTCTTTACTGTTCTTCGCAAACAAACATCATCTTCCACACTATACATTAATCCTTTGTTTACAGCAAGCCGGTGAGATTGACAACCTCAGTGTTACGTTGGGGCAAAGTACTTTGATTGTGTTGTGCAGGTTCCACGTTGGCGCCGGAATCCCTGGTGTTGCGCCGCACTACACTCCGTCACCAACAACCTTCACGTGTTCCTTGACTCCTACTGGTTCGATAACCTTGGTTTGTTACTGAGGGAAACTTGCTGCTGTACGCATCACACCTTCCTCTTGGGGTTCCCAACGGACGTGTGTCTTACACGCCAGCAAAGATATTTTCTGGCGCCGTTTCCGGGGAGATCAAGACACGCTGCAAGGGGAGTCTCCCACATCCAATCTCTTTACTTTGTTTTTGTCTTGCTTTACTTTATTTTATTTACTGCTTTGTTTGTTCTCTATATCAAAAATACAAAAAAATTAGTCACTAGTTTTACTTTATTTACTGTCTTGTTTGCGTTCTCTATATTAAAAACACAAAAAAATTAGTTACTTTCATTTACTTTATTTAGTTTGTTTTATTTACTACTGCTAAAAATGATTAATCCTGAAGTTGAAGTTCGTTCGTTTAAGCAACAAGGTGGAGAAAGTTTTAAAGATGTCTGGTATAGAATTAGTGATGCTCATCATAGGTGCACTAAGAAACACTCCACTATTATCCTACTTAGGAACTTTTATGTTGGTATCTCTAGCTGGAATAGGTATGTTCTTGATACTCTTGCGGGAGGTAATTTCCTAGGCACCCCTACTTTAGAAGCTAGTTGCATTATTGAGAGTCTAGTTGGAATACCACCTGTTAATGAAGCTAAAATTGAAATTTCTCTTGAAGATGTCATGAAAAAGTTGGAGACCATAGAGCAAAATCTTCCAAGTATTAAGACTAAATTGGGAATATTACTTAATAGCACTGATAAACTTGATAAATCTCTAGGTGGAATTAATGAGAGAATTGCCGTCTTAGAAACTTGTGCTACTCATGATAATCAAACCCATAGGATTAGTGAACTTGAAGAGGCTATGGGAACCTTGGGTTCAACTTTTTCTTCTCTTAAGTTTAAGGAGAAAGTTTATGTGGGTAAGGAGCAAAAGTTCATGTATGTCTCTAAGGTGCCTAAGCCAAAAAAAACTATTATAGGCCTAAAATTGACAAAGCCCTTAGTACCACTATGGATAATGGAGCATCTAAGATACCTAATGTGACAAATTGTGAAAATTATGATGTTGATGCTTCATCTCTTGATAATACTTGATTCACACTTTCTGCGCCTAGCTGAAAGGCGTTAAAGAAAAGCGCTTATGGGAGACAACCCATTATTTTACTTCTGCACTTTTTTTTTATATTTGAGTCTTGGAAGTTGTTACTACTGTAGCAACCTCTCCTTATATTTATTTTATTGCATTGTTGTGCCAAGTAAAGTCTTTGATAGTAGGGTTGATACTAGATTTGGATTACTGCGCAGAAACATATTTCTTACTGTCACGAAATTGAGCAGCCCCGTCTGTAGGTAACTCAGAAAAATCTGCCAATTTACGTGCGTGATCCTCAGATATGTACGCAACTTTCATTCAATTTGAGCTTTTTCATCTGAGCAAGTTAAGTGCCCCAGAAAAATTAGTCTTTACGGACTGTTCTGTTTTGACAGATTCTGCCTTTTATTTCGCATTGCCTGTTTTGCTATGTTTGATGGATTTCTTTGTTCCATTAACTTTTAGTAGCTTTGTGCAATGTCCAGAAGTGTTAAGAATGATTATGTCACCTCTGAATATATGAATTTTAAATTATGCACTAACCCTCTAATGAGTTTGTTTTGAGTTTGGTGTGAAGGAAGTTTTCAAGGGTCAAGAGAGGAGGATGATACAATATGATCAAGAAGAGTGAAAAGTCTAAGCTTGGGGATGCCCCCGTGGTTCATCCCTGCATATTTTAAGAAGACTCAAGCATTTAAGATTGGGGGATGCCCAAGGCATCCCTTCTTCATCGACAACTTATCAGGTCACCTCTAGTGAAACTATATTTTTATTCCGTCACATCTTATGTGCTTTACTTGGAGCGTCTGTTTGCTTTTGTTTTTGTTTCTGTTTGAATAAAATTGGATCCTAGCATTCTTTGTATGGGAGAGAGACACACTCCGCTGTTCATATGAACACTGGTGTTCTTAGTTCTATCTTTAATGTTCATGGCGAAGGTTGAAACTGCTTCGTTCATTGTTATATGGTTGGAAACAGAAAATGCTTCATGTGGTAATTGGTATAATGTCTTGAATAATTTGATGCTTGGCAATTGTTGTGCTCATATAGATCATGTTTAAGCTCTTGCATCATGTACTTTGCACCTATTAATGAAGAACTACATAGAGCTTGTTAAATTTTGGTTTGCATGATTGGTCTCTCTAGAGTCTGATGCGTGTAATTGACACGTCCGTTGGGAACCCCAAGAGGAAGGTGTGATGCGCACAGCGGCAAGTTTCCCTCAGTTAGAAACCAAGGTTTAATCGAACCAGTAGGAGTCAAGAAGCACGTTGAAGGTTGATGGCGGCGGGATGTAGTGCGGCGCAACACCGTAGATTCCGGCGCCAACGTGGAACCCGCACAACACAACCAAAGTACTTTGCCCCAACGAAACAGCTGAGGTTGTCAATCTCACCGGCTTGCTGTAACAAAGGGTTAACCGTATTGTGTGGAAGATGATTGTTTGCAGAGAAAACAAGAAAACAAGTATTGCAACGAGATTTGTATTTCAAGTATAAAAGAATGGACCGGGGTCCACAGCTCACTAGAGGTGTCTCTCCCATAAGATAAAAGCATGTTGGGTGAACAAATTACAGTCGGGCAATTGACAAATAGAGAGGGCATAACAATGCACATACATGACATGATAAGTATAGTGAGATTTAATTGGGCATTACGACAAAGTACATAGACCGCCATCCAACCGCATCTATGCCTAAAAAGTCCACCTTCAGAGTTATCGTCCGAACCCCTTCCAGTATTAAGTTGCAAAGCAACAAACAATTGCATTAAGTATGGTGCGTAATGTAATCAACAACTACATCCTCGGACATAGCGCCAATGTTTTATCCCTAGTGGCAACAGCACAACACAACCTTAGAACTTTCTGTCACCGTCCCAGTGTGTCAATGCAGCATGAACCCACTATCGAGCATAAATACTCCCTCTTGGAGTTAAAAGCAAAAACTTGGCCAGAGCCTCTACTAGTAACGGAAAGCATGCAAGATCATAAACAACACATATGTAATAACTTGATAATTAACATAACATGGTATTCTCTATCCATCGGATCCCGACAAACACAACATAGAGTATTACAGTATAGATGATCTTGATCATGTTAGGCAGCTCACAAGATCCAACAATGAAGCACAATGAGGAGAAGACAACCATCTAGCTACCGCTATGGACCCATAGTCCAGGGGTGAACTACTCACTCATCACTCCGGAGGCGACCATGGCGGTGTAGAGTCCTTCGGGAGATGAATCCCCTCTCCGGCAGGGTGCCGGAGGAGATCTCCCGAATCCCCCGAGATGGGATCGGCGGCGGCGGCGTCTCGCAAGGTTTTCCGTATCGTGGTTTTTCGCCTCGGGGTTTCGCGACGGAGGCTTTAAGTAGGCGGAAGGGCAGAGTCGGGGGCCGACGAGGGGCCCACACCACGGGCGGCACGGGCCCCCCTTGGCCGCGCCGCCATGTGGTTTGGCCACCTCGTGGCCCCACTTCGTATGCTCTTCGGTCTTCCGGAAGGTTCGTGGCGAAATAGGCCCCCGGGTCTTCGTTTCGTCCAATTCCGAGAATATTTCGTTACTAGGATTTCGAAACCAAAAACAGCAGAAAACAGAACCGGCACTTCGGCATCTTGTTAATAGGTTAGTTCCAGAAAATGCACGAATATGACATAAAGTGTGCATAAAACATGTAGGTATCATCAATAATATGGCATAGAACATAAGAAATTATCGATACGTCGGAGACGTATCAAGTCTAGATATTTTCTGGTTAAGGTGTTTGAACAACAAGGAAGACAGTGTAGAATCTTATAATGCTTGCAATATGTTCTTATGTAAGTTTTGCTGTACCGGTTTATACTTGAGTTTGCTTCAAACAACCTTGCTAGCCCAAAGCCTTGTACTGAGAGGGAATTCTTCTCGTGCATCCAAATCCTTGAGCCGAAAACTATGCCATTTGTGTCCACCATACCTACCTACTATGTGGTATTTCTCTGCCATTCCAAAGTAAATTACTTGAGTGCTACCTTTAAAATTTCATTTCCTTGTCTTTGCAATATATAGCTCATGGGAAAATAGCCTTAAAAACTATTGTGGTGATGAATATGTTACTTATGTATCTTATTTCTTATAAGTTGCTTGTTGAGCGGTAACCATGTGTTATCACCAGAATTTGACCGGATCAGAGGTGGGCCGCGATTAAGATGGGCTTGAAGAATATACACGAAAGAAATACATGAATCGGCCTTGTATACAAAGTTTGGGCTAGCTTGCCCGTGTATCTGTAAATATAGTAGGATACGTGTCGGTTAGATAGAATTTGGCTCGTGCACGGTTGGGATTATTCCCACGTTAGAAAGTCTACGGACTATAAATATGTATCTAGGGTTATTGAGAAAGACAACAATCACGTTCATCACAAACCAATCTAGGCGCATCGCCAACCCCTTGTTTCGAGGGTTTATTCCGGGTAAGCATCATGCTGCCTAGATCGCATCTTGCGATCTAGGCAGTACACGTTTATTCGTTGTTCATGCGTTGCTCGTGCTGAAGCCTTGTTGATGGCGAGCAGCGTAGTTATCATAGATGTGTTAGGGTTAGCATTGTTTCATCGTATCATATGCTTTCGTCCATGCAACCCTTAGACGTCTAGCCGCCCTTACACCTATCTTAGGTGTGAGGGCGGCACCTCGCTTGATCATTATTTACTAGATCCGATCCGTTATGATTGCTCCTTGTTCTTCAAGGATTAGTTTAATATCTGCATAGTTAGGCCTTGCAAACGGGTTGAAGGATCCAAGTAGCACGTAGGGTGTAGTTTGCTAGCCCTAGATAAGATGTTCCGGGGATCAACTTCATGTTGGTTTTTAGGCCTTGTCTAGGGTTGGTTTATTATCACCGTGCGTGGCTGCCAGGCTCAATCACGCGTAGGATGTTCCGATTATGTGGTGAAAACCCTAAATGTTCGTAGGTCGTTTTAGCTTTATTTTGATCAAGCAGGACCACCATGTGATCGTAGACCTCATACGAATCATGGGTGGATCGGCTCCTTGAGCCGATTCACAGGATAACCTGAGAGCCGATCGAGGCTCGTATTTAATGTTTACGTGTATGCCATGCAGGAAACTAAGCGAAGCAAATTCATCACCTTCCTGACCAGGTATAGGTCAGGTGGCACGCCCTTGCACCAGCATCGGACGTGCGTGCCGAGGCTTTGCGGGCCGTCGCTCGAGGGACCAGGGCCAGCCGCAGTCCTGGGAGCCTCCCGGCTCTACTGTGTTGCCCGTCGTTGCTCGCCGGTGGGTTTCTGACCGCAACACATTCTGGCACGCTCGGTGGGACTGTCTTCGACATCAACTGCATCGCCATCTACATCTGAGATGGCGGAAGGTACTCCAGTCACGTACGAAGATCTGACTGAGGAGCTCAAGAAGAAGTATGACGAGGTCAAAGCTATCCTCGAAGCCGACCTCATCGGCTATTTCCAGAGAACCCGCTCACACGGCATTAGATGGAAAGGGTTCTCACCTGAAGGCGCGTCGATGGAGTGGACCTGTCCGCCCTTCGGAGGAACGCACCAGTGTCTCGCGTCGGGAGATTAATTTCATGGTAGCTCATTCGCTGCACCGCCATTCCGAGAGCCTGGTGAACACTTTGGAGCGTGTCGCCCTTCGGGTGATCCAGAAATCATGAGGCATCAACACTCTCCGTCAGGACCTGCTCTAGGGACTCACCAAGGAGAGATACCACTCCAGTCCCGACCACCGCTGCCGTTCGCGTTGGCAGCACCAGAAGTGCCGAGTTCACCGGCATACGTCGTCTACAAGATCGGTGGTGACCCTAGTGATTACCGGTTCTTGTATGAGGCGCCTAAGGAGATCCCTCACGGGTACGCGTGCACATACGTGCCG
>NC_061509.1:11741556-11752430 GCF_022539505.1 Lolium rigidum | reverse complement strand
TGATGTGTGAGTAGTTCACCCCTGGACTATGGGTCCATAGCAGTAGCTAGATGGTTGTCTTCTCCTCATTGTGCTATCATGTTAGATCTTGTGAGCTGCCTATCATGATCAAGATCATCTATTTGTAATGCTACATGTTGTGTTTGTTGGGATCCGATGAATATGGAATACTATGTCAAGTTGATTATCAATCTATCATATATGTGTTGTTTATGTTCTTGCATGCTCTCCGTTGCTAGTAGAGGCTGCGGCCAAGTTGATACTTGTAACTCCAAGAGGGAGTATTTATGCTCGATAGTGGGTTCATGCCTCCATTGAATGCAGGACGAGTGACGAAAAGTTCTAAGGTTGTGGATGTGTTGTTGCCACTAGGGATAAAATATCAATGCTTTGTCTAAGGATATTTGTGTTGATTACATTACGCACCATACTTAATGCAATTGTCCGTTGTTTGCAACTTAATACTCGGAAGGGGTGCGGATGCTAACACGAAGGTGGACTTTTTAGGCATAGATGCATGCTGGATAGCGGTCTATGTACTTTGTCGTAATGCCCTGATTAAATCTCATAGTAGTCATCGTGATATGTATGTGCATTCTTATACCCTCTCTATTTGTCAATTGCCCAACTGTAATTTGTTCACCCAGCATGCTATTTCTTATCGGAGAGACACCACTAGTGAACTGTGGACCCCGGTCCATTCTTTTACATCTGAAATACAATCTATCGCAATACTTGTTCTTTACTGTTCTTCGCAAACAAACATCATCTTCCACACTATACATTAATCCTTTGTTTACAGCAAGCCGGTGAGATTGACAACCTCAGTGTTACGTTGGGGCAAAGTACTTTGATTGTGTTGTGCATGTTCCACCTTGGCGCCGGAATCCCTGTTGTTGCGCCGCACTACACTCCGTCACCAACAACCTTCACGTGTTCCTTGACTCCTACTGGTTCGATAACCTTGGTTTGTTACTGCGGGAAACTTGCTGGTGTACGCATCACACCTTCCTCTTGGGGTTCCCAACGGACGTGTGTCTTACACGCCAGCAAAGATATTTTCTGGCGCCGTTGCCGGGGAGATCAAGACACGCTGCAAGGGGAGTCTCCCACATCCAATCTCTTTACTTTGTTTTTGTCTTGCTTTACTTTATTTTATTTACTACTTTGTTTGTTCTCTATATAAAAAATACAAAAAAATTAGTCACTAGTTTTACTTTATTTACTGTCTTGTTTGCGTTCTCTATATTAAAAACACAAAAAAATTAGTTACTTGCATTTACTTTATTTAGTTTGCTTTATTTACTACTGCTAAAAATGAGTAATCCTGAAGTTGAAGTTCGTTCGTTTAAGCAACAAGGTGGAGAAAGTTTTAAAGATGCCTGGTATAGAATTAGTGATGCTCATCATAGGTGCACTAAGAAACACTCCACTATTATCCTACTTAGGAACTTTTATGTTGGTATCTCTAGCTGGAATAGGTATGTTCTTGATACTCTTGCGGGAGGTAATTTCCTAGGCACCCCTACTTTAGAAGCTAGTTGCATTATTGAGAGTCTAGTTGGAATACCACCTGTTAATGAAGCTAAAATTGAAATTTATCTTGAAGATGTCATGAAAAAGTTGGAGACCATAGAGCAAAATCTTCCAAGTATTAAGACTAAATTGGGAATATTACTTAATAGCACTGATAAACTTGATAAATCTCTAGGTGGAATTAATGAGAGAATTGCCGTCTTAGAAACTTGTGCTACTCATGATAATCAAACCCATAGGATTAGTGAACTTGAAGAGGCTATGGGAATCTTGGGTTCAACTTTTTCTTCTCTTAAGTTTAAGGAGAAAGCTTATGTGGGTAAGGAGCAAAAGTTCATGTATGTCTCTAAGGTGCCTAAGCCAAAAAAACTATTATAGGCCTAAAATTGACAAAGCCCTTAGTACCACTATGGATAATGGAGCATCAAAGATACCTAATGTGACAAATTGTGAAAATTATGATGTTGATGCTTCATCTCTTGATAATACTTGATTCACACTTTCTGCGCCTAGCTGAAAGGCGTTAAAGTTAAGCGCTTATGGGAGACAACCCATTATTTTACTTCTGCACTTTTGTTTTATATTTGAGTCTTGGAAGTTGTTATTACTGTAGCAACCTCTCCTTATCTTTATTTTATTGCATTGTTGTGCCAAGTAAAGTCTTTGATAGTAGGGTTGATACTAGATTTGGATTACTACGCAGAAACAGATTTCTTACTGTCACGAAATTGAGCTGCCCCGTCTGTAGGTAACTCAGAAAAATCTGCCAATTTACGTGCGTGACCCTCAGATATGTACGCAACTTTCATTCAATTTGAGCTTTTTCATCTGAGTAAGTTAAGTGCCCCAGAAAAATTCGTCTTTACGGACTGTTCTGTTTTGACAAATTCTGCCTTTTATTTCGCATTGCCTGTTTTGCTATGTTTGATGGATTGCTTTGTTCCATTAACTTTCAGTAGCTTTGTGCAATGTCCAGAAGTGTTAAGAATGATTATGTCACCTCTGAATATATGAAGTAGGTGTAGTGCAATCCTACTTACATCTAAAGTAGGAGTCCTAGTCTTGAAGGGCATACACAATTTTCAGGAAGAGCTTCCGACTGATCCTGAAACGACGCCTAAAAACAGCCTCATCGTGCAATGGATTGTCGGCGAAGTAGTTGGCGAAAGCATGCAGTAGCCCTCCATTCGCTGCCTCAGCTTGCACTTCCGGCAACCTGGTGCTGACCCACCACGTCGAGCAGGCTAATCATTGATGGTCACGAAAAGCAACGCTCGTAGGTTAAATCACTCCTGTTTGTGCTCATCCCATGCATGTACACCTGGTTTGGCCCACAATTGTAAGAGTTCTTCAAATAATGGTCGTAGGTACACATCAATATCGTTGCTGGGTTGCTATGGGCTTTGGATGAGCACTGTCATCATAATGAACTCCCGCTTCATGCACAACCAAGGCGGAAGCTAATAGATACATAGAGTTACAGACCAGGTGCTATGACTGCAGATCTGCTCCCCAAAAGGATTCATGCCATATGTACTTAGACCAAACCTTAAGTTCCTCGCGTCACCTTCAAAGTCTGGAACTCTCTATCGATTTTCCTCCACTGCGACCCATCAGCGGGGTGTCTCAGCATCTCGTCTTTCTTACGGTCTTCTTTGTGCCATCGCAACAACCTGGCATGCTCTTTATTTCTTAATAGACGTTTTACCCGTGGTATTATAGGAGCATACCACATAACCTTGGCAGGAACCCTCTTCCTGGGGGGCTCCCTCAACATCACCAGGGTCATCTCGCCTGATCTTATACCGTAGTGCAGTGCATACCGGATATTTTTCTAAATTTTCGTACTCAGCGCGATAGAGGATGCAGTCATTAATGTATGCATGTATCTTCAGCACCTCTAATCCTAGAGGGCAGAGAACCTTTTTTGCTTCGTACGTACTGTCAGGCAATTCGTTATCCTTTGGAAGCATCTTCTTCATTATTTTCAGTAACTTCTCAAATGGCTTGTCACATATACCAGCCTCTGCCTTCCATTGCAGCAACTCCAGTGTGGCACCGAGCTTTGTGTTGCTATCTTCGCAATTTGGGTATAACTTTTTTTTTGTGATCATCTAACATTCCCTTTAACTTTCGCTTCTCGTTTTCAGGTTCTGCTTCTCTGTGTGCATCACCGATGGCCCGACGAAGATCATCATCAACGGGCTCATCTGATGCCTCTTCATCTTCACCTCCTCCCGCCTCTTCATCTTCAGCTCCTCCTGTCTCTTCATCATGCCCCGTTGCAGTATCACCGCAGTTAGGGTACATATCATCATCATCCTCTTCTTCTTCTTCTTCTTCTTCTTCTTCTTCTTCTTCTTCTTCTTCTTCTTCTTCTTTGTCTTCCATCATAAACCCTCTTTCTCCATGCTTGGTCCAACAATTATAGCTGGGCATGAAACCTTTCCAAAGCAGGTGGGAGTGAATGACTTGCCATTCAGGGCATTGCTTTAAGTTCCGACAACTAACACATGGACAACTTATAAAACCATCCTCCTGTGGATTTTCCGCAGCCACACGGATAAAATAATCCAAGCCGAAGTGAACTCGGGTAGGCGTCGGTCAACGTACATCCATTGCCACCGGTTCACCTACATCAAATAATTAATTTTATCAAAAAACCATTACAAAACATCATAATATATATAAATAGTAGAAATTAGCATCGTACAAATGAAAGGGTAAAGTTGCTTAACCTTGATCGAGGAGGAAAGAAAGAGGAGAAAGCTTAAGTGTCGCTCCGGCACCTCATATCATTTTTGTTTTGTGTGAAATCAAGCGGCATCATTCTCTCAGACATTTCATCGAGCAACTCATGTGCATGGCAAAGAAAAGCAAGCAAGCACTCAACCCTCACACCTTCCACCAAGAAAAAATGAAGTGAGGGGGCTGGTTGGGGATGAGCTGAATATATAGGGCAAAGGGAGCTTTAGCACCGGTTCGTGTCACGAACCGGTGCTAAAGGTTTCGCGGCTGCCACGTGCTAGGCGACAAACCTTTAGCACCGGTTCGTGTCACGAACCGGTGCTAAAGATACGGCACGAACCGGTGCTAAAGATACGGCACGAACCGATGCTAATGCCCCGGCGGGTCCCCTGGACGTCCAGACCGCACGAACCGGTGCTAATGACCCCCTTTAGCACCGGTTCGTGCCAAATCTGGTGCTAAAGCTCTTTGGAGCAAAAAACCAAAGCCCTCTTTTCTACTAGTGGGCCTTCTCTGCGTACATGCCGGACAAGCAAGCTAGGATCAACGTGTGCTCCTCGTCGTTCGAGTCCATGTCCGCCTAGGCAAATGGGCGAACACCTATCGGGCGTGGTCGACGCGAGGCGCGGCGCGAGGAGGGACGGCGGAATATAAGCAGACGGGAGAAGGGAAGACAGAATATAGGCCGGTGGGAGGAGGGATGACAGAGTGCAGGCAACCAGCCAGCGGATTCGCGAGGGATGGTGCCGGCGGCGGGAGAGCTACGAGAGGGAAGGGGGATTTGCGATGAGAAAGTGGTGGGGTTCGCGTGTTCTCTCGCCGATAGAGCGGATCTATCCCCACTTTTCTCTCATCCGGAGTCCGGAAGAAACGAAGAACCGGAGACGTAGCTGAACCGAGTAACGTCCTCCAAATGAAAAAAATAGCCTGCCAAGGATCTGATCGGAAAGACGGTTGGAGGTACGGTGCTCTATCTCGCAGAAATACCAAACGCGGATAGGCTCAAGTACGAAGGAAGGACGCCTAGTTATTCGGACCGTTTGATAGGGCGCATATCATCTTTTAACAGTGCGCTGTCCATGCGCGGGTACAGCAAGGCACGCATACCACTGATCTGTCGACGGAGCCCATACATGCAGATCATCGAGTAAGGGTATCTCCAACGGGGCGACGCAAACGGACGTTTTTCGTTCGTTTGCGTCTGTGCGGACAAAAAATCCGCCCCAGCGGCTAGACGCAAAATGTCCGCAGCGTCCGTCCTGACGCAAACTGGACCAAATATGCGCCAGGAATGCGTCTGTGCGACGCGTCCGTGCGTCCGTTTGGTCTGCATGCAGCCCCCTCTCTCCTCCTTTAATCACCCATGCGGTCATTCCTAGCCACACAAATAGAATCTTTCCATTTCTCTCTCCTCTCTAATCACGCATGTGATCAAATAAATACGTCCCTGCCGCTGGAGAAGGGGCAGACGCATGCGGACAGGCGGATGTTTTTTTGTGTCCGTGCCCAACGCAAACGGACATAAATATGCGTCTCCCCATTGAAGATGCCTAAGTGCTTGTTGACCATGACCGCGATCGCACCTGCGCGCGTGTATTGGACCTACCTTGTACGTTCGTACGACAAGTTCAGGCTCAGCGTCCGGGCCTAGCTAGCTATCCCTAGCCAGCCGGCGTGGACGTGGACGCCGATCCCTATCCATGGTACAAGTCAACGGCAAAAACCAAACCGTGTTGCCGAATTAATTTCATCAGTTCACCATCAGTCCATCACTCACGCGCGTGCTTTTCAGCTGGTCACATATATGGGAAATGGCCACGATGAAAATCCCTTCGTTCCTGATGTAGAACATTTCCACAGAGACAACCAAAAACGGTAACTTAATTTTTTTTTTGAGGAAAGGTAACTTAAATTATTTGATATTGCCCGTTTGGGTTATGCCTCGGATAGAAATTCGGTCGCTGTCCGGCCTGTTAGCCCAGTGCGCCCAGCGGCGCGGTTCATTCTGCCCCATAGATGGCTAGAAGAAATGACCGTTCAGTCGCTGCCATGTGGACCCTCAGCCCACGTGGGAGGACACGGGAGGATGTGTGCGTTGTCCGCCCTGATGCATCGGTTACTCAGATTTGGTGAACGGATAGATTGGTTCGCCGAGTTAGCTCGTTTACATTGCGCCGCTGGAGCTTCCCTTAGCTTCTTTTTTCGGGGGAGCACATATTTACTGAATGATACCTATCCCTTTGAGTGACCGATGAGTGGTGATATATAGTTGTATGCAACTTACATGTAGCGGTTGCAGGACGGTTAAACTCCCTCTATTGCTTCATTTGGTAGGAACGTACTTCCTTTCTCCGCAAATAAGTGAATTGAATTTATTTGGATTCACATGTATCTACATAGTAAAATATATCTAGATATGTATGAATCTAAATAACTCCGAGTCGCTTATTTCAAACAGGGGTAGTAATTACTATCCAAAAGTTGTGAAGTTTACTTCGTTTAGTTGAGATATTTCTTCAATTTCTAAGTGGCGCCCATTCCACAATTTTACCCTTTCGATGTGATATTTGATTCTTTCCGACAACTTCTAATTTATTTTTATTATTTTCCTTTATTTATAAAAAAAGTACTAAAAATCATGTTTACCAGTTTTGACAAAATGAAAAAAGAATCTGGATGTACCCAATGATGTATATGAAATACATTGATATCTTGAGCTACACAAAAATGAAAAATGTATGGGTCGAAGTATAATGAGCGCGCATATATTGTAGAAACAATTAGAGCTCAGCATTCAAAGAATTTAGTGTTCTGAATTTTTGCTTCCTTGGCATACAACGCATATATATGCCGAGCACCTGTGTATACCAAGTGGTTTTTTTTTTTTTGAACAATCGGCATTGAGGCTGTTTATGTTAGTGGATACATCATTAGTTACATAAAAATATTATTTTTTCTTTCCCTAAATGAAACTAACCCTGGAACTTGGGAGCCAAAGAGAGTTCTTGCAGATCGATCAAGCAGCTGTATTAGTACGTGTGGTACATTTGACCAAAGTAGTACTACATATTTAAGCAGCAACGCAAAGTCCAAATTAATTAGCCTAGCTCAGTGGTTGTCCTGTTGTAGCTGCTGGTCGGTCTACGCCCATCAAAATCAGTTCACTCCCCACCGCCGCTGTGCTCAACTCCATCTAGCTATCTTGTTTAGATACTGATGCCGATGCCTACTTTTTAGATACTGATCAATGATTAATTTTAGAACATTCATAGAAATAAATTGGTTTATATTAGCACGACTCGACTCCTTATTTTTTCAATATATTTGTTGCACGAAACAGCTATAGAAATCTATTTATTGTCAGAGATGAAATACCAAAAGGAACCGATCGACACTAGAGATGGGAAAGTATAGGATGCACTACATAACTGAAAAAAATGAATGTTACATACATAACTGAATTTTATCAATATTGTCCAACTCGGATCGGCCCTGGACAAATATAAAACGTTGACCAACAGGGAAGATTTTCCCCTTGGTTATACATTGTTAGATAGATGTGAGATCTCTCCAATAGCAGATTTGTACGCGCTAGACAATACCCGTTCAATTCGTTTCCCTTGGGATTCGAACCCGGATATGCTAGCTGTGCATTCCCAAGTGTTGCCACTGAATTAGCACTCAGTTCTTGGCTATGGACAAATATAGTGGCCAACAAAACACGCTGAATTATGAATTGGTTGTTCGTACGTCGCTCTCCTTCCTTGCCTAGCTTCCTTCAATTTCGTCTTCTTTTCTCTGAAATTTACATGTGCTGGTTTCCTGTATGTAACTCAGTTTGTGGTATCTTGACTGACGCAGCAGGTCGCCGGCTCGGCGCGTGCTGTATCTCTCTTTCCGATTTCATGACGTCGGTCGGTAGATGGACCAGTGTGTCGGGCCGGCAGCTCAGCACGATTGATTTCCAGCCCTGCAAATTTCACTAACAGTAGTTTTATATTTTGTACTGAGTTAATTTGGTCTCCTGTCGACTAATAATATTATGCAGCAGGTCGACGCTTTGCAGCATCTCTCTCAGCCGATTTCATGACGTCGATGGGTCGATGGACCAGTGCGCCGGCCGGCAGCTTAGCTTAATTTTTAGCACCTCTTTTTTATGTTCCCTTCCGACACGGAAGCAAAAAAGTCGATCGATCGATCGAGTGATTGACCCCGCGCGCGCGAGAGAGTATGATTTCAGTGGGTGGTGAAGCAGCTAAGAAATTCAGATGAAAAGCACAAGCCTTATTTTTTCCTTGGCATGCATGGTCGCTTTTCTGACTTTCTTAATTCAGTAACCATGCATCATTTCTTGCCACACCTTCGTATCATCCAACGCGTGATTTCTTGGTCAATATAAATTGCAAGAAGAGGCAACAGCAGTCAGCAGAACAGAAAAGGTCAGCTCGGGGGAAAAAGGCAAACGTTGGCATTTTTTCCTTTGGCGATTTACACAGAAATAACCCTTTTCACTGACCCTCTGGGCAAACTATTTCACTCATCTAACCCTTTTATATGGCGCCCCTTCCATGGGCGCCACAACTGACCGTGTGACGCCCGTGCGGCCGGCACCACACTCCCATCCGACGTGGCGCTGTGGATGTGTGGCGCCGCGCACATTGGCGCCACACTTTGAAAGTATGGCGCCCGTGGCAAGGGCGCCACACATCCACTTATGTGTGGCCACGCGAGCCCGCCCCAGCCCGACCCAGCCATTCCATTCTCTGTTTCTTCCTCCCTCAACTCCAAGGCGGCCGGCTCTCTCTCTTCCTCCCTCAAATCTTTACTCAAATTCGTTGAATTTCGTCAGATCTGTCCGTGGAGATCGTTCCCAACCCGTTCCTTAAGGTAATCTTCTTTGTTCCCCTTATGTACGTACGCGCGTCTAGCTAGGTCACGGTCAAGCTTGATCGAATCGACCCATTTCAGATTCAGTCGTGGGATTGGCCAGTTTTGAGATAGCAACTCAATTGGTGGCCGGCCGGAGTACTAGCTACCACTCTACCAGTGCTGCACTAGTGAAAGGCTACCTAGCTAGGCGATTTACACAAAAATAACCCTTTTCTGAAACTATAGCACAGACTGACCCTCCGGGCAAACTATTTCACTTATCTACCCTTTTGTGTGGCGCCCGTTCCATGGGCGCCACACCTGACCGAGTGGCGTCCGTGCGGCCGGCGCCACACTCCCATCCGACGTGGCGCCCTCAAGGAACGGGTTGGGAACGATCTCCACGGACAGATGTGACGAAATTCAACGGATTTGAGTAGGGATTTGGGGGGGGGGGAGAGACAACCGGCCGCCTTGGAGTTGAGGGAGGAAGAAACAGAGAATGGAATGGCTGGGTCGGGCTTGGGCGGGCTCGCGCGGCCACACATAAGTGGATGTGTGGCGCCCTTGCCACGGGCGCCACACTTTCAAAGTGTGGCGCCGATGTGGGCGGCGCCACACATCCTGCCACGTCAGTTTCGAGCACACCTCAGCATCGACGGCACCACGTCGGATGGGAGTGTGGCGCCGGCCGCACGGACGCCACTCGGTCAGGTGTGGCGCCCATGGGAGGGGCGCCACAAAAAGGGGTAGATAACTGAAATAGTTTGCTCGAAGGGTCAGTCTGTGCTATAGTTTCAGAAAAGGATTATTTACTTTAGTCTACCACTATATTTAAATCTCTCTCTAATGCGTTACGCATCAGCAGACTGTAGCTGGACCTGCCAGTAGATGCGTATATCTGGCTCGTTGTCTTCAGGTTTTGTTAACTCAGACACTGGCAATATACTAGCAATAACTAGCTAGGTACCACGCCTGGTAGGCCATCACATTATCCCACTTAACATGTGCTCAATAGTGTAATGCATGCTTGCTACTTTGCTTGAAAGCTAGTACTGCTGTAGTGAGTGGTCGTTTCATATCATATCATAGTGGGTTAGTCAGGTAAGAACAATATGAAACACTTCACAAATTAATTCCCCACTTCTAGATTTTTGCATGGTCTATTTTGCAACTGAATTTTGATGCAGTACTAAGATTTCACAATGATAAAATTTACTACTGTATTTTTAGATCTATATCTCCTTATAAAGCAAATATACCATAAAATTAATTTAAATATTTATTGGATACCATGCCTACCTTACCCATGTTTAATTTTGACCTAAACCCTACAACCCTGCTTTCTATCATTCTATGAAAGAATGAAGAGATTTTATCCACAACACAAATCATAAATTAATTTATGATCGTCATATTTAATCTGATTCTCCCTCAAATAAGTACTAGTCCTTACTCTAGTGTATATTCAATTAACATGTATTAATGATAGTCTATCTCCACATACAAACTATCTATGCTGCCATGCCACCGTTAGACTCCACTAACATTTCTTAACGACATTCTATCTCCGCAAGCAAGTTGTATATATTAATGTGCGACCATTCATCAACCATTAGTGAGGTAACGACTTTCACAATGGTTGGTTCTTAGCACGGTATTATACGCAAAATGGTTACATGGCACCATAATTAATGAGAAAAAATAGTGGGGTTGTATTT
>NC_061509.1:11641768-11741456 GCF_022539505.1 Lolium rigidum | reverse complement strand
TTTTGACCAAGTGTCCCAATGGGGTACCTCCATGTCGCTCGTACAAAGGTCTAAGGAGAAAGCTCGCATTTTGGATTTCTCGCTTTTGATTATTCTCAACTTAGACATCCATACCGGGACAACATGGACAACAGATAATGGACTCCTCTTTAATGCATAAGCATGTGGCAACAATTATTATTCTCATATGAGATTGAGGATATATGTCCAAACTCGAAACTTCCACCATGAATCATGGCTTTAGTTAGCGGCCCAAAGTTCTTCTCTAACAATATGCATGCTCCAACCATAAAGGTGGTAGATCTCTCTTACTTCGGACAAGACGGACATGCATAGCAACTCACATGATATTCAACAAAGAATAGTTGATGGCGTCCCCGAAGCATGGTTATCGCACAACAAGCAACTTAATAAGAGATAAAGTGCATAAGTACATATTCAATACCACAATAGTTTTTAAGCTATTTGTCCCATGAGCTATATATTGCAAAGGTGAATGATGGAATTTTAAAGGTAGCACTCAAGCAATTTACTTTGGAATGACGGATAAATACCATGTAGTAGGTAGGTATGGTGGACACAAATGGCATAGTGGTTGGCTCAAGTATTTTGGATGCATGAGAAGTATTCCCTCTCGATACAAGGTTTAGGCTAGCAAGGTTATTTGAAACAAACACAAGGATGAACGGTACAGCAAAACTCACATAAAAGACATATGGTAAACATTATAAGACTCCATACCGTCTTCCTTGTTGTTCAAAACTCAATACTAGATGTTATCTAGACTCTAGAGAAACCAAATATGCAAACCAAATTAGCAAGCTCTAAGTATTTCTTCATTAATGGGTGCTATATGATGCAAGAGCTTAAACATGAGCACAACAATTGCCAAGTATCAAATTATCCAAGACATTTTAGAATTACTACATGTAGCATTTTCCAATTCCAACCATATAACAATTTAACGAAGAAGAAACTTCGCCATGAATACTATGAGTAGAGCCTAAGGACATATTTGTCCATATGCTACAGCGGAGCGTGTCTCTCTTCCCATAAAGTGAATGCTAGGATCCATTTTATTCAAACAAAACAAAAAACAAAAACAAACCGACGCTCCAAGCAAAGTACATAAGATGTGACGGAATAAAAATATAGTTTCGGGGGAGGAACCTCGATAATGTTGTCGATGAAGAAGGGGATGCCTTGGGCATCCCCAAGCTTAGACGCTTGAGTCTTCTTAATATATGCAGGGGTGAACCACCGGGGCATCCCCAAGCTTAGAGCTTTCACTCTCCTTGATCATATTGCATCATACTCCTCTCTTGATCCTTGAAAACTTCCTCCACACCAAACTCGAAACAACTCATTAGAGGGTTAGTGCATAATAAAAATTCACATGTTCAGAGGTGACACAATCATTCTTAACACTTCTGGACATTGCATAAAGCTACTGGACATTAGTGGATCAAAGAAATTCATCCAACATAGCAAAAGAGGCAATGCGAAATAAAAGACAGAATCTGTCAAAACAGAACAGATCCGTAAAGATGGATTTTATTAGGCCACCAGACTTGCTCAAACGAAAATGCTCAAATTGAATGAAAGTTGCGTACATATCTGAGGATCATGCTCGTAAATTGGCGTAATTTTCTGAGCTACCTACAGGGAGATAGACCCAGATTCGTGACAGCAAAGAAATCTGGAACTGCGGAGTAATCCAAATCTAGTACTTACTTTTCTATCAAAGACTTTACTTGGCACAACAAAACTCAAAACTAAGATAAGGAGAGGTTGCTACAGTAGTAAACAACTTCCAAGACACAAATATAAAACAAAAATACTGGAGTAAAAACATGGGTTGTCTCCCATAAGCGCTTTTCTTTAACGCCTTTCAGCTAGGCGCAGAAAGTGTGTATCAAGTATTATCGCGAGATGAAGCATTGATATCATAAGCTCCCTCATTTGTAGTGGTACTAGGGGCTTTGTCAATTTTAGGCCTATAATAATATTTCTTTGGTTTAGGCACTTTAGAGACATACATAAACTTTTGCTCCTTTCCCACATAAGCTTTCTCTCTAAACTGTAAAGATGAAAAGGTTGATCCCAAGGTTCCCATAGCTTTTTCAAGTTCGCCAATCCTATTAATTTGATTATCATGGTCAACACAAGTTCCTAGGACACTAATTCTTTCATCAATTCCTCCTAAGGATTTATCAAGTTCATCAGTTTATCAAGTAATATCTCCAACTTAGTTTCAACACTCGGAAAATTTTTCTCTATGGTTTCCAATTTTTTCATAACATCCTCAAAGGAGGTTTCAATTTTAGTTTCATTAACAGGTGGTGTTCCAAATAAACTCTCAATAATGCAGCTAGCTTCTAAAGCGGGAGCGCCTAGGAAATTACCTCCCGCGAGACAATCAAGAACATATCTATTCCAGCTAGAGATACCAACATAAAAATTTCTGAGTAGGATAGTAGTGGAGTGTTTCTTAGTGCACCTATTATGGGCATCACTAATTCTATACCAAGCATCTTTTAAACATTCTCCCCCTTGTTGCTTAAATGAACGAACTTCAACTTCGGGATTACTCATTTTAGCGGTAGTAAATAAAGCAAACTAGATAAAGTAAATGCAAGTAAACTAATTTTTTTGTGTTTTTAATATAGCAAACAAGACAGTAAATAAAGTAAAACTAGCAACTAATTTTTTTGTGTTTTGATATAATGCAGCAAACAAAGTAGTAAATAAAATAAAGGAAGACAAAAACAAAGTAAAGAGATTGAGAAGTGGAGACTCCCCTTGCAGCGTGTCTTGGTCTCCACGGCAACGGCGCCAGAAAAAGAACTTGATGGCGTGTATTTCACACGTTCGTTGGGCAACCCCAAGAGGAAGGTATGATGCGCACAGCAGCAAGTTTTCCCTCAGAAAGAAACCAAGGTTTATCGAACCGGGAGGAGCCAAGAAGCACGTTGAAGGTTGATGGCGGCGGGATGTAGTGCGGCGCAACACCGGAGATTCCGGCGCCAACGTGGAACCCGCACAACACAACCAAAGTACTTTGCCCCAACGAAACAAGGTGAGGTTGTCAATCTCACCGGCTTGCTGTAACAAAGGATTAACCGTATTGTGTGGAAGATGATTGTTTGCAGAGAAAATAGTAAAAACAAGTATTGCGAGCAGATTTGTATTTCGGTATTAAAGAATGGACCGGGGTCCACGGTTCACTAGAGGTGTCTCTCCCATAAGATAAAAGCATGTTGGGTGAACAAATTACAGTCGGGCAATTGACAAATAGAGAGGGCATAACAATGCACATACATGACATGATAAGTATAGTGAGATTTAATTGGGCATTACGACAAAGTACATAGACCGCCATCCAACCGCATCTATGCCTAAAAAGTCCACCTTCGAGGTTATCATCCGAACCCCTTCCAGATATTAAGTTGCTAACAACGGACAATTGCATTAAGTATGTTGCGTAATGTAATCAACAACTACATCCTCGTACATAGCGCCAATGTTTTATCCCTAGTGGCAACAGCACAACACAACCTTAGGGGTTTCTGTCACTCCCCAGGTGTCAATGCAGGCATGAACCCACTATCGAGCATAAATACTCCCTCTTGGAGTTAAAAGTAAAAACTTGGCCAGAGCCTCTACTAGAAACGGAGAGCATGCAAGATCATAAACAACACATATGTAATAACTTGATAATTAACATGACATGGTATTCTCTATCCATCGGATCCCGACAAACACAACATATAGAATTACGGATAGATGATCTTGATCATGTTAGGCAGCTCACAAGATCCAACAATGAAGCACAATGAGGAGAAGACAACCATCTAGCTACTGCTATGGACCCATAGTCCAGGGGTGAACTACTCACTCATCACTCCGGAGGCGACCATGGCGGTGTAGAGTCCTCCCGGGAGATGAATCCCCTCTCCGGCAGAGGTGCCGGAGGAGATCTCCGAATCCCCCGAGATGGGATCGGCGGCTCGGGTCTTTGTTTCGTCCAATTCCGAGAATATTTCGTTACTAGGATTTCTGAAACCAAAAACAGCGAGAAAACAGGAACCGGCACTTCGGCATCTTGTTAATAGGTTAGTTCCAGAAAATGCACGAATATGACATAAAGTGTGCATAAAACATGTAGGTATCATCAATAATATGGCATAGAACATAAGAAATTATCGATACGTCGGAGACGTATCACGGAGCTTCGCTAAAGCTACGCGGGAGATATGGAGGAGAGGGGGGCGGCTAGGGTTTGGGAGGGGGTGGCCGGCCTCAAGGGGGTGCGGCCAACTTGTGGCTTTTGTGTGGCTTTTGTGTGGCCGGCCCCCTCCCCTATGCCCCTCATTATATAGGTGGAATCCCAAGTGTTGGTATCCAAGTCTTCGAATAAGACCTGAACCAAAAACCTTCCATAAGGAGGGGAAACCTAGCCAAGCTAGGACTCCCACCAAAGGTGGGAGTTCCACCTCCCATATGGGGGGGTGGCCGGCCCCCTAAGGGGAGTCCACTTGGGACTCCTCCCCCACTAGGGTTGGCCGGCCATGGAGGTGGAGTCCCATGTGGACTCCACCTTCCTTGGTGGTTTCTTCCGGACTTTTCTAGAACCTTCTAGAACCTTCCATAGAACCTTCCGCGACATTTTAATTCACATAAAATGACATCCTATATATGAATCTTATTCTCCGGACCATTCCGGAACTCCTCGTGATGTCCGGGATCTCATCCGGGACTCCGAACAAATATTCGAACTCCATTCCATATTCAAGTACTACCATTTCAACATCCAACTTTAAGTGTGTCACCCTACGGTTCGTGAACTATGCGGACATGGTTGAGTACTCACTCCGACCAATAACCAATAGCGGGATCCGGAGATCCATAATGGCTCCCACATATTCAACGATGACTTTAGTGATCGAATGAACCATTCACATACGATACCAATTCCCTTTGTCACGCGATATTTTACTTGTCCGAGGTTTGATCTTCGGTATCACTCTATACCTTGTTCATCCTCATCTCCTGACAAGTACTCTTTACTCGTACCGTGGTATGTGGTCTCTTATGAACTTATTCATATGCTTGCAAGACATTAGACGACATTCCACCGAGAGGGCCCAGAGTATATCTATCCGTCATCGGGATGGACAAATCCCACTCGTTGATCCATATGCCTCAACTCATACTTTCCGGATACTTAATCCCACCTTTATAACCACCCATTTACGCAGTGGCGTTTGATGTAATCAAAGTACCTTTCCGGTATAAGTGATTTACATGATCTCATGGTCATAAGGACTAGGTAACTATGTATCGAAAGCTTATAGCAAATAACTTAATGACGAGATCTTATGCTCCGCTTAATTGGGTGTGTCCATTACATCATTCATATAATGATATAACCTTGTTATTAATAACATCCAATGTTCATGATTATGAAACTAATCATCCATTAATCAACAAGCTAGTTTAAGAGGCATACTAGGGACTTCTTGTTGTCTACATATCACACATGTACTAATGTTTCGGTTAATACAATTATAGCATGACATATAAACATTTATCATAAACATAGAGATATAAATAATAACCACTTTATTATTGCCTCTAGGGCATATCTCCTTCACTTGAGTCTTCTTGAAATATGCAGGGATGAACCACGGGGGCATCCCCAAGCTTAGACTTTTCACTCTTCTTGATCATATTGTATCATCCTCCTCTCTTGACCCTTGAAAACTTCCTCCACACCAAACTCAAAACAAACTCATTAGAGGGTTAGTGCATAATCAAAAATTCACATATTCAGAGGTGACACAATCATTCTTAACACTTCTGGACATTGCACAAAGCTACTGGAAGTTAATGGAACAAAAAAATCCATCCAACACAGCAAAAGAGGCAATGCGAAAAAAAAGGCAGAATCTGTCAAAACAGAACAGTCCGTAAAGACTAATTTTTTTGAGGCACTTAACTTGCTCAGATGAAAATGCTCAAATTGAATGAAAGTTGCATACATATCTGAGGATCACGCATGTAAATTGTCAGATTTTTCTGAGTTACCTACAGAGAATCATACCCAAATTTGTGACAGCAAGAAATCTGTTTCTGCGCAGTAATCCAAATCTAGTATCATCTTTACTATCAAAGACTTTACTTGGCACAACAATGCAATAAAGTAAGATAAGGAGAGGTTGATACAGTAGTAACAACTTCCAAGACACAAATATAAAAAAAAAGTACTGTAGTAAAATAAAAACATGGGTTATCTCCCAAGAAGTGCTTTCTTTATAGCCATTAAGATGGGCTCAGCAATTTTAATGATGCACTCCTAAGAAACAAGAGTTGAAGCAAAAGAGAGCATCAAGAAGCAAATTCAAAACAAATTTAAGCCTAACCCACTTCCTATGAAAAGGAATCTTGTAAATAAACAAGTTTATGAGGAGCAAAGTGGCAAGCATAGGAAGATAAAACACGAGTAGCTTCAAGATTCTCAACATAAAGAGGGGAAACTTAATATTATTAAGATGCATATAACCATATTTGCCTCTCTCATAATAACTTTCAGTGGCATCATGAACAAATTCAACAATGTAACTATCACATAAAGCATTCTTATTCACATGCATAAAAGTATCATTACTCTCCACATAAGCATAATCAATTTTATTAGTAATAGTGGGAGCAAATTCAACAAAGTAGCTATCATTATTATTCTCATCATAAAATATGGAGGCGTAGTATAATCATAATAAATTTTATCCTCCATAGTAGGCGGCACCAAAAGACCAGTATCATTATAATCATCATAAATAGGAGGCAAAGTATCATCAAAGAAAATTTTCTCCTCAATGCTTGGGGGACTAAAAAGATCATGAAAACCAGCTTCCCCAAGCTTAGAACTTTCTATATCATTATCAACAATGGTGTTCAAAGCGTTCATACTAATATTACTACCAGCATACAAATAAGATTCCATAGGTTTTTTAATTTTCGCATCAAACAATCCATGTCTTAACTCAGGAAATAGAATAAAAAGCTCATTGTTGTCCATTATGCCAAACTAGTGTAAACAAGAAACAAAAAGATGCAATTGCAGGATCTAAAGGAAATAGCTTCGAGCACTCACACACCGGCAACAATGCTAGGAAATAGCTTAGTAGTCAGAGGATGTGAATACCTTTTACCTCCCCGGCAACGACGCCAGAAAAGTGCTTGATGTCTACGGGTGATTCTATTCTTGTAGACAGTGTTGGGCCTCCAAGAGCAGAGGTTTGTAGAACAGCAGCAAGTTTCCCTTAAGTGAATCACCCAAGGTTTATCGAACTCAGGGAGGAAGAGGTCAAAGATATTCCTCTCAAACAACCCTACAATCACGATACAAGAAGTCTCTTGTGTCCCCAACACACCTAATACACTTGTCAGATGTATAGGTGCACTAGTTCGGCGAAGAGATAGTGAAATACATGTGGTATGAATGAATATGAGCAGTAGTAACGGCGCCAAAAAATAGCTTGCTGGCGTGCAGTTGATGGTATTAATATTGCAGGAAGTAAAGATGGAGTAAAACAGTAAATAAGCGATGATTGCAGTATTTGGAAACAATGCCTAGGGATCATACTTTCACTAGTGGACACTCTCAACATTGCAATCATAAAGGGATATAAATAAGCACTTCACTATGCTACTCTGAATTACTCTTTGGCAAGATAACGAACACTAATTCATCATGTAGGCAAACCTTAAAGATGTATTCCCAAGTACTAATAAACACCCCACGCTGTCACCGTGAGCATTCATAGGAGGTACTAACACACCACAATTTCATAGAGACATCCAACTCAAATCATAACTCAGTGAATAAGTATTCTGTGAAATATAGCCTAAGAGACCCACACGGTGCACACACTGTCACCTTTACACACGTGGGACAAGGAGTCTCCGGAGATCACATAAGTAAAATCCACTTGAATAGCATAACGACATCTAGATTACAAACTCATCATATGGATCTCAATCATGTAAGGCAGCTCATGAGATCATTGTATTGAAGTAAATGGAAGAGAGAGATTAACCACATAGCTACCGGTACAGCCCTTAGCCTCGATGGAGAACTACTCCCTCCTCATGGGAGACAGCAGCGTTGATGAAGATGGCGGTGGTGTCGATGGAGAGGCCTTCCGGGGGCACTTCCCCGTCCCTGCGGCGTGCCGGAACAGAGACTTCTGTCCCCCAGATCTTAGCTTCGCGATGGGAGCGGCTCTGGAAGGTTTCTCGTACCGTGGCTTTTCCGTATCGAAGATTTAGGTCGAGGAGGCTTAAATAGGCGAAGATGCGGAGTCGGAGGGGGCCTGGGGCCACCACACAGTAGGGGGGCGCGCCTGGCTTCTTGGCCACGCCGCCACCACGTGTGGGCCCCCCCAGGGTTGCCCTCTGGTGGCTCTCGGGTGTTCTAGAAGCTTCGTGGAATTCTAAGATGCTGGGCGTTGATTTCGTCCGATTCCGAGAATATTTCCTTACTAGGATTTCTGAAACCAAAAACAGCAGAAAACAGCAACTGGCCCTTCGGCATCTCGTCAATAGGTTAGTTCCGGAAAATGCATAAATATGACATATAATGTGTATAAAATATGTGAGTATCATCATAAAAGTAGCATGGAACATAAGAAATTATAGATACGTTTGGGACGTATCACATCCTAACACCGCAAGTTCACCATCGCATGCGGGATTAGTATATACCACCTCATCATACTTACAAAAAGGGGCCATCCGAAGTCTTTCATCCATATATACAACAGAAATGTACATCATCATCATCAAGTCATAAGCCAACTCCATCACCTCCATGCATGCATCCCCTCACCCATGCCCTCAAGATCACTACTACATGTTGTAGTGGTACTTGCTAAGGCATCCTCTCACCCAGCCGGAGGATGCGGTGTGGGTCGTTCATGTCCACAAAGCTGGAACCCTGGGCCTTGTGGTCGATGAGGTGTCTCAGCGCTGCCATGAGATCCTCTTCGGTGAAGTCAACCATGTCCATGACCGCCTGGTACAGGTCAGGGTGCATTTTTGTGGGCTTGATGTTCCGGGTGGCCTGTGCGACGTTCTTCACGGAAACAATCATGTTGGTGAAGGCCGCCATGTCGTTGTCGTCGAAGGCACCTCTTTTCCTCTTGCCGACATTCACCTTTCCAGGCGCTTCAGCAGGCTTCTCATGTTGCCCATCGAGGATGATCGTTTCGAACTCTTGAGTGTCAGCATCCTCAGCCGAAGGCGCAGTTGGAGGCGTGCCCGACCAGGGGCTCACTTGATCCCATGGCAAACTTGTCGGTGGCGAGGCCAAAGAAAAAGATGGCATGCATCTCGTCGTAGTTCACAATGGGCACGTTCAGGAACTCCTTGTCCCTTGGGTGATCCTACGTTATGAAGGGACAATGCTAGTTGTGTAGGTTTTTCATGAAAAGAGTTAGTGAAGTGGATAGAGCGTGCTCACTGCAACGTGCATGTGGTAGTGCTCAGCCTCAAGGATGATGCATTTTCTCTCGTCGCACCATAGACCTCCGCTTAGATCGCGGAGCCTGCTAATGACGAGACACCTCTGCCGTGACTTCCTAAGGTGGTTGTACACCTGAGTGGAGCTAACGTCTACACCGCAATGTTCAAATAGTGCCTTGGCCGCATCAGTCAGATGGACTTCCTTGAATCCTTTGTCGGTTCTCACTCCGGTCTTGATCAACGCGCACATATTCTCCAAGATGAAGCTGGACATGAAGGGGAGTCATTTCATGGTACTGTTCCCCTTCTGTGCGGCATCCATGTCCTTCTCCGCGTCAGTGCGGTTCTTGGCCTTGCTCCTCTTTGTGACGACCATCCTCACTGCCACCTCTGTCGCTACCCGAGCCACGAGATCAGCCACAGGCCCTTACCGACTGTCAAAGGAGTGACCGACACCTTGACCTTATAGATGGATTATGAATCGGGAACTTACGATAAGATTTAGGAGTCCCCAATGCAGACAAGGACCTGGCTAAAGTCATCAGAGAAGGAGTCTACACAGATCGTAGTATAGAGGACGTGAATATACTTAGGAAAGACATGGCAACACCAAAGCAACATCATGCAAAATCATACAAGCAGTACATGGAAAATATGGATAGGACAAACCCTATCAAGATCATGATAACTCGTTCCATTTGGGACAAATTAACAAGAAATGACAAATGTGGCCAACATAAACCCTAGCAAGATCATGATAAATCGCTCTATTTAGGACTAACCCTACCAACAAGATCAAACACTAGGTAGATCTGACAACTCCTAACCAAGATCTAACCATAACCGAGCAACCGGTGTGAGGGATTCCTGACAGTCATTGCCGGAGGTGAAGAAGTGCTGCACGAGAAAAAAGATGAAGCCGAGATGCAGTCGCTGCCGCCAACCAGAGATCTTGCGTCCCTTACTTTCTTGTCGATAGGAGGTGGAGCTCGAAATTTTGGGGGAGAGTGGAGAAGGGGGTAGAAATAGAGGAGGTGGCGCGGCGGGAGGTGACGGAATCATTCCCGCCCCCTTTTTGGTTTCCGATGCTATGCGTCGCAGCTCACGCCATCTCCCTCCTCGTCCCCGCGTGTGCAATAAAAGACCTTTTTTTTAGCATCAGCTCGGTGCGATATGTGGGTGTCTCGTCCAACGGTGCTCTAGAAACCGTGTTGTGCAACATGTAGATAAACCCAATTAACCAAACAAGCTGTTTTTTACGCCATCCATGTGAACCAAGGAAAACCAACCTACGAAAGGCGCCCCTGATCGAGCAGCCGCCAAGCACACAGTGCCGGCCGGCGGCCGGTGCTATTGGAAAGAGAACGTGGGCACGGCCGGCTAGGTCCACCGATATTATTGAACTGCAGCATTTCCGATCCGATCCTCTGCAGATGCAACGAACGCTGCAGCAGAGCAGATGGAACCGGCTGTCTGTCCGTAGTGGCAGCAAAGCGCCACCCAAAAACACCATCGGGTGAGCACGTACGAATCATCAGGTCGGCACTGCTACGATGGAATCTGTGCGTTCTCATGCGCGTGCTGGGCCGGTCGATGTCGGCCGCGGCGAGCAAGAGCGAAACGCAGCTCTCATCTATCTCGTCCATCCGCGTCGCTGTTAGCGCAGCTGTATGTTAGCGACGCCCGCTCCGCCGTTAGGTCAAATCGTGGCGCATGTTTGCTTGCCCTTGTCATGTTGCGGCATGCATGGCGCCCAACGGCGCCCATGGCAATGGCACATCATGACTGGTCGCACTTTGCTATACAAACCGCATACTCATCTCCTTTGACGTTAATTTGCTAGTATGAGGCTAAATCTTCAGATAGCTCTTTAAATCCATTTGATCAAAATTTGAGTAATATAGCTGAATTTCTTTTCTTCACAATATGTCAGTTGAGAACATGTTCAGCTTCAGTGTTCTTCAGATCCACAGCAGATAGTTTGGGTAATTCCGCGAGTACCTTTGTATAATCAGGCAGTGGCGGAGCCAGGCCTTCAACCCTGTGTAGTCAAACTAAAACTGTTTAGTCAAATACACCTATTTTTAAGAATTTTTAATAATTTTTTGCATGATCATTGAAGGATTGGCTAAAAAACTGTGTAGTCAATTGACTACACAGTTCATACGTGGCTCCGCCACTGTAATCAGGGATGTTTGCTTGCCCTTGTCATGTCGCGCCAATGGTGGCCATGCCGCCACGCTGCCGGTTGGCAGTTGCACTTTGGAGATCCAGAGGGTTAGTAAAGATCCGGCCACAAACCTCTCGCCCCCGCGCCAGGGCGATCGCCGGCGCCTCTTCCTCTCGCCCACGTGCGCCTTCCTCCCCCGCCGCCGCCACCCTAGGCGCTGCCAGGCAAAGTCTTGGTGGTGTGGCGGTGGCGGCGAATTCTCCTCGGCTGCGGATCGGTGGGCATGGCGGCGGCGGATCAGCATGGCCTTCTCGGATGCGGCGGTGCGGGGAGGCGGCGGTCATGGCGCCGATTTGCAGGCGTCCTACGTCGGCGGTGAGGCGCTACTGAGCATCTCTTGCGCCATGAGGAGTCCTAGGGCAGCAACCCTAGGCATGGTGGTGGTGACCGCCGGATTGGGGCTGGGTGTGGCGATCTCCTGATCTCACATCTAGTCCTAGTAGCGAGTTGGGGATGCGTGGCTGCCGGTGAAAACCGTGATCCGACCTTTGTCGTGGCGGGCGATGGAGACGTCACGCGTCGTAACCTTCTTGAAGGCATCGTCATCGTAGTCTGCGGCTACTCACTCGTGCTGCTCCGGGGGAAACCCTAGATCCGGGTCTCTCGGATCAGATGATGACGACGCTTCTTGCGTCGTTCTACCTCTTGGAGCATCATTTTTGGAGCAGCGGCTGGATGGAGGTGGATCTTGGTGGAGTGGTTTTCATCTACCACGTTGACGTCGATGATTCTCGGCGGCGTGGAGCTGCAGGGTATCGAAGACGGGCGCGGACTTCTGGACGCGTGCAGGATGGTGGAGCTGTCTGGCATCATGGTGACATCGACGACAGATATGTCAAGGTCAATGCGGTGATCCTCTTCAAGATGGGTGCGAGGAAGACGACGGTAGCGTTTTCTGTGACGTGTATACTGGCGTGCGCTCAGGATCCGCTTCATTCAGTTTTAGATGATGTGTATTAATCTATTATCAGGGTAATGGCCCTGTTCATGGTCACCCTTAATCGCTTTTGTAGGTATAGCGAGTTGTCGCTGAAAAGATGGCTTCGAGTTGATCTTTGTATCTCCCTTGTAAAGCTTTGCGAATAATTTAATTAAAAAAAAGCTATGTGCATACTTTGGATGCAGAGAGGGCTGGGGCGATGCTCCTAGCTATTTCAAAAAAAGAAAATGCCGCCACGCTGCCTCACACTTTGTGCTATACACAAGCTGACGTCAATTTGTGTGTACCACCCCGATAGTGAATTCAGATTTTCTTCCTCTTTTTTTTCGAGGGAATGAGCTAGATTTCATTCCTTATTTTAGTCGTGCTCAATTCGTTACAGCGGTCTGGTTTAAGTCCTTGCATACATGCACAGCTGGAACGAAGGCCAACACGTCAGCCAACTTAACACACACCTTGCCCTAACAGAATACGCCTTCATTTAATAGTGGCCCACTACGACGTTTAAGGGTATCTCCAGCGACACGATCCAAATAATTTGTTATAACCGGTGCAGATTATGAAGATGGACCAGCACAAGGACTAGATAAATTGGACCCACACATAATATTGACTTGGACTACAAAAAAGAATACTCTAATACGAATTCTACTAGGACTCTTATAAACCCTAACCTGGTTGATATATAAAGCTAGGTAGGGGCACCACTTAGATCATATTGAGAAACAGAAAACATAGACACGATATACATAGACATCGCAACCCGCATATTAGAACTAGACAAGATACAACAACTCCACCAACGGCGGCCCCCTGTACACATATATTCATATAGTGGATTGCTGACATGACGTAGCGATCTTCCACCGTGGGGACGTGAACCTGGGTACGTCGTGCCTACTCTCGCTCCCGGAATCTCCATTATCGCCTTCCGTCAACCCTAAGCCTCTCATGATGTGCATTACCGAGGAGCCGCCTCGACAATTGGTTTCGTCTGTGGGAACACAACGACTGAATTTTATTATCCGGACGGGATCGCAAGTCATCATCAAACAGCATCTGAGATGCAGCCGGGTCAGCTTCATCAAAGAGCCGTTCTTCATCACCAACTCGCCGTGCTGCGGGGACACGAAATCTCATGAGATCTGATCTACTACAAGTCTACAAGGCGAAATCTAGGGGCCAAATATCAGACCGCCATGATTTGCTAAGGCTAGCCATAGTGCTAGTATCATAGCTAGTATCATGCACATTGGTCCCACAAAAATACTGATGTGGCAGCTAATTAAGGAGGAGAGAGAAGATTAGAGTATCATAGGTACTACCTCCGTCCCGGTTCATAGGGCCTGCGCGTATCTCTAGGTTGTGAATTTGGCCAACATAATATCATTTGTATAATATAAAAATTATATCATTAGAAAGTAGAACATCTAAGTTTTCTAATGATATATATTTTGTAATATATATAGCATGATTCTAAAAAATTTACATTGAGATTCTAAAAAATAATAAATATAGCATAATTATGATACTACTTCATGATACTACCCACTATAGAGATAGTATCATGTAGTAGTATCATACATGATACTTACCACTATGACCAGCCTAAGCACGTGCCCAGTCCGCCGGATCCATCAAACCACTAGCTAACTGCAGCATGGCTCGCGAAAAAAGAAAGGAAACGTATTTCACACGGAGACACCGCCTGGTCAGATCGACAACAAGTCAAGAACAACAGCATGCATCACGTTGGACCGTGTGCATGCATGGATTTTTCGGCAAGGCTGCTAATTGCATGGATGATCACGTGAAACCAAGGAAAAGAAAGCAACAGAAAACTCAAGGCACTAGCTAACTCATATGGTGCATGCACCGTATATATGAGTTGTATACAACAGTACAGTACATCGGCAAGTCACCAAGCTGCGTGAGCAAGTCGATACCGCGGCCACCTTCTTTTTCGTCACGGCCGCGGGCACCTCCATCGCCAACTTCCGTCACCAGACTGGACGCTGCCTTACAGTACCAATGGCGGCCATGGAAGCGTTTGGTGCGATAGCATGGACGACGAGAAGCACCTAAGGAGGACTTCGCAACGCTCACCTGTCATGGATCCATCATCATCGACAACATATATATCGCATCCAATCGGTTCGTCATCATCAACAAACGGCAGCTGCTCCAACGACATCCGTAAAAAAATCGCTAGGGCGGCGAAGAGTTTTCGGCTCCACGATTTGCCATACAATCGGCTTCATCAGCTACAACAACGAGTTCTATGTCGGTTACTACCTCTTCACCGTCGGGGGCTCAACGTACATCGTCATTATCAGCGCATGCAGAATCTTCCGCAGAGCTGCATCGTGGGGGTAAACGCACCCTCCACCACACCATCGGCCTGCTAGACAGCAATTTAGCAAGGTCATCTCCACGATGCCCAAGGAGAAGCCGGAGCGAAATTATCCTGGATATGTCTCTGTAGCAAAGCATCGAGTACGTCCCAATGAGAAAGACTCCATGAGATTCACATCTGGCAACAGAACCAACGCCAAGCAGAGAATAGATCAGTTCGATCGGCTATTGGCATGCATGTTTTACTACTTCACGTGAAGATTCATCGGCTGGACAACTTCGCCGACCACATGAAACATCAGAGATGGTAAACCTAGAGGGGGGTGAATAGGTTTCTACACATTTTAATTCTTTCTTTGCTGTATTAGGTTTTGCGGAATATAAATGTGAGCCTAATGAAAACTAGGTGAGCCAACCTAGATGACAATACAAGTATCTCAAGCACGAAGGCTCTCACAACATATATAACACAAGTAAAGAGTTCGGTTAGAGATAACCGAGAGCACGCGAAGACGAAGATGTATTCATGTGTTCCCTTCCTTTGCAAGAAGGTACACCACCTATGGAGAGGTGGTGATCCCACAAAGGATTTTCCAACGCCACGAGGCTCATCTTCTTATCTGTGCCTATCCCACGAAGAAATAGCTCTTTCACTTGTGGTAGACTTTGAGGCAGCCTCCAAACCTTCACAATCCTTGTCGGAGCAAATTCACAGCCCGAATGCTTCCGGGTGATCTTGCCCACCTAGGGTTTCCAAGGAACCCTAGAGACCAAGTCTCTTCAAGAATACAAGGGGGAATGAGATTTGGCTTGGTGAGACTATAGATCAAGACCTCCTCTAGCTATTCCCCGGAGGGATTTGAGTTTTGGTGGAGGAGGAGGGAGATCCGAAACTTTTGGTGTTTCCAACAATGGAGTATGAGAGAGAGAGAGAGAGAGAGAGAGAGAGAGAGAGAGAGAGAGAGAGAGAGCGCTCAAGAACAGAGTATAGTATGTTGCCTAAGTGTTCTGAGCTAGGTGAAGGGCTATTTATAGCTTCACTTGAAATCCAGCAGTTGATGAGGTCCAGCTCAGCATTTAGGTCGACGAGGTCGGTCTGCCTGGCCAGGCACCGGATGGGCCGGTGCAGGAGCCGGCGCCGCTGGGCCATACGTCGGGCCATCCGGCAGAAACCGGGCGGGGCGCCGGGCGGGGATGGAGTGCACCCTGGACAGGCCCCGGTTGGCACCGGTGCCAGGGCTGGTCGGCTCCGGGCCAGCCGACGTCTCGGTTGATGCCGTCAGACTAGGTGCCGGCCTGAAGAGAAAAACCGTCCCCCCTTTTTTCGTCGAAGTGGGAGGTCTCCCTTCACCTTCTTGTACCATTGATACACCATTATGATTCATGAACTAACACCTGAGAATAAACTTGTAGACATGTATTAGTCCAATACTCTAGCTACGGTGTCATTGTTACCAAATAATGGATAAGGGTATTTTACCCTTACAACCTCCCCCTTTTTGGTATATGATGACAAACCGAGATAGAATCACATATAAATACTATGATAAGCTCAAAACCTTGATTCCATATAAGATATTAAGATAACTCCCCCATAATGTATGCACTTGCAGAATTTGCGTTTGAGTGCAAAGTGCATCACTTGTAAAATATGAGAAGCTCCCCCAATATCTTTAGGAAGTAAGGATGGTATAGAAAAGTATATAATAAGATATAAGCATTAAGCATAATCATCCTAACATAGAGATTACGCATAAAATAACTTGTCCACACACGAATTATTAAAAGTAGCAAATGGTTCCGGAAAGCAAATAGCACAAGCCAAGTAAGAAACAAATAAAGTAGCAATGGATTGTGCAAAACACCAACAACCATCCAGGAAACCCGTAATCCTAGACTCTACTCTCTTCTCTCCCTTTGGCATCGGAACACCAAAAAGGCAGGAGAGAGTAGGAATGCTAGCGTTTCCCATCAATAGAACTCTTCCCCAGTGCCTGGGGACCCCTCTTCATCATCCTCTTCATCGTCTTCATCATCACCAGACGCATCAAAGCTAGACCCAACAACATCAGGAGCAGGAGCGGTCCTAAACCGAGTCCTGGGAGGAGGAGCACCATGTGAAGATCCACCGGGAGCAAACAAGGATAGATCAAAGTTCTGGAACATGGCATCCTCAATGGGAGGTGTCGGGGGTGCTCCCCAATGCCCACCATGAGGGGCTTAGGGTTGACGGAATCCTGCAGGCTAGCACGAGAAATCGGTAACCAAACAAACAGGGAGAGAGATTTACCCAGGTTCAGGGCCCTCGATGAGGAAAACCCCTTACTTCCTACTTGCCTGATCTGGATTATCGAAAAAATATCGGGTTACAATGGGGTAGCCGATAGGCTATGATGGTGATCTCGTCGAGAGGCTAAGGTTCTAAGCTCTAGATCTGATCTTGCGTTGATTCTACGTGTGTAAGTTGTGTTCCGGCAGACCCTCTCCTGGCCTTTATATTGCAGGCTAGGTCCCAAGAGTTCTGTCCGGATTCGGCTAAGTTACAAAGATACCTATGCCAATCTTTCCTCGTATGTCGCCTTCTTGCCTTGTCCGTCAAGAAGCCTTCTTCGAATAATCTTCCTTCTCCGGAACCGACGTGCTGCCCCACCTCGCGACTATTTGTCGATTGTGACGCTGCCAACCACCGCCATATGTGTTTCATATGCGTACCCCTACGGGTTTATACAGGCTGACATACAAATTGATTATTCGTTAACTAACCGTAAAAGAAAATTATTTCTTTAATTATGAATGGTTATCGAACCATCATAGCCGTCATGTTTTATTTTGGGTTAGTTTGGGGCGAGGGTGTGTACTGAAACACAACCTTTAGATTCAAAACCTGAAAGGTTCTAATGTGAGAGTTATTTTAGGTGTTGTAGGCTTGAATATCCTATAACCTGAAGTACGTCAAAGTGCGTCACATAAACAATATAACAATATGATTATTGATTGAAAGGGGAAAAATATTTGATTCTGTAGAAGATCAATGAAATACATTGTAACACCCCACTTTTTGCAACCTTGTTTATTTGTCCATAATGCAAAAATTAGGGGGAACAAAAACTTTTTCTTTAGACTAATTAAGATGAATTGCCTTGATCTGTTTGTTCTGATGAATTGCCTTGATCTGTTGGTAGATGTTGTCTTGATTTGCTTGTTGAGTTTTGTCTTGAGCTACCTCATAGAACAACACCCCTAGTGGTTAAACAAGCAACTCACCAAATAAAACACATGTGTGACTTAGGAAATGTTGTTTTCCTTCTTACTACATCAAACCTCTCTCCCGATGACAACATGAGTGTGCCATCTTGATTTTTCTCTTTGTGGTACAAGATAGCTCAATCATCCTTAATTCAAAACTTGGTACCATCTACCCCTTGCTACATCCCTCTCTTATACCCACAACTGTTATTGTTGACTTCAATGCATGGATCTCATCTATGCAACATCCTCTTCAACCTCCACGTCTTGCATGTCTCAGTCAATCCTTGCAACTCATATATTCAACTTGATCTGGTATCCTATCCCATGTTCCAGCACCAGATCACTTCTTCCTCTTTTACCTCTTGTTTTTGTTTTCATCCAAGTTTATCTTCACAAAACCAAGAGTGGAATGATGGGTACATTTTGTAGCCACTATCTACCCTTGAGAACACTTCTCCCTAAATTAGTTCTCTTTCTCAAAACCCTACTATTTTCTTCTCTGGTTTTGACCACAAAACCACCTTTAGTTTTATTAAAGCTTCTCAAAATATTTCTTCAAAGAAAACAAGGAACTAAAATGGGTTTTGTCTTTCATCTCATTTCTACAAAGTACTGATTTCTAAAACCTTACTTTCTATCATGCTTCCTTTTTAACAAAAAGCTTGTTTATGGTACTTATACCCTTCTTATTTTCCTCTTGCTTATTTTAAGTTTGAGAAAAACTCTACTTTACTTGAGAAGGTAAGTAGAACTTTTTGAACTCCTATGTTCCAACCAGTTCTCTCTCAATATTTCCAAATTCCATTCCACTTGAGATCATTCCCAATTTCCCCTAGACAATTGAGGTGTTTCATATACCTTTCAAATAAATCCTTTCTCAAATGGCAAAACTTGCACATCTTATGCACATCTCTGATCCACCACATTGTATCCCCTCCATCCTCCAATTCTTGATCAAATGGATGATCATTTGATACTTTCAAATCACTCCCAATTGACCTCTTCTTTGTAGAACAACTTATATTTCATTATGCCTATCTCACTCCTCTATTATTTTCCATCATCACCTTGACCTCATGAATTGATGATGTATGTCAATATATTCATCCTTGTGAGTATATGGATACTTCACTCACCATCTCTCATAACCTTGCTCTACCAATGTCTCAACCACCATCACCATCACATCTATCTTGACATGCTCATGCATTGTTGCATGTGGTCAATCCCCAATCTCTTCAATATTGAATTCAAATAAAAACTACTACTCATCAAATATACCTTGGGAATTATCTTCATCATAAGTTGGTCTCAACTAAAGTGGTGGAGATTATTCTCATGGCACATGTCACCTTCATACTCCTTTTTTATCTATATGTATCTACTCCTATTTTTATCATCATCAAAGTCACTCATTGACATTATCTTCTCAACATCATGTCTTGGTCTATACACATGGATGTTGTGCACCTCTCTTATTGTTAACTTGTGTTTTGGCAAAAATGGAGCCGGCCATTGTGTTGGCATAAGATTTCGGCCAGCCATTGAGCTTCCCACTTTCTTCTCTTGCAAGCCTTGCCTCCCAACTACCCCAACAATTAAATGGGCAGCCACCCACCTTGGCCAATCAAAAAAGGAGGCAGCCACCCCTCTCCCTCTATAAAAACCCCCTAGCCGGCCACCTCCTCCCCTTTGCTTCATTTCTTCTCTTCCTCCACTCCCTCACACTCTCCTCCTCCACCTCCCCACGAAATGCTGCTTCCCCTTGCTTGCATGGCCGGCCATGGCCATGAAAACCGGCCAAGATGTTGCTCCTCTCCTCCCTCAAGCTTCCCCTCACCATGAGAGCATCTCTCTCCCTCTCTTCTCCCCTAATCTTGGATGAGTCCAGCTCACTTTCTCCTTTCTCCTCTCACTAGATTGGATCTTGATGCAGGTGCATGTTGGTCTAAGCATGGAGAAGCTTGAACAATCCTCAGATCTGAAGCTCTTGACCCAAGTTCGTCCAAAAACTTGCTGTAATTTCTGCTATCTTGCTGTTTCAGATTCTGGTACGATCTTGTAAAATCCACCGAATCTCGTGTGCAGATCCAAATCGAGTGATTCAAAGATCCACAGATAGGTATTGAAAAGATCTACAACTTGGCGTTGGTCTCACCCTCAAATTCGTTACGGATTGTCTGTGGTAAATAAAGTTCTGAAAACATGCAGATTCACTGTTTATTAGATTTGTTCCGTTTTACAAAACCTTTTTGAACAAACTCAACTGTAGGTGAAAGCCCTCTCCAATACCTTCATTTTGGCGGTGGTTTCACTTCGATTGACTTCCTGAAACTGAAATGGTTCACAGATCAAGATCTGGACAGATTTGACTTTGTCGAATTAAACCAGGAGCTTGGAGACGAATTTTTGAATGAAACCAACTGGGTAAGAACCACCTATTCAATACCTTTCAGATGCAGCAGACCTCATATTTTTATGATTTGTGTATGATTTTTGATAAATTAAACTTGTTCTGTATGTTCTGCAGACATGGCTGTTAGCTTTTAATTCATCAAAAATCCATTTTTGAACCTAATTGAGTGATTCCACTTCTGAAGGATTACTGAATGTTTTCTTAATCATCTCAAACAAGTTTCAAACCTTTATCTATTCTGCAACTCCATAGTTAAAGCAAATGGTGAAAACATGCAGTAAACTTGTAAATCCATTTGTGAGAGTTTCAGAAATAATTTGAACCCAAATCCAATTGTGTGTGAATCTCTGTTTATATATCTTTCAAATGCCAGTGTCCTCATATTTTTAGGATTTTTCTACGATTTATGGCTTACAGATCTTGTTTTCTGTACAGTCAGATTCAAAGAAATTCCTAAAATTGTAGGTTTAATATTTTTGAGTGAATCCAATTGGGTTAGTCTTGTATTAGTACTGGCTATATAGAGATTCAATGGTGGAGTTTGGAGCTTCGAACCTATACTGAGCTTTAGACGGATCTAGTTTTCAAGGCACGGGTTCAATTACTTTCCTTTGTTTGCGGGGCACTCAGTGACGTATCTAAACCGTCTATCCAGTACTGGCTTTTCACACTCGGGAATAGAAACTGTCGGCACTTGAAGATGAACGAAGCGAAATTACAAAAAAAAAAAAGCCCTTATACTCACCTTGGTGGGGACTGACTGCTCTCAGGGCCGAGTGGCAGCCTCGACCCGAGCGGAAGTGCGATGTGTCTGGAAACTCGGGATCGTAAATGGATTCGGGTACCATTCTGATCGCCTCTTTCATGATCTTTTCTATGGGTAGAACTACTGTGAGCGGTCTAAACTTCGACCCATATTAGTCTCAGTTAATGCATATTTGTTACTGTTAGTAAGGTGTATGTGTGACATGCATTGTTGGACCAAAACTTGTTTAAAACCCTTGACCAACTCTTTTTATTAGAAATGGGCAACATTTGTTTTATGCTTGCAAAACAAAACCTCTGCAACTTAACATTAGCCCTATTGTTTTGCTTAAGTTTTCAAAAGATGTGGAATATGGTTTGCTTCCTATTTTGGATGTTGTGTTATGTGAGCAAACTAAGTTAGGAAAACTGTTTTCTCCTTTTCCAAAAATGTTTGAAATTATGTTGTGAATGTTTGTGATGCCAAACTAATGCTCTTGTCCTATTCATGATGTTATCTACCAGGGGATAATTGGTTTATACCATGGTGATAACCGAGAGAGGCAATTGCTATGTTGTGATGCACTCATGCCTCTACTAGGTAAATAAATGGGGTTTTCTAAATTTAAACTCTTAAATTTGCTTTGTAGTATCTATAAGTCCTTAGTATGTTATACCTTGGCTGCATGGTTAGTTGTTGATTGTTGAATGATGTTTTGTTGGTACAATGTGATTGATTGTGTTCCTTTTATATTTTCCGGCGATAGATGCGAACAATTTCGGAGAAGAAGAAGAAGTGGAATCGGACGAGGATTCTATTTATGTTGTTGGGATTCTTATATTGATGGAGTTGAAGAAGTACAGGGACAAATAAGCCAAGGCAAGCCATCTTTTGATCTCTGACTTGGTGTCTAGTTGGATGTCATTTGTTGATGTCCAAAGCACCTTAATTCTATGTGTGTTATTCTCTCAATTTATGTCATCTATGTGTGTTTACAAGTGGGGTACTCCCTAGTGGTGATACTCCACTATTGTCGTTGTGATTATGGGATGCATGGTATCATGGTCGTGCTATTCCACTTGGTCATCTTGTATGCTCAACTTGAGCATCTTCCCTCTCAAGATAGTAACTTACACCACACTCACAACTTTTGTATTTTAGAGGTATCAATGTCATGATCTTGGTGTATTCTCAACTTGAGAAGAGTATGCCGTGTACCCTATTGGAGAGTTGGTTGGATAGTGATTCTCCACTATCCACATTGTTTAGTTAGTACCACAAATCTGAAAGTATAATCCTCTTTGTGTTGTCATCATATATGCTTATCTTAAGCAAGTATGATCCACCCATTACTCCTTTACACCTTCTATGGCAAGATGACTCTCATCTCGGCCATAGTGCAATTATAGTTCAACTCATGAAACTATAGGTTGGGAACCCCTCAAGGCTTACCTTGTTGTAAATGTTTTATGAAAACCTTGGGTAAGTTAACTCCACCCGAGAGAAGGTTTTTGGAAGAGCAAAGGTTTGAACAAGGTTGTTCGGAGAAATATGGTGGTTTGTTGGTAAACAAAGAAAGTGTGGGTGAAATGTTTTTCAAAGGAGCACTGCGTATAAGTGTTCGCCGTCCCAACTTTTTATCGCGCAACCACACTACCCTGGTGTGGGACGGGGCTTAGCCCGTAGTTTGTTGAAGCTGGCAGGAGCACCCTTCACAACTTTCTAGGGAGGGTCACGGTGACCTCCGACGTCGGGTTGCGCTCTGGAGGAGGCAATACACTGTCTTAACTGATAGCCGGACGATTGCGAGGGTCTTCGTCATGGCGCCGGAGATACGCTCAAAAGGAGGTATGCTTGCCGGGGTGCCGGGAAGGGGTAAGCCCGCGGGGAAGGACTCGTGCCGGTGGAGATGGGCGAAAGGTTATGTCCGGGTATCCGTCGTGGCATATGTTGTTATGCGGGGATGATACCCACACGATAGGTATCCGGATAGTTGTGGGGAAAGTGTGCAAACTCGCGGAGTCAAATCTATTCGAATAGCCGCGTCCGCGGTCATGGACAAGTTGAAATGGCCATACTTAACCGGGGCTTGAGTTTTGTTTTTGGACAAATGATTTGCAAAGGAAGTGTTGTGTTTATGTGTACCGGAAAGGTACGGAAAATGGGCGTGTGTTGACCATATGGAGATGGTCGTGGTAAAAATGGAGACCAAGTGGGGAACTCTTACCTAGTGTTTCATGTAGAGGAACTCTTCTTTAACAAAGATATAGAGATGTCATAGGTATCTTTTGAAGTATCTTCTTCAATAAAGATATAGGTATGCCACGAGTAATTCTCTAGCATTCCCGTCAACTGAGATGGACTTATGCTACCTCATCCTCAATAAAGGTCTAGATATGTCTTAGAACTTCCTAAGCGTTCCCATCAATTGAGATGGCGGTGTGCTATCTTTCCTCCTAGATGTTTAGTGGGATGTTCTTGAAACACCATAGTGTCCGCATCACTTGAGATGCCGGCATGCTATATCCACAAGAGAAACTGATTCTCTTTCACATACTATATCCACAAGAGAAACTAATTCTCTTTCACATGCTATATCCACAAGAGAAACTATTCTTCCTCTCTTGTCTCTTTTAGTTAGCTCTGTTAGCATCTTTCTTGATGGTTTGCGAGTACAATTCCAAATGTACTCACGGCTTTGTCCCTGGCTATTTACTTGGCCAGACTTGAAGGAACACGATGGATGAAGAAGGAGTTGACGACGTCTATGCGAGCTAGGAACGTCTTCCCAGTCAGTTGCCTGTAGGATTATGGCAGATGACTTGGGTACTGCGCTGCTGAAGTGATGATGCTACTCTGATGTTTAGTTAGGCCCTCAGAGGCTATTATGTAATTATCGGTCATGTGACCATGTTGTAATTTTCTTATTCCGCTTTGTAATGGATGGTGAAATTTGATATCAGTTCGGTTATGTGTTCACGACGCACTGATCATGGGATCGTGAACTGTATACATAATAGGGAATTTCGGACAGCTAGTCCGGGGTCCCCACAGAGCTGGTATCATAGCTATCCTGACTGTAGGAGACCTTAGTTAGCATGGACGTTAGTTAGGAAACAAGTACTTGGGCAAAAACTATTTACAAAATAAATTGTTTCTTTAATCGGAAGTATAGCTTCTACTCCTCTTATTTATTCAAAGCTTCTAAATTCTTATCTCTCCGCTTTATAAAAAGGTTTGAAAATTTTTTCCCTATTGTCTCATCCACTTCAAACCTACATATTGGACGATGTCCCCGACTCAGACCGGAGACTCGAAGTCGAAGATGGATCAACCTTTTATGAAGTTTCACGTATTCCCAACGACAACTATTGAAGATCGGACGCCGACTTAGTCCTGCACATAAAGAGATAATAAGATCATGCCTTTGGTTGTCACCACAGTCTGTCAAGGAGCTTACCTTCTTCCTCCATGGACTCGCACTTTTTGCAGTCGTCAGGGATCAAGTCCTCAGTTCCTTGACTAGTTATTTTTAGGCCAGCCACGAGAAGATCTCTACTTTAGAAGCACCTCAACAGCTACCTCTTCGAAGACCTCATGTTTCCGGGATGTCGAGACTAGAAGTTCTACGCAGCTTTCTCCTCCGCCTCAACATCAACGACTCAACACCCGGCCCCTTCACCACCAACTGCTACAAGGATCCAAGTTGAAGCTGATGCTAATGATATGAAGACGTCAACATATGCGACCAGCCCCAAACCTATAGGATGGACAGGACAAACCCAATCGCTTTGATTGAACTACCCCAGCGCATTAGGAATTTCTGTGTACTTAGAGTATCATGGTTGGTGTGATGATTGCTTGTAGTTCCCTAGTGTGCTGCCTTGAGTGTTTGTATCTGTTTGCTGTGTGCATGTATGTCTTGCTATTTCGACGTTCCCGCCCTTTTTAATTGTTTGAAATTTGTGAAACAGAAATTAAAAATGGAAATCTGCCAATGTACTGTTTTGCTAATAAAAATAGTTTGGTAGCTCCGATTGATGTGATTCCAATTGCACTAGAACCATTATGAAATTATCTTTCAGATGCCACTGACCTTGTATTTTCAGGATTTTTGTGTGATTTTTAATAAATAAAACTTGATCACTGTTTCTGGTTAGTATTTTGAGTCTCAAAAATTGAAAAATAAATATTTTTGAATGATTCCAATTGTGTTGATCTTGTTTTGTTTCTGTGCATCTAGGAAAAATACCAGTAGCCCCTGTTAGTGGTATTTTGTCTCTGGTTATGATTGTATGGGTGTCGCATGCCATGATAGGATTAAAGTTTGCCTCGCCGGTGTATTGTTAACTGCTAGTTAGTTGGGTAGATTAACGAAAGACTCTAACTCTAAACCCGTTAGCTGTTGTTTTTCAACCATCAGGGAAACTAACTCAGACCCCTACCTACGCCGACTACTTTCAAGGTCATCTGAAGCATCTCCACTACGCCAAGAAAGCAGAAGCCCCTACCTTCAAGAGTGGCTGCACCTCTACCAGAAGACTTACTAACTTGGTCTAATCTTGGAGTATAGTCGTGCTAACCTCTAGGATATCTTCTTCAAAATACCCCCCCTAACACACCGTCTAACCAGATGAGAGAACATTAGCGTCAAAGCCGAGCTACATCACATGGTTCATCTGGTCCTCATCAAATGAAGCTCCTGAAGATACCTCTAGACTCAAGATTAAGTGAAGTTTACCCACTAACTTCTCAACTGGTATAAGTCAGCACCGACCCGCAAACTGAAGATTGTCTTCGACGACCTCTGTTGCTGCTTCATATGGATACCAACTAGGTGTTTCATCAACTTACTAACTCACCGCGCGTCCCATATGGTTTAGTTAACACGTGAGTGCCGCTTGAAGCTGTGGTCTGCACGTCACCCCCGAAGATTCTTCAGCTGAACAAGGAAGACCGATGACTTCTTCAGAAGCCCCAGACAGAACCACGAGGCAGAAGCTCGGAGTTTTTCCGAGAACCCGATGAAAAATCTTAAGGGTGGAAGACTTTGTCTTCCACTAAAAGTTGGAGCTAACTCTAACATTTTAAATCTTTCTAACAAACCGTTGGAAACGTGGGATGCACTAACCCCTCTTGAAGCCATGGACTACACAACGCCCTCTGAAGATGTTTTCAACTCAAGACAGGAGATCAATGACTTCTCCAAAAAGCGCCCGGCAAGACCCGTGGCTGAGACTCTATGATTTCAGGAACCCCGCTGAACAATCTTAAGGGTGGAAGACTTCGTCTTCCACTAAAATCAAGCCAACTCTAAAAGGTTTTCAGCCCTGCTCAAGCACAGTTGGGTGCACTAACCCTCCCACAGCCTTGAACCCCCTCTAGGATCGGGAAGAAACTACAGATCCAACACCTGCATGGAGTAGTCAACCTCTTCACGAAGCTTGCCATCGGCAGAAATCCATCATGTCTCCCAGAAGATGAAGCAACGACCTTCTCTACAACGGCACGTCTACAGAAGAATGGAGTCTGACTTTAGTTAAACCTTATAACCCCTCTAGTTCTACACTCAGTAATCTCGGGACGAGATTAGTTTAAGGGTGGAAGATCTGTAACACCCCACTTTTTGCAACCTTGTTTATTTGTCCATAATGCAAAAATTAGGGGGAACAAAAACTTTTTCTTTAGACTAATTAAGATGAATTTCCTTGATCTGTTTGTTCTGATGAATTGCCTTGATCTGTTGGTAGATGAATTGTCTTGATTTGCTTGTTGAGTTTTGTCTTGAGCTACCTCATAGAACAACACCCCTAGTGGTTAAACAAGCAACTCACCAAATAAAACACATGTGTGACTTAGGAAATGTTGTTTTCCTTCTTACTACATCAAACCTCTCTCCTGATGACAACATGAGTGTGCCATCTTGATTTTTCTCTTTGTGGTACAAGATAGCTCAATCATCCTTAATTCAAAACTTGGTACCATCTACCCCTTGCTACATCCCTCTCTTATACCCACAACTGTTATTGTTGACTTCAATGCATGGATCTCATCTATGCAACACCCTCTTCAACCTCCACGTCTTGCATGTCTCAGTCAATCCTTGCAACTCATATATTCAACTTGATCTGGTATCCTATCCCATGTTCCAGCACCAGATCACTTCTTCCTCTTTTACCTCTTGTTTTTGTTTTCATCCAAGTTTATCTTCACAAAACCAAGAGTGGAATGATGGGTACATTTTGTAGCCACTATCTACCCTTGAGAACACTTCTCCCTAAATTAGTTCTCTTTCTCAAAACCCTATTGTTTTCTTCTCTGGTTTTGACCACAAAACCACCTTTAGTTTTATTAAAGCTTCTCAAAATATTTCTTCAAAGAAAACAAGGAACTAAAATGGGTTTTGTCTTTCATCTCATTTCTACAAAGTACTGATTTCTAAAACCTTACTTTCTATCATGCTTCCTTTTTAACAAAAAGCTTGTTTATGGTACTTATACCCTTCTTATTTTCCTCTTGCTTATTTTAAGTTTGAGAAAAACTCTACTTTACTTGAGAAGGTAAGTAGAACTTTTTGAACTCCTATGTTCCAACCAGTTCTCTCTCAATATTTCCAAATTCCATTCCACTTGAGATCATTCCCAATTTCCCCTAGACAATTGAGGTGTTTCATATACCTTTCAAATAAATCCTTTCTCAAATGGCAAAACTTGCACATCTTATGCACATCTCCGATCCACCACATTGTATCCCCTCCATCCTCCAATTCTTGATCAAATGGATGATCATTTGATACTTTCAAATCACTCCCAATTGACCTCTTCTTTGTAGAACAACTTATATTTCATTATGCCTATCTCACTCCTCTATTATTTTCCATCATCACCTTGACCTCATGAATTGATGATGTATGTCAATATATTCATCCTTGTGAGTATATGGATACTTCACTCACCATCTCTCATAACCTTGCTCTACCAATGTCTCAACCACCATCACCATCACATCTATCTTGACATGCTCATGCATTGTTGCATGTGGTCAATCCCCAATCTCTTCAATATTGAATTCAAATAAAAACTACTACTCATCAAATATACCTTGGGAATTATCTTCATCATAAGTTGGTCTCAACTAAAGTGGTGGAGATTATTCTCATGGCACATGTCACCTTCATAATCCTTTTTTATCTATATGTATCTACTCCTATTTTTATCATCATCAAAGTCACTCATTGACATTATCTTCTCAACATCATGTCTTGGTCTATACACATGGATGTTGTGCACCTCTCTTATTGTTAACTTGTGTTTTGGCAAAAATGGAGCCGGCCATTGTGTTGGCATAAGATTTCGGCCAGCCATTGAGCTTCCCACTTTCTTCTCTTGCAAGCCTTGCCTCCCAACTACCCCAACAATTAAATGGGCAGCCACCCACCTTGGCCAATCAAAAAAGGAGGCAGCCACCCCTCTCCCTCTATAAAAACCCCTAGCCGGCCACCTCCTCCCCTTTGCTTCATTTCTTCTCTTCCTCCACTCCCTCACACTCTCCTCCTCCACCTCCCCACGAAATGCTGCTTCCCCTTGCTTGCATGGCCGGCCATGGCCATGAAAACCGGCCAAGATGTTGCTCCTCTCCTCCCTCAAGCTTCCCCTCACCATGAGAGCATCTCTCTCCCTCTCTTCTCCCCTAATCTTGGATGAGTCCAGCTCACTTTCTCCTTTCTCCTCTCACTAGATTGGATCTTGATGCAGGTGTATGTTGGTCTAAGCATGGAGAAGCTTGAACAATCCTCAGATCTGAAGCTCTTGACCCAAGTTCGTCCAAAAACTTGCTGTAATTTCTGCTATCTTGCTGTTTCAGATTCTGGTACGATCTTGTAAAATCCACCGAATCTCGTGTGCAGATCCAAATCGAGTGATTCAAAGATCCACAGATAGGTATTGAAAAGATCTACAACTTGGCGTTGGTCTCACCCTCAAATTCGTTACGGATTGTCTGTGGTAAATAAAGTTCTGAAAACATGCAGATTCACTGTTTATTAGATTTGTTCCGTTTTACAAAACCTTTTTGAACAAACTCAACTGTAGGTGAAAGCCCTCTCCAATACCTTCATTTTGGCGGTGGTTTCACTTCGATTGACCTCCTGAAACTGAAATGGTTCACAGATCAAGATCTGGACAGATCTGACTTTGTCGAATTAAACCAGGAGCTTGGAGACGAATTTTTGAATGAAACCAACTGGGTAAGAACCACCTATTCAATACCTTTCAGATGCAGCAGACCTCATATTTTTATGATTTGTGTATGATTTTTGATGAATTAAACTTGTTCTGTATGTTCTGCAGACATGGCTGTTAGCTTTTAATTCATCAAAAATCCATTTTTGAACCTAATTGAGTGATTCCACTTCTGAAGGATTACTGAATGTTTTCTTAATCATCTCAAACAAGTTTCAAACCTTTATCTGTTCTGCAACTCCATAGTTAAAGCAAATGGTGAAAACATGCAGTAAACTTGTAAATCCATTTGTGAGAGTTTCAGAAATAATTTGAACCCAAATCCAATTGTGTGTGAATCTCTGTTTATATATCTTTCAAATGCCAGTGTCCTCATATTTTTAGGATTTTTCTACGATTTATGGCTTACAGATCTTGTTTTCTGTACAGTCAGATTCAAAGAAATTCCTAAAATTGTAGGTTTAATATTTTTGAGTGAATCCAATTGGGTTAGTCTTGTATTAGTACTGGCTATATAGAAAAAATATTATTAGTCTCAGTTAATGCATATTTGTTACTGTTAGTAAGGTGTATGTGTGACATGCATTGTTGGACCAAAACTTGTTTAAAACCCTTGACCAACTCTTTTTATTTGAAATGGGCAACATTTGTTTTATGCTTGCAAAACAAAACCTCTGCAACTTAACATTAGCCCTATTGTTTTGCTTAAGTTTTCAAAAGATGTGGAATATGGTTTGCTTCCTATTTTGGATGTTGTGTTATGTGAGCAAACTAAGTTAGGAAAACTGTTTTCTCCTTTTCCAAAAATGTTTGAAATTATGTTGTGAATGTTTGTGATGCCAAACTAATGCTCTTGTCCTATTCATGATGTTATCTACCAGGGGATAATTGGTTTATACCATGGTGATAACCGAGAGAGGCAATTGCTATGTTGTGATGCACTCATGCCTCTACTAGGTAAATAAATGGGGTTTTCTAAATTAAAACTCTTAAATTTGCTTTGTAGTATCTATAAGTCCTTAGTATGTTATACCTTGGCTGCATGGTTAGTTTTTGATTGTTGAATGATGTTTTGTTGGTACAATGTGATTGATTGTGTTCCTTTTATATTTTCCGGCGATAGATGCGAACAATTCCGGAGAAGAAGAAGAAGTGGAATCGGACGAGGATTCTATTTATGTTGTTGGGATTCTTATATTGATGGAGTTGAAGAAGTACAGGGACAAATAAGCCAAGGCAAGCCATCTTTTGATCTCTGACTTGGTGTCTAGTTGGATGTCATTTGTTGATGTCCAAAGCACCTTAATTCTATGTGTGTTATTCTCTCAATTTATGTCATCTATGTGTGTTTACAAGTGGGGTACTCCCTAGTGGTGATACTCCACTATTGTCGTTGTGATTATGGGATGCATGGTATCATGGTCGTGCTATTCCACTTGGTCATCTTGTATGCTCAACTTGAGCATCTTCCCTCTCAAGATAGTAACTTACACCACACTCACAACTTTTGTATTTTAGAGGTATCAATGTCATGATCTTGGTGTATTCTCAACTTGAGAAGAGTATGCCGTGTACCCTATTGGAGAGTTGGTTGGATAGTGATTCTCCACTATCCACATTGTTTAGTTAGTACCACAAATCTGAAAGTATAATCCTCTTTGTGTTGTCATCATACATGCTTATCTTAAGCAAGTATGATCCACCCATTACTCCTTTACACCTTCTATGGCAAGATGACTCTCATCTCGGCCATAGTGCAATTATAGTTCAACTCATGAAACTATAGGTTGGGAACCCCTCAAGGCTTACCTTGTTGTAAATGTTTTATGAAAACCTTGGGTAAGTTAACTCCACCCGAGAGAAGGTTTTTGGAAGAGCAAAGGTTTGAACAAGGTTGTTCGGAGAAATATGGTGGTTTGTTGGTAAACAAAGAAAGTGTGGGTGAAATGTTTTTCAAAGGAGCACTGCGTATAAGTGTTCGCCGTCCCAACTTTTTATCGCGAAACCACACTTCCCTGGTGTGGGACGGGGCTTAGCCCGTAGTTTGTTGAAGCTGGCAGGAGCACCCTTCACAACTTTCTAGGGAGGGTCACGGTGACCTCCGACGCCGGGTTGCGCTCTGGAGGAGGCAATACACTGTCTTAACTGATAGCCGGACGATTACTGAGGGTCTTCTGTCATGGCGCCGGAGATACGCTCAAAAGGAGGTATGCTGCCGGGGTGCCGGGAAGGGGTAAGCCCGCAGGGAAGGACTCGTGCCAGTGGAGATGGGCGAAAGGTTATGTCCGGGTATCCGTCGTGGCATATGTTGTTATGCGGGGATGATACCCACACGATAGGTATCCGGATAGTTGTGGGAAAAGTGTGCAAACTCTGCAGAGTCAAATCTATTCGAATAGCCGCGTCCGCGTTCATGGACAAGTTGAAATGGCCATACTTAACCGGGGCTTGAGTTTTGTTTTTGGACAAATGATTTGCAAAGGAAGTGTTGTGTTTATGTGTACCGGAAAGGTACGGAAAATGGGCGTGTGTTGACCATATGGAGATGGTCGTGGTAAAAATGGAGACCAAGTGGGGAACTCTTACCTAGTGTTTCATGTAGAGGAACTCTTCTTTAACAAAGATATAGAGATGTCATAGGTATCTTTTGAAGTATCTTCTTCAATAAAGATATAGGTATGCCACAGTAATTCTCTAGCATTCCCGTCAACTGAGATGGACTTATGCTACCTCATCCTCAATAAAGGTCTAGATATGTCTTAGAACTTCCTAAGCGTTCCCATCAATTGAGATGGCGGTGTGCTATCTTTCCTCCTAGATGTTTAGTGGGATGTTCTTGAAACACCATAGTGTCCGCATCACTTGAGATGCCGGCATGCTATATCCACAAGAGAAACTGATTCTCTTTCACATACTATATCCACAAGAGAAACTAATTCTCTTTCACATGCTATATCCACAAGAGAAACTATTCTTCCTCTCTTGTCTCTTTTAGTTAGCTCTGTTAGCATCTTTCTTGATGGTTTGCGAGTACAATTCCAAATGTACTCACGACTTTGTCCCTGGCTATTTACTTGGCCAGACTTGAAGGAACACGATGGATAAGAAGGAGTTGACGACGTCTATGCGAGCTAGGAACGTCTTCCCAGTCAGTTGCCTGTAGGGTTATAGCAGATGACTTGGGTACTGCGCTGCTGAAGTGATGATGCTACTCTGATGTTTAGTTAGACCCTCAGAGGCTATTATGTAATTATCGGTCATGTGACCATGTTGTAATTTTCTTATTCCGCTTTGTAATGGATGGTGTAATTTGATATCAGTTCGGTTATGTGTTCACGACGCACTGATCATGGGATCGTGAACTGTATACATAACAGGGAATTTCGGACAGCTAGTCCGGGGTCCCCACATACATGTCACCAGTTAACTGATAGAATATTGATGCAATCACACACACAAGAGATCTGTGGAAGATTAAGCTTTATTTGCTGACATAATCGGGTCTATATGTTTGCTAACATAAACATGTCTCACACTAACATAAACCATCTCACAGCAAGCAGGAATTGCATACGCACTAAGTTTGCGTTTCAAATGAACACTTGCTAACTGATCATGCCATCTGGATAGACAAGAAGATGCAGAAATTACGTATGTCCATTCAAGCCATGCGTGCAGAACTTTACTTAGATAGCGAAGATTCAGATCCGTCGAGATAGTTACATTCTATGCTATCTTAAATTATTACGGGACATTCTTTATAAACGAAGCGCATACATGGCAAATACAATGAAACAGGAAAATGTGATGTTTTCTTAACATGCATGGGAAGAATGAATAGAGTGAAATAGCAAAGGGTGGTTCAAGTTACAAGTCAAAATAAGGCATACTCATCAGCACTGTCATATAGGACCGACTGACGGAAGGACATCTTGGGTGCACCTGTGCGGCTTTCGTGAAGACCGCCTCGACATCACTGTACTCATGGATGGACAAACTTTTATTTACATGGATTTGCTCGAGGGCTGATAGGTGCTCCAAGCCGACTGGCGGAACACCACCCCACTCATCACGCAACCCTAAATGGAGCCTTCGTACCTTAGGCATAGCACCTGCCTCAAACTCCATGCATGCCGTACCATCACCATCTTCAGTAGAGCGGAGAGCAAGGTACTCTAGAACTGGGAATAATCCCCTCCTTATTCTAACAGCAGCAGTATCTTTAGGAATACACAACACCTTGAGACTGAGCCAAACGAGGGAGGGCAGCTTTCCAACAGCATGAACCTCATCAGTCGACAAGTGCTCAACACGTAGGGAGAGGCCACGGAGGCAACACAGGTTACCAATCCATTTAGGAACTCCCTTCAGCAGCCATTTTGGTAGATGAAGCTGATCCATATAGAGAGGAGGGTTGGATAATGAGTACAGTTGATCGTCATCGCATTTAGGAGTCGTGAAATCGCAGGTGAGGAATCTGAGCTCATGAAGCTTTCTAATTGAGGAGACCAAAGCATCAACCTGTGCCACCACATTGTCACCCCACTTATAACTATGACTCCTGGAGAGCCTCAACTCCTTTAGATTGGCCAGCTCACCAAGACCCTTAATATCGTTTAGCGAGCTCCACCCTAGATTAAGGCAATGCACAATGCACAATGATTTCATGTTCTCGATCCCGTGGGGCAGTCCTGTGCCGCCTGGAAGAATCATGCATGATAAGCGTGGCAAGGAAACTATATCTGACGGAATGGCTAGTCGTGAGGGACCACGTATTGCGAGCGTCTCCAAATAAACAAGCTCTCGAATTTCAGTTGGGAGATCTATGCGGCAGCCCAACGCTGTTACCTTCAGATACCTTAATTGAAATAATCTACCAATAGGAGTGAGATCCACTTTCATAACCTTATCGTATGGTGTTTCTTGACTTGAGAACTGAAGCAGTAGCACCCGAAGGTACTTAAATAGCAAAAGAGGGATTGGGTACTTGGGATCTCCAAACTGTGCAAATGAGCGCACTTGTGACAGTCTAGTATCAACGATACCAGATGTTGCACTACTGGCGCTTGATGTCAAGGACAATCGACGAACCTTGTACTCACAACCATGCATTCTTGCCACGTCTTCACAATTATATGCCACACTGATAAAATTCTCTTCCACACACTTGCTCAGAATCAAATCAAGCATCATGTCGTGTACTCTGCAAGACACCACCTCCTCATAGCATATGGTTTCTCCAGGCTGAATCAGACTTCTATTGATAAGTTCATTGAAATAACTCTTTGCAACATTCTCCAAATCTGATCCATGAGAAGTACTAACAATGCCTTCAGCTACCCATTGTCGAACCAGATCAGCCCTCCTGATCTCCTGGTCTTCTGGATACATGCCAATATACAAGAGACATGGACGGAGATGAAGAGGAAGATTCATGTAGCTAAGGTTAAGTATACTCCTCATCTCTTCCAGGGTGGGATTTTTAGCAAAGTTTGCACCCAAAGAATTTCTTATACTCTCCCACTCATTCTTTGATCTTGCTTGACTATTGGCTAACAGGCTAGCTATAGTGATGATTGCCAGTGGCAATCCTCCACACTTCTTCAAAATTTCAGCTGAAATTTCTTTAAACTCAGGTGGACACCTATCTTCTCTCTCAAATACTCTTTTAAAAAATAACAATCTTGAGTCATGTTCTTTGAGGGGTTTCATTCTGTAAACACAGCCGCGGTCATTTTGACACACCCCAATTGCTACATCCTCCACTCGCGTTGTTACTATTACTCTACTTCCATTTCCCACTTCTGGAAAGGCACAACTCAAAGTATTCCACATTGATTGATTCCACAAGTCATCAACAACGATAAGATACCTGCAGATTTTTTTTTCACATATGTAGATGCATTTAATTATGATATGATTACAAGGTGCAGATGAAACCACCTAAACTTGGTAATGAACACAAAAAAAAGAAAGACATTCCTTAGGTCAATATAGCATGTTCACATAACATTCAAGCCTAGACAACGATAATTTTTGTGCGACGCTTTAATGCTCAGTGAAAAAAATACACCATAATTTATCTTAGAAATGCTTGAACAAAAAAAGACTACGACTTTCTTTTTTATATTAATAAATAATAACATGGGCACATACATTTCTATACATGTATAAGAATTAAAGTTTTTTTTATCGAACTAATCTTATCAATAGATGATCTGGCGGCTAACAATTTTAGTTCTACCTACAAAAGGGGGTTTCCACGGCCTAAAGAATTTTAGCTGTAGCTATGTTAATTCGACTTTAGTTACATACTCAATGGAGATTAAAATAGAGTTGATCCTCCAATTTCTATCCTTCATATGCCAATCTCAAGTTTGCATCTTTGCTCATCCTGGTATGACAGCCTGTCAGGGGGAAGACCCCGGGTAGGGAAAAAGACTGAGAACAGCTGGCTCAAGGCCGGCTGGCCCGCGGCAAAGGCCGGCTGAGGAGCAGCCGGCTGGAGCCGTGGCCGGCTGCCTTGGGAACCGGCTGGTTCAAAGTCTACGTTGGTCTGGCCATGGCCGTCTGCGCTATGGCTGGGCCGGCTTCTATTTTGCCATATCCGGCTTGGTTTGTCTCTCCCCTGACCGGCTCGAAGCTGGTGAGCCTTGCAGGAGAAGGAACTGGAAAGGTGATCCGGCTGCTAAAGTCCACCATGATCTCATCCTCCGTAAAGTAAGGGCACTGTAGAGCAACAGTGCCTCCGCCGGACAAGCCATCATGGCTCACGCCGCGCCGTACGACTACAGGTCATCGATGGCGATAGGGACGCTTCCTCTCCATACCGCTGACTTCGGCAGGAGACAAGACAGGCCTCAACGCCTCAACGGCTCATGACATCAGCACCTCGGGAAGGAGCGGGAAGCCGGAGCCGGCGCAGCCGGCCACTAGGTCATAGGGACTTCTTTGTATATTGCCAGCGCCTATATAAGCTGTGCTACCCCTCTCGTGCAGGGGGACGATCGATCCTTTAGCCATTCTAGTCTTAGCGCTACTCCGGGAGAGAGACCTTCGTCTACCTTAGCCTCCCCGAGCAGCCGGATACAGCTCAAGGAGCACCATTGTACTGTGATATTGCTTATACACTCATAGCAGGAGTAGAGGTGTTACCTCCACAGGAGGGCCTCGAACCTGGGTACGTCGCCGTGTCGCTCGTGCCCATACCCGCATCCGGATACCGCCGTAAGACCATAGTAGGAACCACTCTCATTAGCCACCCTATGGCATATGCCGTGACGATACCACGACACAACCACACCATTATTTCTTCAGGTGTCGCCGTTATTTTACGTAACAATTTGCTATATGATGTCAGCTGTTTCCAATTTAATAACAATCCAGATTTTTTCCCCCTCCTCCCCTCTCATCTTCTTTGATTCCAGCAAGCCTAAGCCGGAGATAAAAAGATGCCGCAGAAGCGGCAGCGCCGGGATTCAAGACGTTTGAGGTGTTCTTGATAGACAGAAGGCTCGAGAGGATCGACAGACGTTTCAGACGTTTGAGGTATCAGAAGTTCAGAACTACCTTTTTTTTGTTGGTTCACTAGATGTTGCAAATGGGTAGTACGTAATTAGTTAATTCATCTATCTTAAAACATGCTGAATTAGTTCTCGGATATTCATTACATATGATTCTTTGATTTCAAGGGTCATCTTAAAAATGCAGTTGTCCTCTATTTCACTTCTGAATCACGCAGATGTTCAATCTGACAAGACTAAGATCTAGTTAAGAAGTGAGCCTAGCTAACTTGACTAGCGGACTAGACATACAATGCAGCTATACAGGTTCAAGTTCCTACGGATATAAATTTGGGTTCTTATTATTCAAAAAAATAAACTCCTTAAGGGTATCTTATCCCCGCCATTCTTTAAAAAAACACAAAAATCTAGTTAATGAGTGAGAATATATAGTAAAATAACTAATTCTAAGTCACTGCTTTTGGAACCATGAAATGCAAACAAGAGGTTCATGCAAAAGAGAATGAGATCTTGATCGGACATGATTAATAGTTTCTAAGTCGACTGAGTTATATACACTCTTATAGATATAACTGCATAATTTCTAAACCGTCATGTATGAGAAGGAGATAACATATGGAGCTCATCCTTTCGATGGCCAGAAAGCCCAACAAGATTTTGCGTTAGATTAAAAGCATAGAACATACATATGTCATTAGTGTTTAGAGGAGTGCTAGTAATATAACACTATTTTCACAAGTAATTAACCAATCATGTGCACGAGTTAAAAGAAAAATGTTTGAAATAGTAAATCTGGTTTAGCTAGCATGCCTTGTTTTGGGGGTTTATTAATCTAAAGCCGGGCATTATTTGCCTTTACAAAAAAAACAATTAGAAGAAAATAAGTACCTATTATGTGTGAGATGCCCTCTAAGACTGTCAATGATGTCTTGCACCTCAGAATGGGGAGATGACTCCTCCTTCATCCCCAGCTTCAGTTGTAGGCCACTAAGGAGGCGTGTCAGATCAGGTCTTTGTGAAACTGACATAAATGCCTTACAACTGAATTGCCCACCAATCTCATCATACACTTGTTTGGCAAGTGTAGTCTTACCGACCCCTCCAAATCCCACGATGGACACCACCTTGAGGTTTCTCTGGCTATCGGCCAACCAACATAGAAGATTTTTCTTGGGGCCATCCATACCAACAAGTTCCGCTGCGTCCTTGTATATTGCCGACATGCGAGGATTGACAGGAATAATGCCAGTAGTAGGACTGATGCAATCATCAATCTTGTACCTTTGCATAGAACAAGAAAAACTTCATATTTACCGGCTTCATGTGAATTGAACTGGGAGAGAAGCTCCTATATACATTTTTAAACATACCTCATGCGTCGTTCATTTGCCTGTATGGCAAGGAGCTTGAGCTCCTCCATCCGATCAGCGATGCGATGACGCTTCCGTAACGTCTTGAGATGTTTAGCCGCCTTCTTGATGAATCCTGCTTTCACATCGTTACCTCCAAGATCGTGTATGAAGTCGTCGATGCAATTCTCCATGTCGTAGGACATCTCCCTGACATGGTCTCTCCAGTTTTTGGCCAAGGGATCGAGGTCGTCCATCATCTCAAGCTTCTCGAGGAGAGCTTTCATGGTGCTAAGCTCATCCTTGAGGAACGAGGCCTGTCTCCTCACTCCTGTGAGCTTCTTGTACTCGTCGCCCACCAGCACGGCGAGCTTGCCGATGAGGGGGTTCATCACCCACATGGTCGCGCTGACCATTGGTGCAGACATCTCGATCCGAGCCTCCTCCTCCTCCTATCGGCTCGCAGGCGAGCGTCACGGCGATACGGTACAGTGGCACCGTAGAAGTCCAACGGGCATGTCAGAGCTCAAGACGGGGAGACGGTGGCTGCTCGCGGATCCGCGGCCGGAGGTGGACGGATGAGGTGTTATGGGCTTGTGGCTGGTCATGGCGGGCGGAGAGGCCGGGCAAATATCTGGGTGGGGATTTCGGGGCGGCCGACTCGCGGAAGCCGAGTCAACGACGCATCTGGAAAGAAAAACGCGCGTCTGGAAAATTCAGCGACGAAAAACGTACACAAAGATTGCTGGGCTGTGAACTGACGGAACTGACATCCTAATTTTGAAAAATAAAAACGAAAACGATTAGCATCCTAATTTCTACGAAGACGGTGCCGTAGTCAAGCTGAGCAAAGCCCCATAGAGAAGACTCAAAGAACAGAAAGTTTCTCAAATAAAGGGGGAATTGATATGACAGGTTAACATCACAATTGTCATTTTACGCCTTCATGACGGAATAGCAACAGCCGGAGACGAACAAGTAAGGAGGTCCGTAATATCTCGAGGTTGGTGTGACTGGCGACGTGAGATGTAGACCCTGATTTGCGACTTGAAGAAAAAGAAGAACAAAGAGATACGAGAGAACGGATCAGAGTTCTTTTACTTCATCAAACTTGGGCATCACAATGATTATTGGTTGAAAAGAAAACAGTTAGTGCGCTCTGATTAAAATGGCACATAATTCAAACAAGGATGGCAAAGATGCAACAAATATAGGTGTGCAGATAATGAAAACCTCACATAATATCAAGCAATCGCGTAAACGGTCTAGTTTACTTTGCAAAGGAAACATAACACAACCAAGCGTTATCTAGATGTAATAAGTTTCAACCAAGTGATAAGTTTCATTTACATATTCCCAATCAGATTATGGAGGGAGCAACTGTATTCTGGTAGCCAAGATTCAGGAACGACCAAATAATTCCATCCCAAACCATGAAATCAGATATTACAGGGTATGTGAGAAATTAACAAACCAAAGCTCTTACACGGTAAATAAGCAGAATAATGACTAAAAGACCTAGTAGTAAAAAAGAAAAGGGCGGTGATAAGTTACAGTGAAGGCCGATCAAAAGATTGTAACAGAAGGGCGTCTTGGGTGCACCTGTGCTGCATTCCTGAAGGTAGACTCGAGATCACGGTCATCATGGACAGATGACATGTTATCAACATAGATTTGGTCAAGGGATAACAGGCACACCATGCCAACTGGCATCGCACTTCCACCCCACCTATCATGTATTCCTAGAACGAGCTTTCGTAGCTTGGGCATAGCCCCCGTCTTGAACTCCATGCATGCCGTAGTATCATCATCACGGGATCTGAGAGCAAGGCACTCCAGAACTGGGAATAATCCTCCTCCACAGATTATGGCAACCCTCTCTCGTGGAATACACAACACCTTGAGACTGAGGTAGACCAGGGATGGCAGCTGCCCAAGAACATGAATATCGTCAGTTGACAACTGCTCAATACACAGAAACAGGGTATGTAGGTAGTCAAGATCACCAATCCATTTTGGAACCTTGTAGAATGGCCATCCTCGCAGACGTAGTTTCTCCATACGGAGAGGAGGTTCAGATAATGAGTCCAGCAAGTCAACATAATGTTCAAGATTGCAAGCGAGGTATAGAGATTTGAGGTCACGGAGCTTTCCGATGGAGGTGACCAAAGCATCAACCCCTGACTTCACCATATCGAACTTGTAGGATTTCGTGAGTGTCAGTTCCCTCAGATTAGTGAGCTCGCCGAGGCCCTCAATATCTTCCAATGAGCTCTTACCCATGCAATAACATCGTAGAGTATGTAGTGATTTCATGTTCCCAATCCCATTTGGCAGTCCTGTATCATGCGGAAGAATCAGATGGGACAAACGGCGCAACATTGTTATATCTGATGGGATGCTTTGTGCCAATCGGCCATCTATATCAAGTGTCTCCAAATGAACAAGCCTGTGAATTTCTGTAGGAAGCTCTATACTAGCTGATGCTGCTGAAACCTTCAAATACCTCAGCTGAAACAAGTGACCAACTGTAGTGAGGTCGACTACCATATCCCGGTAGCCTGGATATTCAAAGAAAAGCACACGGAGATACTTAAATTGTGAAAGAAGAAGTGAGTACTTCGACTCTCCAAACCATGCAAGTGATCGAATTTGTGATAAGCTACTAGCAACTGCCCCCAACATTGCGCCACCAGCGCTTGATTTCAGAGATAATCGACAGACCTTGTATTTACAGCCATGCTGCCATGTCTTATCTTCACAATCATATGCCACAGAGATAAAATTATCTTCACCGCACTTGCTTAAGATTAAATCATGCATCATATCATGTACACTACATGACAACACATCCCCACATAGGGTATCTTCAGGCTGAACCATGCTTCTATTGATAAGCTCATGGAAATAACTGTTCGCAACATCCTCCAAATTTGATCCATGTACATTACTAACAAAGCCTTCAGCCACCCATTGTCGAACAAGATCAACCTTTTTGATCTTGTGGTCCTCTGGATACATGCCAAGGTAGAGAAAACATGCACGGAGATAAAGAGGAAGATGCATATAGCTGAGGTTTAATATACTCCTCATTTCTTCCAAGTTGGGGTTTGTGGCAAACTTGGCGCTCAGAGAATCCCTTATGGCCTCCCACTCATTCCTTGATTTACAACTAGCTAATAAGCTGGCTATAGTGATGATTGCAAGTGGTAGTCCACCACACTTCTTCAAAATTTCAGCTGAAACTTTTTTAAATTGGGGTGGACATAAATCTTCAGAACCAAAGACTCTATTATAGAATAACCTCCTTGAGTCTTGCTCTTGGAGTGGATTCATTTTGTAAATGCACTCACGGTCATGACGACACACCCCGAAGGCCACATCACTCAGTCGCGTGGTTACAATTATTCTACTTCCATTACCATCTTCGGGAAAGGCACAACTTATAATATTCCATGCTGACTGATCCCACAAGTCATCGACTACAATAAGGTACCTGTTGAAATTTTTGCAGAAGTCTGATTATAAGTTGCATCAAAAAAATTATGTTCTATCATACGAATTTGCTATTGACTATTTACGAGATCAACTTTTCATGGCCACAGAGTCTCATAAGATTTTACATTGGCCTAAGAAACACCTCCACCATTAGAACAAGTATATAAAATTATCCTAAATGGTTCACAATTATTTAAAGCTAGCCCATAAAAGTGCAGCCCCATATCAACTAGAAGTAAGTTACCTTTTAGACATGAGATGCTTTCTAAGACGGTCGATGATGTCTTGCACCTCACAAACGCTAGAAGACTCCTCCATTCCAAGCTTTAGTTGTAGGCCACGGAGAAAGCTTGTCATCTCGGGCTTTTGGGAAACTGAAACAAATGCCTTACGGTCAAATTGCCCACCAATCTTATTGTACACTTGCTTGGCAAGTGTAGTTTTACCCAGACCGCCGAATCCCACAATGGATATCACCTTGAGTTTTTTCTCAATGTCTACCAACCGACTGACAAGTTCTTCTCTGGGACCATCAATACCCACAAGGCCTGCTGCCTCCTTGTAAATCGCGGATATTCGGGGATCAACAGGCACAACACTAGAACTAGAATCGACGCAATCATCAATCCTGTACCTCATGCGTCGCTCATTTGCCTGTAGAGCAAGAACCTTGAGCTCCTCCATTCGATGGCCAATGCGATGACGCTCCCGCAACGTCTTCAGGCGTTGAGCCGTCTTCTTGACGAGGCCTGCATTAGCGTCGGCACCTCCAAATTGGCTCATGAAGTCATCAATACAATTCTCCATGTCGTAGGACATCTCTCTAACATGGTCTCTCCAGTTCTTGGCCAGCGGATCCAGCTCGTCCATGAGCTCCAGCTTCTCGAGGGCAGCTTTCATGGAGCTGAGCTCACGCATGAGGAACGAGGCCTGCTTCCTCACCCCCTTGAGCTTCTTGTACTCGTCGCCCAGCAGCGCGGCGAGCTTGCCGAGGAGAGGGTTCATCACCCCCATGGTGGCGCTGACGATTGGGTTTGGCATCATGTCGATCCGAGCCGATGGCGACTCCAGACGAGGCGGTGCAGTGGTGCGGCGCTGTCGGTGTGGCCGCCGGCGACTTTCCTTGCCTCAGCAGCTTGCCGGAGCAGCAGACGGTGCAGTGGCGAAGTCACACGGGCGACGCGGAGCTTCAGAGATGGAGACGACGGCGCCGTAATCGGGGACCGGGATGTGGATGGATGTGCCTGATTGGTCTGGGGCCAGAGGAGGCGGAGAAGGGGAAGTAGCAGTGGGTCTCGGGGTGAAGACTCGAGGGAGTCGACAGTCGAGTCAACCATCGGCCGGGCAGCGTGGCCGCGTGGGCCGTGGGGTAGGCCATTTCCAGTGGAAAAAAAAGAGCATTTGCCTCCATTATGGAAAATGCAGATTAAATGTGTTTCAACAACAACAACAAAATCTTTATTCCCAAACAAGTTAGATAGGCTAGAGGTGAAACCCGTACGACTTCGTAACCAACTCATGGTTCTCGCACATAGATAGCAATCTTTCACGCAGCTATTTTCATGGCTAGTTCTTTGGTGATACTTCGTCCTATCTTGACATTATCAGCACGCTTTAGCCGTCCACTATGCACTGGAGCTTCAAAATATCTCGTGAAAAGCTATTTTAGAGCACATGAATTATTTTATTATGCAAGCCACAATTTGTTTTTCACGATAACTTGTGTACAGGTTTTACAGTGATTGGCACTTTTAATAACCATGCATCCAACCTGATCCAATGGTGGTAAATAGATGGAACCAAATCGACGGAACAAAAATATAGGATCGGAACCAAATTCTGTACGACCGGAACCTCTCATATGTTTTATGAAAATTGTAAAAAAGGATTGTCATTTCGATCGACTAAACTCTCGAATAAATGTGCACACATCTTAAAGCCACGAACAGATAATTTTAGTTCTCAAGCAGCCAAGAATTTATCATCATCTCTCTCAATCTGAGTGCTGGTCCACCCCTGCTAAGAGTTGAGAGTCGATAAATAACGAGAAAAGGGGTTGATAAATTGTAAGATAAATAATCGCTAAAATATTCTAACTTAAATTAGTTTTTTGGGACGATAACTTTTCCCATTTACCATTGATAAATAATGGCAGAGCGGTTGATAAATTGTGAGCTAAAAAATAGCTAAAATTTTCTAAGTGAAATTAGGTTTTCGTGCCGATAACTTTTCATATTTATCGTTGATAAAGAACGGGACGAGGGGTTGATAAATTGTACGATAGAAAAGTTGCTAACATATTCTAAATAAAATTAGCTTGTTAGGTCGATAAGTTTTCACATTTACCACTGATAAATAATGGGCAGAGCGGTTGATAAATTGTTAGTTAAAACTTTCACAAAATATGCTAAATAAAAATAGCTTTTTGGGTCGATAACTTTTCACATTTGCAGTTGATAAATAACGGGAATGGAGGTTGATAAATTATAAGCTTAAAAATCGCTATAATCTTTTAAATGAAATTAGCCTTTTGGGTCTGTAAGTTTTCATATTTATCGTTGATAAATAACAGGCAAACGGTTAGATAAATTGTGAGCTAAAAATATTTTCCAAAATATTCGAAATTTGTAGCCAAAATAAATCACATTTTTTAGTTTCCTAATTTGGAGAGATTGTGACACCAAAAATTTTCGTATAATAATGCATTTTTTATCGCGAATTGTTAAATTAATTGGTCAAGAATCATACTTTAAAAACCAAGGAAAAGTGGGTCTCGCAGTCACTATTTCATTTGATTTTTTCCGGTTTTTCTAATTTAGTACACGTTTACCTATTTTGCCTTTTACCGTGTTGTTTATGTACTAGAAAAGCACGTTCACCCGCTTTGTGACACAAAAAGCTGCAGCGCGGGGGGCGAAAGCAGTGTGGTTGTAGTGCTGGTGATATGGTTAAAGCGGTGCCCACACCTAATCCAGAGCTCCGCCGAAACACGACCAGGCAATTCCCCCCATCCCACCTATCCCATCGTCGGCCAAATCCCCACCCCCATGGTCAAACACATTCTTCCCGGCGCCGCGCCCCAGAGGAATCCCGTGCTGCCCGCCGTCGGGCTCCCCCACGCGCGGCAGAGGCCCCTACTCCTCCCCCTCCGCAACCTCCTGCGCGGCGCAGGGAGTCGGCCCTAAGAGCATCTCCAACATGCGCGGCAAAACGCACGAGCGGCGAAAAAAACCGCCAGTTTGGCGCGCGCGGGCGCCCGCGCGAACCCCCGGACGCGGGAAAAAGGCGCGCGCGGTAAAATCTTTGCCGCGCCCGCGCTTTTGCGCCATCCCGCGCGGGAAAGTTGCCGCGTCGGCTGCCGCGCGCGCTATAAAGGCGAAGCGACGCGCGCACACCAACCGCTGAAGTTTCCGCGTGTCTCCACCTCCATCTCTCTCTCTCCCTCTCTCCACCGAGTGTCTACCTCCCGCGCCGACGCTCCGCCTCCGCCGGTAAGATGCCTCCGCGCCGCCGCGCCGCCGCTCCGCCTCCGGCTACCGCGGCGTACGCGCGCGGCCGAGCGGCCGCTTCGACGCGGAGATCCGCTCCGGCGAGGAGCGGATTCGGCTCGGAACCTTCGACACCGCGCACGAGGCGCGCGCGGGCTGATAACCCACAAGTATAGGGGATCGCAACAGTCTTCGCGGGAAGTAAAACCCAATTTATTGATTCGACACAAGGGGAGACAAAGAATACTTGAAAGCCTTAACAGCGGAGTTGTCAATTCAGCCGCACCTGGAAACAGTACTTGCTCGAAAGAGTTTATCGAGTAGTAACAGCTTTATAGTAGTAGCAGTAGTGAAATAACGACAGCAGAGTAACAAAGACAGCAGTAGTGATTATAGTAAACAGCAGGATTAAAATACCGTAGGCACGAGAGATGGATGAACGGGCGTTGCATGGATGAGAGAAACTCATGTAACAATCAAAGCAAGGACATTTGCGAGATAATAATAAAACGGTATCCAAGTACTAATCAATCAATAGGCATGTGTTCCATATATAGTCGTATGTGCTCGCAATGAGAAACTTGCACAACATCTTTTGTCCTACCAGTCGGTGGCAGCCGGGCCTCTAGTGAATCTACTGGAAATTAAGGTACTCCTTTTAATAGAGCACCGGAGCAAAGCATTAACACTCCGTGAACACATGTGATCCTCATATCACCGCTTTCCCCTTCGGTTGTCCCAATTTCTGTCACTTTGGGGCCTCGGGTTCCGGACAACAATACGTGTATACAACTTGCAGGTAAGATCATAAAGTAATGAATATCATAATGAATCGATAACATGTTCAGATCTGAAATCATGGCACTCGGGCCCTAGTGACAAGCATTAAGCATAACAAGTTGCAACAATATCATAAAAGTACCAATTACGGACACTAGGCACTATGTCCTAACAATCTTATGCTATTACATGACCAATCTCATCCAATCCCTACCATCCCCTTCAGCCTACAGCGGGGGAATTACTCACACATGGATGGGGGAAACATGGCTGGTCGATGGAGAGGCGTCGGTGGTGATGATGGCGATGATCTCCTCCAATTCCCCGTCCCGGCGGAGTGCCAGAACGGAGTTTCTGGTCCCGAGACGGAGTTTCGCGACGGTGGCGGCGTACTGGATGGTTTCTGGCGATTTCGACTAACCCCCGTGCGTTTTTAGGTCAAAGGCAATAAGTAGTCCGAAGGAGGGCGTCGGGGGCCAGCCGAGGCGGCCACACAACAGGGCGGCGCGCCCCCCTCCTAGGCCGCGCCGGCTACGTGTGGGGCCCTCGGGCCCCCACCCGGCTTGCCCTTCTCGGCTCCGTCAATATTCTGGGAAAATAGGGCCTTTCACATAAATTCCGAGGATTTTCCCGAAAGTTGGATTTCCGCACAAAAACGAGACACCGGAGCGGTTCTCGCTGAAAACAGCGTTAGTCCGTGTTAGTTGCATCCAAAATACACAAATTAGAGGCAAAACAATAGCAAAAGTGTTCGGGAAAGTAGATACGTTTTGGACGTATCACGGGCCGACGACGCCGTCGCCTGGCGCCTCGGCCGGCCCTGCCACCAAATGAACTTCAACGACGTTTGGACGCGCGAGCAGGCGGAGATGCTCGCGCCGCCATCGCCGGCCGTCACGACCGAGCAGCGGTGGCGCGCCCGCGAGCTCGAGCAGCGGTGGCGCGCCCGCGAGCTCGAGCAGGGGTGGCGCGCCCGCGAGCTCGAGCAGCGCCTGCGCGTGGCGGAGCAGGATGAGCGCCTGCGCCACGAGTGGTCGCGCGCGTTCCCGGAGGACGTCGCCGCCATGGAAGCATTTTACGCGAAGAAGAAGGGCACAAGGCGAAGGCGGCGGCGAAGAAGAAGGCCGACCGCGAAAGGCGCCGCGCTGAGTCGGCGGCGAGGAAGGCGGAGAGGGTGGAGAAGGCGGCGCCGAGAGCGAAGAGGTCGGAGCAGAAGAAGAGAGGCGCCGGACCGTCGACGAACATGCCCACCTCCTCCTCCTCCTTTGAGTGGACGACACTCCGGTCACCGACACGACTTCGACTAGCGGATCGTCGGACTTCGAGTGGGAGGACTCCGAGTAGATTAGTTTAGGTTAAATAACATGTTGGTATTTGTTGAACTTTTAATATATTTCGTAATTTTCAGTTAAATTTTCGTAATTTATTTGATTTGTTTGATCCGTTTCAAACGATATACAATTAAACTAGCCGTTCGCGTGGACGCGTGCTGTATTTTGGCGCGTCTGAAGGAGGTCCAATTTTACCGCCTGCGCACGCGCTGCATTTTGGCGCGTCCGGTGGGGCAAAGTTCGCCAAGCGCGCGTTAAACGTTTACAGCGCGTCGCAAGGGAGGTATATCGCCGAAATTTTGCGCGCCTATTGGAGATGCTCTAACTTCCTACCGGCCGGTAGTCGACCCTAAGGGCATCTCCAACCATGCGACCCAAACGGACGCGTTGGGCCGTCCGTTTTGAGCCGTTTGGGTGGTCGCGCGGATACCCGGACAGCATCCCGCGTCCGCGTGTCCGTTTGGGTCGCACGCTGCGCCCAACGCGCGGACGCAGCGCAAATTCGAAAAAAAAACAAAAACGAAATTTAAAACGCTAATTCGAACTAAATTTCATTAAGAATATGCCCTATTTTGGGCACATTTGTACATAGCCCTATTTTAGGCAAATAAACTAACAAAAGAAGCATTATATATGGGCTTTAAAATTTAAAACAAATAAAAAAACCCTAAGCTAGGGTTTGGTCGACGGCGCGGTGGCCGCCGGTGCGCCGCCTAGTCCCTGTGGGCGTCGTCGGCGTCGACGACTTCCCTGGGCGGCGAGGCACTGTTGTGGCTCGACCGCGCCGGGGACTCCGGCCACGGAGACCACAGGGCCTCCTCCCAGGTGGAATGGGGGTCCGAAGCCACCCGAGGAAGCGGCGGCGCACGGAGCAGCGCCTCCTCCCCGAGGCGCTGCTCCCTCTCCTGCCAGGCGCGGCGCCTGGCCTTCTGGCGCCGCTCCTCCTCCGCGCGGCGCCTGGCCTCCCCGCCGCCGCTGCTCCTTGCGCCGCTCCTCCTCCGCGCGGCGCCTGGCCTCCTCCCGCCACGCCGCTTCCTCCTCCTCCCGTCGCGCCTGGCGGGCCTGGGCGTACAACTCCCAGGCCTCGGCTTCCTCCACCGCCTGCCGCGCCGCTTCCCCCATCTCGGAGGTGCGAATGGCCGCATGGAGGTGCGGCCATTTCGCGTCCTCCTCCGCCGCCGAGATGAGCAGAGCGGCGCGGAGGTCGGGGTCCTCCTCCGAGGACTCGGGCTTCGGCTCGAGCAGCAGCGGCGGTGGTTGCGCCAATGTGGAGGCCGCCGCGGTTTCCTCCGGCCCGCAGCGCCGACGGAGGACGGCGGCTGCTGCTCGCCTCCTCGTCGTTGGCTCCGGGAGCGAACCGTCGCTTGGGGGCCATGGCGGCGGTTGCGCTCGAGGAGTGGACAATGGAAAGAGGAGTGGACTGGAGGGATAGATCCCTCCAGTCCAATTTTAATAAGCCTCCCCGGTCACCGACAGGTGGGCCCAAGGGAGACGAGCAGCCAAGCGGCCGGACGTCGCGCGAATGTCCGCGGCCAGGCAAATCTAGCCCAGATTTTGGCCGGATTTGCGTCGTCCCGAACGCTGCGGCCATCCGCATTTGCGGTGCATCGCCGCGTTGGGCCGCTTTTTTGTTCGACTCGACCCATCTGTACACGCGGGATGGGCGCCCCGTTGGAGATGCCCTAACTTCCTACGCGCCAGTCGCCGCCCAGCCGCACTTCCTGCTTGCCGCCCCGTACTCGCCCGGAGAGGCTGCTATTTGGTATGTGAGGGAGCAGCATCGAGTCGTCCTCGAGGCCCGGTGGCCGCCGCCTGCAAGGCCGGTGCCATGCTCCCTCTCCCTGGCAGCGTCCAGTGCCGCCTCCTCCTCATCTTCTGATACCCCGCTACCGCGGTGCTGTTTCGCGCCCCCATGAGCGGGCCCGCCAAACCCTAGCCCCGCTCTAGGCTTCATCGCCGGTGTGCCGCCGCACCTCCGGCTGCTCCTCCTCATTGAGCACGGCTTCCTCTACGTCGCTTGCACCTGCCTGGGTGGGTGGTCTCCGCTTTCGTCCGTCGTCAGGCACTCCCACTGCCCCCCCCACTGACCTGGCTCCCATGGAAAGCAGCCCTTACCGCCGGCTGGTCCGCCATGTGGGTGCTCGATGGCCAGCGGGGCTGGTGCATGCTCATGGCCTCGGAGGGCATCCTCAAAGCTGCCTTGCTGCTATGGTTCTACCTGGACAAAGATGAGGACGCCCACGCCGTCGTGCCGATGGAGGGAGCCCGCAGCAGGAGCGGATCCATTCGGCTATGGATTCCTGATGTCAGGGCGCCTGATGCTCTCATTGGTAGAGCGAGCATGCCCACATCCCACTGTGCATTTGGAAGAGGGATGAAAGGTGAGTGTTTCTGAATTCATCCATAGTTGCTCCTATTTTCTCACGTTTTTCTCATGGATTCTTCAAGTTTGTTTCCATGTGAACATATGGTTGCAAATAACCTTGACAGCTGTGCTAGATTGATGTGTTCTAATAAAAACTGATATATTATTACTGTACAATTCTGCAAATGTGATCATATTTAATATAAAAGGTAGATGAAATTGGACATGGCCATCTCCTAATTTTAAGTTCGCCCCTTATACGGTTGTTTGTCTGATTGCCGTTAAATAGTAAGTTCTTCTGGTCTTGGTGCAGGTGTCTTCCATTCATGGATTTGCAATCACTGGTGGGGAATAAACATGGACTTCGCGCATCACGTCGTTGTCAACGGATAATTTTAATTCTTCTCTACTTTCACTTAAATGCTATGAGTGTTCAGTCAGCGAAATGAAACAACTGTTCAGTCTTGATATTTTGTTTTCAAAGGAAATATGTACACGGTACCCGGGCTGCAAGTCGATGTATCCAGAATCCACATCTGATCCTTTGTGCTGAAGAACTAGGTATGTTATATTTTTCTCATTACAATCATCTTATCTGTGAGTAGAAGAAAATTCGGCTATCTTGGTAACTAGCATACAAAGCTTTGCCTGCGAAGCAACATTCAGTATACTTTTCACCAATCAGTATGATATGATAGTCTATGCGACTGGTTATTGATAAATTACATTGGAGAATACTCTCTCTTATCAGTCAATGTTGACTGCTGCTCTCTGTGCCATCCGTTAAGAGCCGTATATACTATCATGTCTGAAGTTGTGTTGATCAGATTAGCCAAGTCATGCTTGAATAAATTTATATCCAACATTGCTAATCCTTTATTCATTTTCTACAGAGTAATATAAATATTCAACATGGACATACTACATATATCATTGTTTATCTCTTCAGTCTCATTAACATAATTTTACCATTTCCAAGTAGATGGGAGGTAAAGTGTTTTCAGATTCATCAACCTGATGGACTAAGAATTGCGAAGTCAGACAAATCATTAAGCATTTTAAAGTTGTTTTTTTGCTGCCAGATCATTCAGTCGTTTGTTTGAATTACTTGCATTCTTTTTTCTTATAATATATTGGGAAGGATAAAGTGGTGAGGTATGGGAGGTATGGGAGGTAGTTCTATTTCTTGATACTTTTCTGAATAACCGATGAAATTAATAATCAGCTTAATGTTGCATAGCTTAAGGGTCGGTATTACTTTAATATGTACAAAATAGTAGCAGGTGGTCTCTTCTATTTCCATGTCCTGAAAAGTTCTCTGTGGAAAATGTTGGTGTTATTTTGAAAAATGGAACGATAATCCAATCATACAAGTGTACCCTGGTAGAGTCAAAACAAAAATCATCTGACTTATTCCCTATGTCATGGTTAGTTATACACTTGGAATTTCTAATCTGGATATCACATTGTACAGATGTACTATTAGTGTGATTCACATTGTACATCCACACGCCAATCAGAAAACCTCCGGTCATTTTGAACGAGAAGCTAATATGATTACCACATACTGTCTTAGCATACTATTCTGTAGAGTAATAGATAGTGGATATCAAATGCTTTGAATATGAGGATCAAATCGAGATTATTACAGTCTTTATGTGTCCTAGGAATTTCTCTTTTTTGATTTACTATTTTGTCTATTCAAGATGAACTCAACCCTTTGGATCTGAGCCTATACAATATGCTTTGTTCCAAGGAATCCACTTTTCTGGTTTATTTTTATTCCAACTGAACTCAAATCATTTGGAACTAAACCTGCAAGGTTTGCCTGGTTCAGGGAATGTGCACATATAGAGGAGATGGGCATACCCAAATAAGGTGATAGAGACTAAACTTTTGACTACTCGATCATTTTTTTGCGGCTCTAATTTGCTCTCTATGAAGACAGAACCAAGGCTTGGACTGGTAATTAGTCTCTTCAACCATCATATTTTGTTTTGAGAGTAATAAGTAGGAGTAATGTCACAAGAGTGACCTAATTTTCCTATTAGGTACAGTGTGATGTCAATATGCATGTTATGTGGCTGCTAGGGTTTGGGAGGGAGAGAGAGGGCTGCAAGGGCACGAGAACGCCGGCTGGGGGCCTTTTGCCCACGGCCGGTATGCCCACGGCCGGTGGCAAGAGGGAAGGGATGTCCTTCTTAATTCTTGCTTGATTAGATTGATACATCTCCTCTCCATATATAGAGAGGTTTACTTGACTCCCAAGCAAGGCTTACTTGACCCCTAAGCAAACCCTAAGACTAACGGGCCCAGGCCCATGATGTACTCTAACACTACACCTCACCTGGACATGCAGCTCGTCCTCGAGCTGCAACCTAAACAAACCATGACTCGACGCAACATAAACCTAACACCTAAAAACAAGCCTTTTACATCTCGGCTTGTTTTAGTACTCTCAACCTGAAATGGACTGGGACGCTTTATTGTTGACCCGTGAACATAAAGTGGACACCATCCGCCCGTCAGACGTGCACCTGAATAGCCACCTGGATCCCATGGAAATCAACGGGACAAAAGGAGCCCGCATGGCGGCCGGCGGTGGAATGCAGTGGTGCTACGCGGTGCGCTCCTGTCGTTGACACCATGCCTTCTCCCCGCAAAACTGTCGATGGCGCAGACTTTGAGGTCGCTGCCCGCGGGAAAAACAACATGTCCGCCGCCCGTGGGGGAAACCGCACGCCCAAGATCCCCGCCGCAGCGGACGAGATCGAGGTCCGTTGCGCAACGAAGCGCAACTTGGAGGAGCTGCAGCGGTAGATCACGCATCTCCCGCACACGCCGACGTGTTAGGAGGCCGCGCGCAGCAGCCTGCAGCCTCACCGCCGCCGACACGTGGCGGATAGTGATCCAAGACGGAAGCGGTGACGGCGACGGAGGGAAACGAACCTGGTGGAAGGGCATCCTGGGCGGTGTCGATGTAGAGCCCGGGGCCAAGGTCGCTCGCACACCGCCGAAAGGCAGAGACGGCGTCGGTGGCGGCAGCAGCAGCTGCTGTTGTTGTAGCTGCCCACCGAACGGCAGGGATAGCGTCGGTGAGGACAACAGCTGCAGCGGCAGCGTTGGTGGCGGCGGCAGCTGCTGCTGTTGCTGCTGCAGCGTCCCGATGGGGAAGAAGGCGGCCGGCTGCTGGAGAAGAGGAACCCCCGGCGCCGAGGTAGGGCCCGGCCCGGAGATGGTGGACAGCGGCAGCGGGGACTGCAGCAGCCCAGCGTCGGGTGGCGGCGACGACACCAGCAGCGTCGGCTGCTGCAGCGAGGCCACGACCACGACGGGGCCCGCGAGGGGCTGGGACGGCCACGCCAACCAGGGTGGGGTGGTGGCGGCGACCGCGGCGGAGACCGCTAGATGCGGTGGCTGCCACGTCAGTAGCAGTGGCCCGGTGGTGGCGGCTGGTGGCGCGGCCAGCGGCGGCCCGTAGGGGCCATCTAAGTAGAGGTGGATCTCCTGGACCGCGGTGGCGAGATCGCGGAGGGCTGCGGTGATATCCGTCGGGGAGAGAACGGCGGGGACGTCGGAGTGCCGCGGCGGCGGGTGGAAGAACGCGGTGGAGGGCTGGACATGATCGAACCCGGGAAAGCTGATACCAAGTGTTATGTGGCTGCTAGGGTTTGGGAGGGAGAGAGAGGGCTGCAAGGGCATGAGAACGCCGGCCGGGGGCCTTTTGCCCACGGCCGGTGGCAAGAGGGAAGGGATGTCCTTCTTAATTCTTGCTTGATTAGATTGATACATCTCCTCTCCATATATAGAGAGGTTTACTTGACTCCCAAGCAAGGCTTACTTGACCCTAAGCAAACCCTAAGACTAACGGGCCTAGGCCCATGACGTACTCTAACAATGCCCTTCAGGAATCTGGAATGAATCTTGCAACAAAAAAAATGTGATACTAAATTATTTTGTAGCCTGACTCTAGATTTATAGTTCGCCTAAGGTTGATTGTTCTAAAATTGAGTCAAGTAGTTGGGTGGTGTGTTCAGAATTCTCTGCCTTTTTCTTCCGCAAGAAAAACTTTGCTGACCATGAGATCTCCCAATACATGGGTCTGTGAGAAGGTAATCGGTTGAGGAGCTGACAGATTGGTTCATCTTGCAAGACAATCACTCTTCATGTTATTCCTATGGTACTCTCCACTTTATTTTATTTCTGATAAAAGGCATGCTTTTAAAGGTGGAGCAATTATTTTATTGGAAGACATGCATGGTTGCTCCAGAAAGGTGCATTAGTCAAGAATATATATGTAATCATGTATACTCTTTATGATTCCTTTCTTTTTTGAATTAATTGCGTTTTCTTTATGTTGTTAAAGTCAAGTGTTTGAGTAGTTATTCCCAGTATTAAAAAGCATTCTCTTCTATTACTGATGTTTCAAGTTTTATATAGAAGTGTTTTTATATCAGAAGGGTAGATTGTTCTCGGTTAAGGAACTAGCCTGTAGATCTTCTCACTGCATATTCTTACTAAGATTAGAGTTTAAGGCTGCTTATGTAAATGTCAAATTGTAGATAGATTATAAGTTTTTAAATTATTTATTTTCCCCAATACTATACATGTACTGTCTTCTTGATCTGAACGCCACCATTCTTCTACCATCAATAGTTGTGCCACTATTCAGAGAAATGCATCCACATATTTTTTGTTGTTGAAAATAAATGGTTATTAGAATCCACCAACGGAAGTTGAGCTTTACCTTGGTTAGTACTATTACTATATTCTTGACACTTCTTTGTAACGGCCAATTTAGTTATCACTCGATCTGTCATAGACACTCATTAGTGTATGTTGTTATCATCGAATTTCTCATAGGTTTCTCAGTGTCACATGGAGAAAAAAAACAATACTTACTAATACTACAATGCCTCTTCGGTTCAAACTGCGAAAGCCCCAACATTGCATTGCTCCATTTTATTACCACCTACCCCCTCGAGGTCACAGACTGCAGAACAGCGAAAACCTCAACATTGCATTGCTCCATTTTTTTACCACCTACCCCCTCGAGGTCACAGGCTGTGCCTGCGCCTGACAGGTCTTATAAACATCAAATCCCTCGAACAAAGAGGAACTTGCGTGTGCTAAGTTCCCATCTCCAGCGGCGCGACGCATTTTTATGTCCGTTTGCGTCGGGCACGGACATAAAAAATGTCCGCATGTCCGCATGCGTCTGCCCCTTCTTCAGCGGCAGAGACGCATTTATTTGACCGCATGTGTGATTAGAGAGGAGAGAGAGGAAGAGATTCTGTTTGTGTGGCTAGAAATGATCGCATGCGTGATTAAAGGAGGAGAGAGGGCTGCATGCAGACCAAACGGACGCAAACGGACGCTCAGACGCGTCCGCAGAGACGCATTCCTGGCGCATATTTGGTCCATGTTTGCGTCAGGACGGACGCTGCGGACGTTGTGTGTCTAGCCGCTGGAGCGCATTTTTTGTCCGCGCAGACGCAAACGGACGAAAAACGTCCGTTTGCGTCGCCCCGTTGGAGATGCCCTTACCTGTCATTTTCCGTACTATAATTGTCCCTACCATACAAGCTCCACTCCGAATTTATCTGCCTCTTTCTCTTCAGCTGAATTGATGAATGATTAAAGACTACTCACGACTGCTATTTTTCAGTAGTCTTCAATTTTTGTTTATATCTGACATATAAGGTCTATTGGGAAATAATCTGTCTCTTTTTCTTCCGCTATAGTGATGAATGATATCACTGAAGTAGTAATTTTGGTTGACCTTGGCAACATTGTTTTCTCCATATTTCTCTTAACTGTATGTACAATATTGGGCATCTGCTGACTTATTCTCCAGAGTTTTTCAGCGTTTTAAAATGTAAGTACATTTTTTTCATTTGTTACTCTGATGTAAGCACAATGTTTTAACATCCAAGTACAATGTTGTAAATTGCAATAGAGGATTCATTCTCTAAAAAATACTCTGATGCTTCGTGCCTATCGGAGATTGCTATTGTTTGTGCTACTGACAATGTGGAAAATGCAATTAAAAAACTCTGAAACTAGCTCTTGAATTGGAAACTAGCAAATTTCAGTGCTTCCCGCACCAATACTGTCACTTGGAGTAGTACAAAAGCAGGAAACATATCTTGATGAATTCTAAGCCCAAGAAGAAAAGATTAAACATAAACTCTGACATGCAATGCTTGAATTATCGATGTGGATGCCACATAGTGGGTTGCTTTTGGAAAATATTAGCACCTCCATTGGGATATGTAATGTTATCATGTCATACGGTGAATATGTTTTAGAGGCAAATATCTAAGTAATAAGTTGAATAAGTATGCTTACTCAGAATAGTATTAAATTCACCATGGACAAAATGGCCCTTCACATTGCAGGTCATGGGTACTGTACAATTTGTATTTTTTATGCAATGACTTATCAACAAAATTTCAGTTAGATACCAGATAAAGTAGGTGCCTACTTGCAGAAGCATGTGTTTACTTACAGAAAGTTTACATTGATGTCTCAAGAGGGACATCTAAAAAAGGTTTAAATATCCATGCAATGGATGAATCTACTGCACCAGCTATGAAAGCAAGGAACAGTGTATGGCAGAAAGTATATAACCATCTTCAGAAATATACACTGCAACAGTTTCATGTATGTTCAATGTCATGCCCGTACTTCTAATATATTTAATTATTTATGTTGTGAACCATACTACTAAATAGTTTATGCTTTTATTTTATCTGAGGGTACATTTCGTGCGAATGATATTAGGTCGTCCAGATTGTTGTGTTGTTGTCTAGATATGCCTTACACTGAAACTACTTGAGATAGTTATGGTTCAAATGTAGATGAATCCTTGGTTGATACAGATAATTTCTGCCCGAACTAGCTCTAGGGTGCACATATAGTCTGTGCATTGGCCTGAGGCCTTTTACAATGTATAGATTGTGTACAAACATTGTAGTTTGTTTCCAACTATCACATCTAAACGATGATCTGACCTTTTTACTGTTGGCAGTTTTGCTTCACATTGATATTTCCTATTTACTATTAGATCTCCATTTTTTACTTACATGATTAAACATTTTACTCTTTAACTCGGCACGCCGCGTTGCTAGTAGTAATAATGGAAGAATCCAAACGATCAGAAGTATAATTTCGAAAGTTACTCGTTAACTATAATCACTCTGAAAACGAGCACTAGTCATCATTAAACACGTGATAGAAATGACTACTACGACATTTTACTTCGCTGCATCTCAAATAGCAACATGCAGTTTTAGAGGGACAATCGTTTTAGGATCTCTCTATGAGTCACGAGACTCAGCCATACCCCGCGGGTGGCTGGGTGCCGAGTTTTAGAAGGCTTCGCTCGTAATTGTAACATGAAGTTTGCTGATTTGGGAGGCGTTCGATCGTGCACATTCATACTTTTATTCCCTATGAGAAAGTATACCGTCTTGTAGCTAACCCCTTATTCAGGCATATGATAGAAGGTACGTGAAGCGTGAAGAAGCCTGCACTACAGGAATGGCAGTAGACGCCGAGAGCGATAATGTACGCCGACGGCCAAATGTCGGGGCCGTCGGCGTACGACCTCGCCAGGGCACCGCCGAACGTCGACCGTCGGCGTACCCATGCTGTCGACGTAGAGGAGGCTACGCCGAGGGCAGCCCTCGGCGTATACCTGGCCCTCGGCGTAGCGTTGGCATCGCCTCCCCTCACGCCTGAGTCGTCACGGCACTCTTACGGTGTCAGTCCAGACGCCGAGGGTCACCCTCGGCATAGCGCATGCCCCTCCTATGCCGACGGCCACCCTCGGCATATAGTTTTTTTTTCTCTCTCTCATATTACTTTATATTATGTTTATATTATTTATTTACTAGTATGAATTACGTAAAAATGGTTCTATTTTTTAAAAATTGGTAGATGGCATATTTAGGTCCCACGAGTGACGCTCTTCGCGGACGGGTCAACCAGAGCCACTAGGCCCAACATTTGCTATCGATGTACATATGGGTAGATCTGCAGGGTCCCCGCCCTACGGTTTCCCTAACCCTAACTCTAACCCTAACCCTAACCCTAACTCTAACCCTAACCCTAACCCTAGGGTTTCCGCATACATTGCTAACCCTAACTCTAACCCTAACCCTAAATCTAGGGGTAGATCTGCGGGGTCCCCGTCCTAGGGTTTCCCAAGATACAAATCACGGAGCGTCGGACGGGTGCACCCGCGCGCCCGGTATGGCTCTGCCCGGGCGTTCGGTCTGTTCGGTTTGCTTGGTCCGGTCATTTCGGTCTTTGACAATTTCGGTCATCTAGAAATGTTACCCGTATTACATTCGGTCTTTCTGTATTCGGTCTTCGGTCTTTTCGGTCCTGTCTTCGGTCATGACCATATAGACCAAATAAACAATATTGGCAGCACAGATATATACAAAATGGCAGTATTTTACTTGCCATTCCGTTTATACTCGCTGGAAAGTGCATACAATGGCAGCACAACACCATGCGGTGGGAGCACAAAAGTTAAGATTTGCATCTTGAGGTTCAGATGCACTCTAAAAAAAGCAGCAGGCAAAATAAACGAAGTCAAAAAGTCGCGCGGAGCCGCGTGGCGTCATTTTATGTGTACAAGTAACCACTTAAAAAGACGGAATTGGGATATGGCAATTATCTTGAAAAACCGTTCACGAATTGGGCTATCACGTCCGGAGTTCTATGGCTTTTAGGAGAAATGAGTAGGAAACAGCTCGTGGCACCACATATTTTGTCGGAACGAGGCCATATTTGTCACGTGCGTGGGCCTTAGGATGGGAAGCAAGGCCCCGATCGCGGATTTCCAATCCGACCCACGGCGACGGTGTTTCAATTTTCGGGGTGCCGGAACGGCCTTTTTTGTGAAGCAGCTACATCGTGTGCATGTTAGTATTGAGCGAGACCTCCGCGCAGTGGTAGGATACCTCCTACGCACGACCTATCGCATGCGATATGCGCGCGCTAGCCATCTGGGAATCCCCCCGCTTCCTGCGGTGTCCCACCGAATCCGCTGGAAATTGACCGGATTTGAACTAGGGCCATACTTTCCGTCGCTCAATAAATCCCGGGAATTTTTTTTTAGGTCTACGAAGCGTTATTTTATGTGCTAAATGTTTTCCGTTTAGCGCGTTGATACGTCTCCGACGTATCGATAATTTCTTATGTTATATGCCATATTATTGATGATACCTACATGTTTTATGCACACTTTATGTCATATTCGTGCATTTTATGGAACTAACCTATTAACAAGATGCCGAAGTGCCAGTTCCTGTTTTCTGCTGTTTTTGGTTTCGGAAATCCTAGTAACGAAATATTCTCGGAATTGGACGAAACGAAAACCCAGGGGCCTATTTTTCCACGGAGCTTCCAGAAGACCGGAGAACATACGAAGTGGGGCCACGAGGTGGCGACACCACAAGGCGGCGCGGCCTAGGGGGGGGCCGCGCTGCCCTATGGTGTGGCCCCCGACTCTGCCCTTCCGCCTACTTAAAGCCTCCGTCGCGAAACCCCTGATGCGAAAAACCACGATACGGAAAACCTTGCTGAGACGCCGCCGCCGCCGATCCCATCTCGGGGGATTCTGGAGATCTCCTCCGGCACCCTGCCGGAGAGGGGATTCATCTCCCGGAGGACTCTACACCGCCATGGTCACCTCCGGAGTGATGAGTGAGTAGTTCACCCCTGGACTATGGGTCCATAGCAGTAGCTAGATGGTTGTCTTCTCCTCATTGTGCTTCATTGTTGGATCTTGTGAGCTGCCTAACATGATCAAGATCATCTATCCGTAATTCTATATGTTGTGTTTGTCGGGATCCGATGGATAGAGAATACCATGTCATGTTAATTATCAAGTTATTACATATGTGTTGTTTATGATCTTGCATGCTCTCCGTTACTAGTAGAGGCTCTGGCCAAGTTTTTACTTTTAACTCCAAGAGGGAGTATTTATGCTCGATAGTGGGTTCATGCCCGCATTGACACCTGGGACAAGCGACGAAAGTTCTAAGGTTGTGTTGTGCTGTTGCCACTAGGGATAAAACATTGGCGCTATGTCCGAGGATGTAGTTGTTGATTACATTACGCACCATACTTAATGCAATTGTCTCGTTGCTTTGCAACTTAATACTGGAGGGGTTCGGATGATAACCTCGAAGGTGGACTTTTTAGACATAGATGCGGTTGGATGGCGGTCTATGTACTTTGTCGTAATGCCCAATTAAATCTCACTATACTTATCATGTCATGTATGTGCATTGTTATGCCCTCTCTATTTGTCAATTGCCCGACTGTAATTTGTTCACCCAACATGCTTTTATCTTATGGGAGAGACACCTCTAGTGAACTGTGGACCCCGGTCCATTCTTTTAATACTGAAATACAAATCTGCTGCAATACTTGTTTTACTGTTTCCTCTGCAAACAATCATCTTCCACACAATACGGTTAATCCTTTCTTACAGCAAGCCGGTGAGATTGACAACCTCACTGTTTCGTTGGGGCAAAGTACTTTGGTTGTGTTGTGCAGGTTCCACGTTGGCGCCGGAATCTCTGGTGTTGCGCCGCACTACATCCCGCCGCCATCAACCTTCAACGTGCTTCTTGACTCCTACTGGTTCGATTAAACCTTGGTTTCTTACGAGGAAACTTGCCGCTGTGCGCATCACACATTCCTCTTGGGGTTCCCAACGGACGTGTCAACTACACGCATCAAGCAAATTTACGGCGCCGTTGCCGGGAGATCAAGACACGCTGCAAGGGGAGTCTCCACTTCCCAATCTCTTTACTTTGTTTTTGTCTTGCTTTATTTTATTTACTACTTTGTTTGCTGCATCATATCAAAACACAAAAAAATTAGTTGCTAGCTTTACTTTATTTACTGTCTTGTTTGCTATATCAAAAACACAAAAAAATTAGTTTACTTGCATTTACTTTATCTAGTTTGCTTTATTTACTATTGCTAAAATGGCCAACCCTGAAAATACTAAGTTGTGTGACTTCACTAGCACAAATAATAATGATTTCCTATGCACACCTATTGCTCCACCTGCTACTACAGCAGAATTCTTGAAAATTAAACCTGCTTTACTTAATCTTGTCATGAGAGAGCAATTTTCTGGTGTTAGTTCTGATGATGCTGCTGCCCATCTCAATAATTTTGTTGAACTATGTGAAATGCAAAAATATAAAGATGTAGATGGTGACATTATAAAATTAAAATTGTTCCCTTTCTCATTAAGAGGAAGAGCTAAAGATTGGTTGCTATCTCTGCCTAAGAATAGTATTGATTCATGGACTAAATGCAAGGATGCTTTTATTGGTAGATATTATCCCCCTGCTAAAATTATATCTTTGAGGAGTAGCATAATGAATTTTAAACAATTAGATAATGAACATGTTGCTCAAGCTTGGGAAAGAATGAAATCTCTGGTTAAAAATTGCCCAACCCATGGATCGACTACTTGGATGATCATCCAAACCTTCTATGCGGGACTAAATTTTTCTTCGCGGAATTTATTGGATTCAGCTGCTGGAGGTACCTTTATGTCCATCACTCTTGGTGAAGCAACAAAGCTTCTTGATAATATGATGGTTAATTACTCTGAATGGCACATGGAAAGAGCTCCACAAGGTAAGAAGGTAAATTCTATTGAAGAATCCTCTTCCTTGAATGATAAGGTTGATGCTATTATGTCTATGCTTGCGAATGATAGGACTAATGTTGATCCTAATAATGTTCCATTAGCTTCATTGGTTGCCCAAGAAGAACATGTTGATGTAAACTTCATTAAAAATAATAATTTCAACAACAATGCTTATCGGAACAATTCTAGTAATAACTATAGGCCATATCCTTATAATAATGGTAACGGTTATGCTAATTCTTATGGGAATTCTTACAACAATAATAGGAATACACCCCCTGGACTTGAGGCCATGCTTAAAGAATTTATTAGTACACAAACTGCCTTTAACAAATCTGTTGAGGAAAAGCTCAATAAAATTGATATTCTTGTTTCTAGAGTTGATAGTCTTTCCTCTGATGTTGATATTTTGAAATCGAAAGTTATGCCTAATAGGGATATTGAAAATAAAATTGTTACTACAGCAAATGCCATCCAAGTTAGAATTAATGAGAATATAAGATTAATGGCTGAACTGCGTGCTAGGTGGGATAGAGAAGAAAATGAAAAACTAGCTAAAAAGGAAAATGTAGCTAAAGTTTGGACTATTACCACCACTAGCAATGCTAATGATTCATATGTTGCTGCACCTCCTACTATCAATGGTAAAATAATTGGTGTTAGCAATGCTTCTACTCCTAGTGCAAAGCGCGCGAAATTACCTGAAACTGCTAAAACTGCTGAAACTGCTTGTGATAAAACTGCTGAAATTTTTCCCAATCTTGGGGATGATAATCCCATTGCTTTAGATTGTAATGATTTAGATTTTGATGATTGCCACATCTCTGAGGTTATAAAGTTCTTGCAAAAACTTGCTAAGAGTCCCAATGCTAGCGCTATAAATTTGGCTTTCATAAAACATATTACAAATGCTCTCATAAAAGCTAGAGAAGAGAAATTAAAACTTGAAACTTCTATTCCTAGAAAGCTAGAGGATGGTTGGGAGCCCATCATTAAAATGAGAGTCAAAGATTTTGATTGTAATGCTTTATGTGATCTTGGTGCAAGTATTTCTGTTATGCCTAAAAAAGTCTATGATATGCTTGACTTGCCACCATTGAAAAATTGTTATTTGGATGTTAATCTCGCTGATAATGCTAAAAAGAAACCTTTGGGGAAAGTTGATAATGTTCATATTATGGTTAACAATAACCTTGTCCCCGTTGATTTTGTTGTCTTGGATATTGAATGCAATGCATCTTGCCCCATTATATTGGGAAGACCTTTTCTTCGAACCGTTGGTGCCACTATTGATATGAAGGAAGGTAATATTAAATATCAATTTCCTCTCAAGAAAGGTATGGAACACTTCCCTAGAAAGAGAATGAAGTTACCTTATGATTCTATTATTAGAACAAATTATGATGTTGATGCTTCGTCTCTCGATGTTACTTGAGATACACTTTCTGCGCCTAGCTGAAAGGCGTTAAAGAAAAGCGCTTATGGGAGACAACCCATGTTTTTACTACAGTATTTTTATTTTATATTTGTGTCTTGGAAGTTGTTTACTACTGTAGCAACCTCTCCTTATCTTAGTTTTATGTTTTGTTGTGCCAAGTAAAGTCTTTGATAGAAAAGTAAGTACTAGATTTGGATTACTGCGCAGTTCCAGATTTCTTTGCTGTCACGAATCTGGGTCTATCTCCCTGTAGGTAGCTCAGAAAATTAAGCCAATTTACGAGCATGATCCTCAGATATGTACGCAACTTTCATTCAATTTGAGCATTTTCGTTTGAGCAAGTCTGGTGGCCTAATAAAATCCATCTTTACGGACTGTTCTGTTTTGACAGATTCTGTCTTTTATTTCGCATTGCTTCTTTTGCTATGTTGGATGAATTTCTTTGATCCATTAATGTCCAGTAGCTTTATGCAATGTCCAGAAGTGTTAAGAATGATTGTGTCACCTCTGAACATGTGAATTTTTATTATGCACTAACCCTCTAATGAGTTGTTTCGAGTTTGGTGTGGAGGAAGTTTTCAAGGATCAAGAGAGGAGGATGATATACTATGATCAAGGAGAGTGAAAGCTCTAAGCTTGGGGATGCCCCGGTGGTTCACCCCTGCATATTTTAAGAAGACTCAAGCGTCTAAGCTTGGGGATGCCCAAGGCATCCCCTTCTTCATCGACAACATTATGAGGTTCCTCCCCTGAAACTATATTTTTATTCCGTCACATCTTATGCACTTTGCTTGGAGCGTCGGTTTGTTTTTGTTTTTTGTTTTGTTTGAATAAAATGGATCCTAGCATTCACTTTGTGGGAGAGAGACACGCTCCGCTGTAGCATATGGACAAATATGTCCTTAGGCTCTACTCATAGTATTCATGGCGAAGTTTCATCTTCGTTAAATTGTTATATGGTTGGAATTGGAAAATGCTACATGTAGTAACTCTAAAATGTCTTGGATAATTTGATACTTGGCAATTGTTGTGCTCATGTTTAAGCTCTTGCATCATATACTTTGCACCCATTAATGAAGAAATACTTAGAGCTTGCTAATTTGGTTTGCATATTTAGTTTCTCTAGAGTCTAGATAACATCTAGTATTGAGTTTTGAACAACAAGGAAGACGGTATGGAGTCTTATAATGTTTACCATATGTCTTTTATGTGAGTTTTGCTGTACCGTTCATCCTTGTGTTTGTTTCAAATAACCTTGCTAGCCTAAACCTTGTATCGAGAGGGAATACTTCTCATGCATCCAAAATACTTGAGCCAACCACTATGCCGTTTGTGTCCACCATACCTACCTACTACATGGTATTTCTCCGCCATTCCAAAGTAAATTGCTTGAGTGCTACCTTTAAAATTCCATCATTCACCTTTGCAATACATAGCTCATGGGACAAATAGCTTAAAAACTATTGTGGTATTGAATATGTACTTATGCACTTTATCTTTTATTAAGTTGCTTGTTGTGCGATAACCATGTTTCTAGGGACGCCATCAACTATTCTTTGTTGGATATCATGTGAGTTGCTATGCATGTCCGTCTTGTCCGAAGTAAGAGAGATCTACCACCTTCATGGTTGGAGCATGCATATTGTTAGAGAAGAACTTTGGGCCGCTAACTAAAGCCATGATTCATGGTGGAAGTTTCAGTTTGGACATATATCCTCAATCTCATATGAGAATAATAATTGTTGCCACATGCTTATGCATTAAAGAGGAGTCCATTATCTGTTGTCCATGTTGTCCCGGTATGGATGTCTAAGTTGAGAATAATCAAAAGCGAGAAATCCAAAATGCGAGCTTTCTCCTTAGACCTTTGTACAGGCGGCATGGAGGTACCCCATTGTGACACTTGGTCAAAACATGTGCATTGCAAAGATCCGGTAGTCCAAGTTAATTAGGACAAGGTGCGGGCACTATTAGTATACTATGCATGAGACTTGCAACTTGTAAGATATAATGTACATAACTCATATGCTTTATTACTACCGTTGACAAAATTGTTTCATGTTTTCAAAATAAAAGCTCTAGCACAAATATAGCAATCGATGTTTTCCTCTTTGAAGGACCATTCTCTTTACTTTTATGTTGAGTCAGTTCACCTATCTCTCTCCACCTCAAGAAGCAAACACTTGTGTGAACTGTACATTGATTCCTACATACTTGCATATTGTACTTGTTATATTACTCTATGTTGACTATTATCCATGAGATATACATGTTACAAGTTGAAAGCAACCGCTGAAACTTAATCTTCCTTTGTGTTGCTTCAATACCTTTACTTTGATTTATTGCTTTATGAGTTAACTCTTATGCAAGACTTATTAATACTTGTCTTGAAGTACTATTCATGAAAAGTCTTTGCTTTATGATTCACTTGTTTACTCATGTCATTACCATTGTTTTGATCGCTGCATTCACTACATATGTTTACAAATAGTATGATCAAGGTTATGATGGCATATCACTTCGAAATTATCTTTGTTATCGTTTTACTCGCTCGGGACGAGCGAGAACTAAGCTTGGGGATGCTTGATACGTCTCCGACGTATCGATAATTTCTTATGTTCTATGCCATATTATTGATGATACCTACATGTTTTATGCACACTTTATGTCATATTCGTGCATTTTCTGGAACTAACCTATTAACAAGATGCCGAAGTGCCAGTTCCTGTTTTCTGCTGTTTTTGGTTTCAGAAATCCTAGTAACGAAATATTCTCGGAATTGGACGAAACGAAAACCCAGGGGCCTATTTTTCCACGGAGCTTCCAGAAGACCGGAGAACATACGAAGTGGGGCCACGAGGTGGCGACACCACAAGGCGGCGCGGCCTAGGGGGGCCCGCGCTGCCCTATGGTGTGGCCCCCGACTCTGCCCTTCCGCCTACTTAAAGCCTCCGTCGCGAAACCCCTGATGCGAAAAACCACGATACGGAAAACCTTACTGAGACGCCGCCGCCGCCGATCCCATCTCGGGGATTCCGGAGATCTCCTCCGGCACCCTGCCGGAGAGGGGATTCATCTCCCGGAGGACTCTACACCGCCATGGTCACCTCCGGAGTGATGAGTGAGTAGTTCACCCCTGGACTATGGGTCCATAGCAGTAGCTAGATGGTTGTCTTCTCCTCATTGTGCTTCATTGTTGGATCTTGTGAGCTGCCTAACATGATCAAGATCATCTATCTCGTAATTCTATATGTTGTGTTTGTCGGGATCCGATGGATAGAGAATACCATGTCATGTTAATTATCAAGTTATTACATATGTGTTGTTTATGATCTTGCATGCTCTCCGTTACTAGTAGAGGCTCTGGCCAAGTTTTTACTTTTAACTCCAAGAGGGAGTATTTATGCTCGATAGTGGGTTCATGCCCGCATTGACACCGGGACAAGTGACGAAAAGTTCTAAGGTTGTGTTGTGCTTGTTGCCACTAGGGATAAAACATTGGCGCTATGTCCGAGGATGTAGTTGTTGATTACATTACGCACCATACTTAATGCAATTGTCTGTTGCTTTGCAACTTAATACTGGAGGGGGTTCGGATGATAACCTGAAGGTGGACTTTTAGGCATAGATGCGGTTGGATGGCGGTCTATGTACTTTGTCGTAATGCCCAATTAAATCTCACTATACTTATCATGTCATGTATGTGCATTGTTATGCCCTCTCTATTTGTCAATTGCCCGACTGTAATTTGTTCACCCAACATGCTTTTATCTTATGGGAGAGACACCTCTAGTGAACTGTGGACCCCGGTCCATTCTTTTAATACTCGAAATACAAATCTGCTCGCAATACTTGTTTTACTCGTTTTCTCTCGCAAACAATCATCTTCCACACAATACGGTTAATCCTTTGTTACAGCAAGCCGGTGAGATTGACAACCTCACTGTTTCGTTGGGGCAAAGTACTTTGGTTGTGTTGTGCAGGTTCCACGTTGGCGCCGGAATCTCCGGTGTTGCGCCGCACTACATCCCGCCGCCATCAACCTTCAACGTGCTTCTTGACTCCTACTGGTTCGATTAAACCTTGGTTTCTTACTGAGGGAAACTTGCCGCTGTGCGCATCACACCTTCCTCTTGGGGTTCCCAACGGACGTGTCAACTACACGCATCACGCGTTGGCGGACGGGTGCACCCGCGCGCCCGATACGGCCATACCTAATGTCCCGGCGGCCCCGTTTTGCACAGTTGGCAAAGTAAACGAAGTCAAAAAAGTAGCATGGAGCCGCGTGGCGTCATTTTATGTGTCCTAGTAACCACTTAAAAAGACGAAATTGGGATACGGCAATTATCTTGAAAAACCCGTCACGAATAGGGCTATCAGTTCGAGAGTTCTATGGCTTTTAGAGGAAATGAGTAGGAAACAGCACGTGGCACCACATAGTTTGTCGGAACGAGGAAATATTTGGCACGTGTATGGGCCTTAGGATGGGAAGCAAGGCCCGGTCGCGGATTTCCAATCCGACTCACGGGCGACGGTGTTTCCATTTTCGGGGTGCCGGAACAGCCTTTTTTTGTGAAGCAGCTACATGGTGTGCTTGTTAGTATTGCGCGAGACCTCCGCGCAGTGGTAGGATACCTCCTACGCACCACATATCGCATGCCATATGCGTGCACTAGCCATCTGGGTATCCCCCTGCTTCTTGCGGTGTCCCGCCGAATCCACTGGAAACTGACCGGCTTTGGACTAGGGCCACACTTTTCTTCGCTCAATAAATCCCAGGAAAAATGTTTTTAGGTCTATGACGCGTCATTTTATGTGCTAAATGTTTTCCGTTTAGCACGTTGGCGGATGGGTGCACCCGCGCGCCCGGTACGGCCATACCGCATTGTCCCGGCCGCTCCGTTTTGCACAGTTGGCAAAGTAAACGAAGTCAAAAAGTCGCGCGAAGCTGCGTGGAGTCATTTTATGTGTCCTAATAACCACTTAAAACACGGAATTGGGATATGGCAATTATCTTGAAAAACCCTTCACGAATAGGGCTATCACGTCCGGAGTTCTATGGCTTTTAGGGGAAATGAGTAGGAAACGGCCGGTGGCACCACATAGTTTGTCAGAACGAAGCCATATTTGGCACGTGCGTGGGCCTTAGGATGGGAAGCAAGGCCCCCGGTCGTGGATTTCCAATCCGACCCACGGGCGACGGTGTTTTCATTTTCGGGGTGCCGGAACGACCTTTTTTTGTGAAGCAGCCACATGGTGTGCATGTTAGTATTGCCCGAGACCTCCACGCAGTGGTAGGATACCTCATACGCATCACCTATCGCATGCCATATGCGAGCGCTAGCCATCCGGGAATCCCCCCGCTTCCTGCGGTGTCCCGCCGAATCCGCTGGAAACTGATCGGATTTGAACTAGGGTCACACTTTCCGTCGCTCAATAAATTCCGCGAATTTTTTTTAGGTCTATAACACATCACTTTATGTGCTAATTTTTGTCCGTTTAGCGTGCTGGCGAACGGTGCACGAGCACGCCCGGTATGGCCATTTCGCATCTCCCAAGGGGGCCGTTTTGGCCAGATGGCAAACTAGGCGTCATATTTGAATTCCTCTAATTTTTAGGTTCAAATGATGATATTGATGTTATATTTAGATTCCTCTCATTTTTATGATCGATTTAGACATATTATTTGTGGAATTTCGATTTTCCGATTTAAAGATATTAATTATTCCATATTAAATAGAAAAAGACCAAAAAATAAAATCATTTTATTGTTATTTGAATTCAATATTACTATTACTTATATATTCATTGTTTCACTATTGTTTACTTAAGTAATTGTTTGGAATTCAAAAATAAAGAGGTGTGCATCACGGTTCAAGGGTTAATATGGTTGATATGTTATTATTATCAGCGAGAGTTGTCAATTCATTAATGGAAGCTCATCTGAATAGAACCAAGAAGTTAAGCGTGCTGAGACTGGAGTAGTGTGAGGATGGGTGACCGACTGGGAAGTTTTACCATAATTGTAATTTGACCTAAGATTAAGTGTACTTAGAGTTAAAAGTGTATTAGGTGAAAGATAAATAAGAAAAAAAACGAAAAAATGGTGTAAAAAAATTAAAAATTGAATTTTTTTAGAAGTCTATGACGAGGGGGTTGCCCTCGGCGTATGGGAGCTGCCCGGCTTCCCTCGGCTTGCCACGTCGCATCATATGCTGAGGGCAATGCCCTCGGTGTCTTCACGCTCGCCGTTAACGGCCAGGGCACGTCGGGGAACGTACGCCGACTACGGCTACACCGACGGTGAGGAGGGTGACGTGGGCATTACCCTTCGGGTAACCGACATTGCCCTATCCCGTATTGTTTAGTTGGAGGCCCATGAAGGCACTTGGAGGCAAGACGGGCCACTTGGATGGTGCACCAGAAGATTCCTTGACGGGCAAGACAAAGAAGCGGCCGAACAAGGAAATATTAGATTTAAAACTACTGTAAACCTAGTCGTACTCGGTTAGACCTCTTGAGACCTGGCCTCCTATATAAAGGCTAGGAGAGGGGCTGCCGAGGGACAGAATCAATCTTAGCAATCTTAGCCACCAAAAAGTCTGGAGCTAGGTCGCAGCAGCACTTAGCATCTCGACGAGATCTCGGCCGAACTATTCGGCACCCCATTGTAACCCAATATCTTCATAATCAAGAACAGACAGGCAGGACGTAAGGGTTTTACCTCATCGAGGGCCCCGAACCTGGGTAAATCGCTCTCCCCGCTTGTCTGTGAACCGATGTCTCGTGTCAGCTTGCAGGATTCCGTCAACCCTAAGCCCCAATCGGAGGGCATTGCCGAGGAGTACCCTCGACAATTGGCGCCGTCTGTGGGAAGCCTGTCGGCACCAGGCAAGTCATCGGCAGTACCAGTCACATCCGCGGCGTTCTTACTCGAATCACCGACGCCAGCAGAACCAAGAGATTCAATCCGCTGCGGGTCCTTCGAGTTCGTGCCGCACCACGAAGCGCCTCACCTGATCCCTGCAGGATCGTCTGGCAACATGGATGCCACTTTTGGTGGTGTCCACTTCATCATCGATTCCGGAGGTTTCCTTCGCCTCCCTAGGACCAGCGCATCCGGCCTGAAGGCCGCGGTTTCGGAAGGCGTTCGTCCAACGGGAACCCTAAAAATTCCACCCAGGAGCATACAAGAGAGCAACTAAGGAAATTTCGACGTTATGGCAGGGCGGAGGAAAAGACGAAGGGACTCGCACCGCGAGGAGGAAGGACGAACAGCAGCTCACCTTCGTCAGTTTGAACAAGGATGCCACGACACGTTATCAATCAAGGGTCGCACCCGTTCACCATATCTATCGGCTACAAAGCAGCTCGAGGCACCGTGTTACCTCCACTCTTACATCGATCCGAAGGATGGTCGAGAGAAATCCAGTCACCTGTCAAGGAACTGTCGACACTTTCTGGAAATTCGGCAGTTCTGCGACGACCTCAGAGCCGAGGCCATGTCAAGAGTTCGCGCAATGGAGAGAAGGACAGGGTCCTACAGTTATCCACCAGAACCATATGTACCGGAACCGTACGTACCAGCAGGAGGAGGCGAGTATGTACCAATTGAGGTATTTCCGGAACCATGCAGGCAAGTCAACATGATCCATAAAACCAGCTTTTCAAAGAGAGAAATCAAAAAGTTCTCCCGGGAAGTAAAATATGCGGAAGTCGCCATGGTCGACACACCTGATTTCATCGACTGGTCAGATCAGAGTATCTCCTTCAGCAGGGCGGATCACCCGAAAGCTGTTCCGAGGCCAGGCCACGCGGCCCTTGTTCTTGAAGCACAGATTGGAGGGTACAATATGAGCAAAGTATTCATGGATGGAGGAAGTGGCCTGAACCTATTATTCGCCAGCACAATGAGAGCAATGGGTTTAACAGTCGATATGCTAAGGGAGTCCGACACAGGATTCCACGGCATTATACCGACTCGGCCTGCTTATTCACTTGGTAAAACATCATTGGATGTGGTCTTCGGCACGCCCAACAACTTCAGAAAAGAGAGAATCGAGTTCGAGGTAGTTGACTGGGAATCTCAGTATCACGCCATCCTCGGCAGGCCCGCGCTTGCCAAGTTCATGGCTGTACCCCATTATGCGTACCTAAAACTGAAGATGCCAGGAAACAACGGAACCCCAATAACCGTTCATGGAAGCTTCGCTTGATCAGATAACTGCGGTAGGGACTTCCAGAAGATCGCCTCGAAATTCGAAGCCAAGGAAGAACTCAACGCAGTCGACGCCGTTATAGATCACACGCAACCACCAGCCGACAATCGCAATGCAAGATCCGACGAGTTTGACACTGCGAAGGAAACCAAGAAGCTGCAGGTGCACCCCACTGACCCGAAGAAAACGGTCAATACGTCGGCTGACCTTACTAACGCATAGGAAGGCGCGCTCTTCGAGTTCCTCCGTGAGCGCTGGGAGACATTTGCATGGGAACCATCCGACATGCCAGGTATCCCCAGAGAACTCGCTGAGCACGCCCTTAATGTTGACCCAACAGCCAAACCAGTGCAGCAGTCAATGCGCCGGTTTTCCGAACCAAAAAGGAGAGCAATTGGCGAAGAAATCAGTCGACTCCGTAAAGCAGGATTTATTCGGGAGCTCAAGGAAGCCGAGTGGGTGGCCAACCCCGTCATGGTGCCCAAAAAGGACACCACCGCTCTGCGCATGTGTATCGATTACACCAGCCTTAATAAGCACTGTCCGAAAGACCACTTCCCGCTGCCTCGTATTGATCAGATAGTCGAATCCACAGCCGGATGCGATCGTCTCTCCTTCCTTGATGCATACTCCGGGTATAATCAGATCAAGCTGAAGAAAGAAGACCAGGAGCTAACCGCGTTCATTACCCCGCACGGCGTTTTCTGTTACAACGTCATGACCTTCGGGTTGAAAAACGCAGGGGCAACTTACCAACGTTGCATGCAGGCTTGCCTTGGAGAGCAGATCGGGAGGAACATCGAAGTTTACATCGATGATATCATGGTGAAGACGAAGCACGCCGCCACTCTCATCGATGATTTGCGGGAAACTTTCGACATCCTAGACAAGTACAAAATCAAGCTGAATCCAAAAAAATGCTTCTTCGGAGTACCAGGGGGACAAGTACTCGGGTACTTCATCTCAGCCAGAGGGATTGAAGCCAACCATTTGAAGATCAAAGCTATTCTCGACATGGAGCCGCCAAAGAATCTGCACCAAGTGCAGCAGTTGGCAGGACGCTTAGCAGCGCTTAGTAGATTCATCGCCAAGCTAGGAGAAAAAGCTTTGCCTTTCTACAATCTGATGAAAAAGTCAGAAAAGTTCGAGTGGACGAAGGAGGCGCAGGAGTCCTTCGACAACTTGAAGAAAATCTTGTCAACGTCCCCGGTCCTCGTAACCCCGCGTGAGAAATAAACGATGCTTATGTACATAGCCGCAACAGCACAAGTCTTCAGCAGTGTTTTGGTTGTTGAGCGAGAAGAAGCAGGAAAAGTCCATGGTGTTCAGAGGCCTGTTTACTACCTCAGCGAAGTACTCACACCCGCAAAACAGAGATACCCCCATCATCAAAAGCTGGCGTATGCAGTATGGAAGTCGGCTCGCAAGCTGCGACATTATTTCACGGAGCACCCGATTGTCGTCGTAAGTGAAGCACCATTGAAGAACATAATGACTAACCCAGAGGCCATGGGTCGAGTGTCCCAATGGGCCATCGAGATAGCGCCACACGACATAACTTACGTTAATAGAGCGGCGATAAAATCCCAAGTCCTTCCAGATTTCGTGGCAGATTGGATCCAGTCACAGACACCAGCAGCACCCGACATGTCGGGATCATGGATAATGTATTTTGACGGATCAAAACGGAGCACGGGTGCAGGAGCAGGAGTGATATTGATATCACCACAGGGAGATAAGATGAAGTACATACTACGTATGAATTTCTCCCTGCCAACAAACAATGAAGCAGAATATGAAGCGCTGCTGCATGGAATGAAGATGGCGAAGGCATGCGGGGCGACTCGCCTAGAAATCTACGGAGACTCAAACTTGGTGGTGCAGCAGTCGATGAACTTATGCGACGCAGTCAGTGACAACATGATCGCCTATCGACAGTTGTATCAAAATATGGAAGCCAAATTTGAAGGATGTGAGCTCAAACATATCGGCAGAGCCAGCAACGAGGAAGCCGACACCCTGGCGAATATCGGGTCCATGTGATCCCCCATTCCAGACGGAGTGTTCTACGAAGTCATTACTCAGCGATCGATAAAAGAGAAAGCTTCAGCACCCCTAAAACTGTCGACTGATGAATCAGAGGCGAACCAGCAACAAACCGTAGAAGAACCCTCACCTCCTTCGGCGGAGCAAGTCCTCCTCCTCGAGCCATTATGGACCAAACCGTTCCTAGCATACCTGACCGAACAGGAGTTGCCAGAGGATTCCGTGGAAGCAAGGCGAATCGTCAGACGGTCGAAAGCCTTCACTGTAATTAATGGCGAGCTTTATAAGCATAGCATCTCGGGTATCCTCCAAAGGTGTATCGCCATTGACGATGGAAAAGCACTGCTGCGTGATATACACGAGGCAACTTGCGGACACCATGCAGGAAGCATGGCCCTTGTGGCAAAGGCCTTCAGGGCAGGATTTTACTGGCCAACGGCGGCGTCGGATGCTCGAGATCTAGTCATGAAATGTGACCCCTGTCAACACTTTTCTCCAAAACCGCACGCCCCGGCGACAGATCTAATGACGATACCTCTAGCATGGCCCTTTGCTCAGTGGGGACTCGACCAAGTTGGAACACTGCCGAGGTCGTCGCCTGGAGGGCACACGTACTTACTGGTCGCAGTCGACAACTTCACCAAGTGGATCGAGGCAGTACCCGTTCGAAACCAGAAAGCCGAAACAGCGGTTCGGTTTTCAGAGGAATAACCTGTCGATTTGGTATGCCCCATAGTATCGTCACAGACAACGGATCTAACTTTGATTCCAAAGAATTCCGAAAATTTTGTGACGATGAAGGAATCAAGTTGAAGTTTGCATCAGTGGCCCACCCACAAACCAACGGTCAGGTGGAAAGAATCAATGGTCTAATAGGGGATGGCCTCAAGAAACGCCTTACAGGTGCAGCTGGAGCCTGGGTCGAGGAGCTACCATCCGTGCTCTGGAGTTTGCGTACCACACCTAACAGGTCGACTCAGTACATCCCGTTCTTCTTGGTGCATGGAGCCGAAGCAGTTCTACCAGCCGACGTTCGGTTTGAAGCTCCTCGGGTGACAGCATACACAGAATCTTCTTCCAACATCGCGCTGTAGGATGCTGTGGACCTCCTTGACGAGGCGCGAGATATTGCCTTGGCAAGAACGACAGTATACCAACAGGCGTTGAGAAATTATCACAGCCGACGAATACGCAGTCGAAGCTTTAATGTTGGGGATATGGTACTTCGGCTGAAGCAAGAAAGACCATTGAAACTTGAGTCTCCATGGGAAGGACCATACATCGTCACTGAAGTGATACCAGGAGGAGCATATCGGCTCAAAAACCCAGCTTCAGGAAAAGACGTTGAGAACCCATGGAACATCGCGCAGTTGCGACGGTTCTATACATAGGATACAATTGTTTTTTATTATTCGACAGCCCTTAGGGTTGCTTTTACATTATGAATAAAGTTCTAATCAGGTTTTCCACCTTTTTTCTTAATTCAGGCTCTATCACCCGAACAGATCGTTCGGGGCCCCTATCTTTGGCTCTTACTCCCATCGGGAGCGCTGGCCATCGGGAGCGCTGGCCTAAAAGATACACAGTGTCATTAATTAAATACTCTCAACGGGAGCTAAGATTAATGACACACAAAAAACAACCAATCCAAGCCTCGAGAAAATACGCGAGTGCTGCAGTAGATGGTTACGTTATCACAAAAAAAGGCTCAAACCGGTGCACCGCGTGACGAAGCCAAGTGTCTAATTCCCTCGACTAAGTCGATGGGTCTCGCTCTTACAAAACTTACATATCGACTTCGCAATAAAATTGCAAATTACAACGAAGTCGTCGGGAGAGCAGGTTGAACTGATCACTCAGCCGCCCTCGACAATAAATTACCAATCAAACTAACATAGTGTGCAACGCACACAGTAAATTTATACAAAACAATCTTATGCAAGTACAAGGTTATTACATTCATGACTGGGCTCCCTGGTTCCCTTGGGCCCTCAGATCCCTTTCAAGGCATGTCTCCATCCGAGAAATAATGGTATATGCAGGACCTCTAGCAATATCATAATATTGGCCTAAACTCCTCTCGGTGTTTGCTACGGCCCTCAAGTCTAAAGATGGATGACATGCCAATACCGAAGCAATGGCAAGTTCAGCACCAGCCAGAAGTTCTTTTCGCACCAGCTGTCAAATCCTCTCGGGAGACTTAAATCGGGTGAACAAGGCAGACAAAGTCTCGGGTGCCTGGTCCAGAGGAAACAAAGTCTTCCAAACCATCGTGAGATGGGCGTGGAATTTATCGAAGTAGTAATGCAGCTTCTCTACCCGATGCTCAAACTTCGCCATGATAACAGCCTTCGGACGCTGTGACCATAAATCGTGCTTCGGGTGAGCAACGTCAGTCATCGCCTCGACCTTCTCATGGATCTTCTTGTCCTCCTCAGATTTATCTGAAGAAACGACTGAAAAGGAACGAATATCAGTTAAAAGGATATCCAAGCTACGTCAGGAATTAGAAGATGGGTTAACACTTACAGCCCAAACTTTCGGTAGCGACATGAAGACCATCGAGAGCGTATTGCTCAATAGCAGTTGCTATTTCCCCCTTTTTCTTCACCAACGCTGCCATCGCCCGAAGAGAAGTGATGTCTTTGTTCAAACGAGACACTTGGTCACGTAAGCGGCGAACAAGGTCAGATTCATCGTTAGTCGAAGGATTTGGAAAAAGCTCGGCACGGGAAGAAGATGAAGGGATCTGCAGTACAATCTTTGGTTCAGAACGACATTAACATAAAACTCCCATCGGGAGCGCTGGCATATATATATTACATTCAAAAGATTGTTCGAATTGGCAACAGAGCTGAAACAAAATAGGACTAAGTCAAATTGCAAGTGGTCTTATTTACAAGTCTTCAAGCAAGAGTTCAAGAAGGCGTTGATGATGAGCCAGGGGCAGCTTCTGGAGCGGGCTTGGCCTGTGCTTCATCTACCAACTTCAGGAGTTGATTGGCACAAGTTACTGCCGATCTTTTAAAGGGTTCAAGGTCGACTAAGTGGTTGTCATCATCCACAGGCAAAGGCTTAGATAACTTCTCCAAATCAGACCCCATCCCATGGCCCATTAGCAGCTGGAAAGTAAGAACCGCTCCAAACAAGCGGGAACGGCGTTTCAATACCTCCACAGGCTCGGAAGAATCGACAAGAAAAGCATCCGCCATCTCGCCAAGAGTCTTGTCATGCTTCATCTTCGGGAACATCATCGAGTATAGCCTCGACAATGCTCCTCTAGTCTTTTGCAGAAGTCCAAGGACTTGGACATTGGACTCAGCGGCGAGCGAAAGAGCATCGGATATAGAGTCCTCTCGAAGCTGATGGCGTCGAGTGACGGTTATATTGGCGGCCTCTGAAAGAAAGAGAGATTAGTAGCCAGTAAGGAAATACCAAGAAAGAAACTACGTGTCGTCAATTTTACCCAATAAATCCTTGATGGATTCGCGGAGGACGCCTTCCTTTTTATCGACTGCAACCGCTGCCGCACGCCTGGCGTCCTGTTCATCCTTCATCTGCTGCTTCAGCTTCGACAGCTCCTCCTTCAGCAAGGCATTTTCCTTCTTGGCGTCGGTGGCAAGCCTGTTGGCCTCCAGCACCTGATCAGCCGAAGATTTGACAGTCTTCCGAAGCTGGGCGTTTTCAACCTCTAGTCGGGTAAACTGCTCAGCGAAATCTACCACAACATCGACTGTGGCATAAATCGGCTGCAGCAAGGGAAATCAAGAAGTCTCAGTTGATACGAAGAAAACTCAGCAAAACAAGGTAGATTAAATACTTACGTGGTCACGAGCAGCCGACGAAGTAGGAGCATCGCCAGGAGGGATAACCTTCAACACTGGAATTTTTTCCACGGCAGTCCTTGTGGGAGGCGTCGACTTGGCAGGAGAAGGGTTCGGCTCCTTAGCTGATGTCGTTTTCTCGACAGATAACTTGGCCCTCTTTGCGAGAGGAACATGATCATCATCAGAGCTATTTGAAAAAAAAAGAATGATTAGCATACAAAATGACAAAGGACAAGTTACGAAGGAGTAAAGATGCTCACAGTTCCAGGTCATCTTCGGCAGCAAAGAAGCCTGACGGCCCCTTGTCGGCAGGAGAAGGCGGAGAAGCTCCAACGGCATCATTATCTTGTTCGCTGGGACTAGATTCAGCCGTTGTGATAAAATCTTCGTCTATCTGCTTGCGACGCCTGCTCTTGGTGAGAGCAGCATCGTCGGTAGTGTCATCTTCTTGGACATCGCTGTCCTCAAAGACCTGCTGGACGTCCTCGGTCTCTTCAAAATCGTCATCGTCATCCTCTGGTTCCACACCGCTTTCTGGTGTGGGAGGATAGCATTGAACGACGGAGGAGGCCTATCAAGAAGAGAAAAAGAAGTTTGTGAAACACAACGAAGAAAGAAGAAAGCAAACAAGTAGCAGCAAAGATTACCTCAGTCGGGAGATGGTCGAAGTCATAAGGGGAGCGAGCCGATGTCAAAACAATAGTATCCTTCATACTGAGGCACGTCAAGCGACGAACCTCGTCTCGAAGTTCGTCTGCCGACAGGTCGGTAGAGCTGATCCTTTACTTGTCGCCCCTACCAGTATAAAGCCATAATTGGTGGGGTCGAGACATTAGCGGCTGCACTCGACGTTGCAAGAACACTGAAACTACTTCAGTGCTGCACATCGTCAAGCCTCCCGTGTTCTTCAGGACGACGATTTGCTCGAATAACTTGTCGGCTGTCACCCTCTCATCGGGAGAAAGGGCGTTTCGCCAGGACTTCTTCTGGTGAGCTACCAGGACGTCTTCAAAGGGAGGGAGGTTCGAGCGCCGTCCAGGCACCACGGGGTCTCGCATGTAAAACCACTTGTTGCGCCAGCCCTGGACGGATTCCTTCATCGGGTAGTCGAAGTAGTCGACCTCCTTCCTGACGACAAAGCCAACGCCACCGACGACGGGGGGGCATTGCTGTCATTGTGACGCTTCACGTAGAAGATCTTCCTCCAAAGCCCCCAGTGGGGGTCAATGCCAAGGAAGGCCTCGCAAACGGTGATAAAAATGGAGAGGTGGAGAATGGAGTTTGGGGTCAGCTGCCAGAGCTGAATCCCGTAAAAGAAAAGAAGGGAGCGAAGGAACTCGTGGGCCGGAAGAGAGAGACCGCGGAACAAGAAGGCGACGAACATGACGATGAAGCCCTTCGGGGGCCTTGGGCGAGAAACCGTACCTGGAAGACAAATGTCGTCGTCAGATGCGGAGATGAAGCCAAGGTCGCGCAGCTTATTCACATCGCGATTGGAAATGGCGGAGGCGCTCCAGTCGCGGCTAACTTTGGCCGCGTCCGAAGTACTGGCGCTCTTCTTCTTGCCCATGGGTGCGGAGCTTCTGGAGGAGGAACAGAGGAGGCAGGAAAGCTTGAGCGAGAAGATGAGCAGTAAGAGGCGTGAAAAGTAAAAACGAGGAGGCCCTCTATTTATGCCGTAAGAATTTGTGCGAGATCGTGGCCATAACTCCACATGCGTCGTGGGAGGTGGAGCAGATCTGGCTGTACACGTGGTGCTTAAAGAAGGAACGGAACCGGCGGCCCATTATTCCCACGTTGTGCAAAAATCGAGGAGACGCCTCGGTCGCCGCGCCTGCACTCGTCAATTCCTAAAAACTGCCCGCGCAGAACTAGGGTGGGCCCGTCAGGTCAAGTCTTGTCAATCGAACCACGGCAGCAGCACGTCAACAGTGACGTCATAAAGATTGTTGTGAGCAGTCGAAGAAAAAAGAAACATCGGATGGTCTTGTGCCCGGACTCGGGGGCTACTCCCATCGGGAGCGCTGGACGCGCACCCGACAGAATGAGGACTCGAAGGAAAAAGTTTGAAGAAAGAGATAATTGATTAGCTCGAGTCTGCACCCCGTTGCAAGCACCCGTGTCCAGACTCGGGGGCTACTCCCATCGGGAGCGCTGGACGCGCACCAGATAGAACTTTTTTGCACTCCAGGATCATGCCCGGGGACTTGATTCTGTGTAGAGTAACGTTGTTTTGCCATCGGTAGTTAACCAGCAAAGGTTGGGCACGTTACTCATTATCCCTTGCATGAGGAAAGTATATAGGATGATCTATGAAGACTTGCAGAAAAACTTCGGCAGAGCAGAACGTTCGAGTGGTACAACTTGAGTCTACGCACGGATTGCAAGCATCCGTACCTAGACTCGGGGGCTACTCCCATCGGGAGCGCTGACGCGCACCCGACAGAAGAAGATGATGCTGATTCAAGATGAATAAGACCAATCAAGGAGAAGAACATTAAAAGGAAGCATGCTTCAGTCTCTACCCGAACTATGTTCGGCTAGACACTCGGGGGCTACTGACGTGGGCATTACCCATCAGGTAACCGACATTGCCCTATCCCGTATTGTTTAGTTGGAGGCCCATGAAGGCACTTGGAGGCAAGACGGGCCACTTGGATGGTGCACCAGAAGATTCCTTGATGGGCAAGACAAAGAAGCGGCCGAACAAGGAAAGATTAGATTTAAAACTACTGTAAACCTAGTCGTACTCGGTTAGACCTCTTGAGACCTGGCCTCCTATATAAAGGCCAGGAGAGGGGCTGTCGAGGGACAGAATCAGTCTTAGCAATCTTAGCCACCAAAAAGTCTGGAGCTAGGTCGCAGCAGCACTTAGCATCTCGACGAGATCTCAACCGAACTATTCGGCACCCCATTGTAACCCAATATCTTCATAATCAAGAACAGACAGGCATGACGTAAGGGTTTTACCTCATCGAGGGCCCCAAACCTGGGTAAATCGCTCTCCCCGCTTGTCTGTGAACCGATGTCTCGTGTCAGCTTGCAGGATTCCGTCAACCCTAAGCCCCAATCAGAGGGCATTGCCGAGGAGTACCCTCGACAGAGGGCCCTCGGCGTAGGTGGCATACGCCGACGGCACACATCGCTTTGCCGAGGGACTACGCCGAGGGCTGCCGTCGGCGTAGCCTACGTCGAGGGCCAGGCGCGGCTACACCGAGGGCAGCTGGCCGTCGGCGTAGCACCCCGTTCCCGTAGTGCTGGGAGGAAGCGGATCCAGCGAGTTCTAGTTCCTCTGTAGCAGAAAATGAAATCAATAAATTAAGATGGAATTACACTTTTCACTGGTAGAAAAAGGGGCTTTAGTCCCGGTTGGTAACGGGCTTTAGTCGCAGTTTCGCAACCGAAACTAATTATGCGAGACTAAAGCCCCCCCCTTTAGTCGCGGTTGCTTACGAACCGCGACTAAAGGTCCATCCACGTGGGGTGCAGGCGCTCGTCAAGGCGCTCCACGAAAAAATGTTCCCAGCCGCGTGCCCCAGAGCCTCTTTTTATCCGGCGCGGCCCAATACGGTGTCAGGCGTCCCGAGCCCATCCCCGATACATAGGGGACGCTCCGGGCACGCCGGACACAACGAAAAACGAGGCGAAGAGATGCGGGGCCGACGCGTCAGCGTCTCGGAAGCCTAAAACCCCGTCGCCTACCTTTGGTCAAGTGACGTTAATCGCATCCCAGATTTCTCAGGTGGCGCAGGGATGCGTCTCGTCGTGCATGGCCGTGTGGCCGTCTGCGCCGGCATTTATTGCGTCCAACGACCTAATGCCGCTTCGCCTGCCGCCGCTATACATTAAAAGCACCCTTGTTTCCTTCCCCATCCAATCTCTCACCGCTCCAACCTATCGCTGCTCCCAAATATTCTCTCCCTAGCCAATGTTATCGCCCTCCCGCAAAATCGCCGCGGCGAACGGCTTCGGCCACGGCAGCTTCACCGTGGCGGAGGCGTGGACATTGTACCGCGCGGGATATCCCATCCCGCCGGACATGCGCCTGCCAAGCAGCGGTGGGTGGAGGATGGCCGTCAACGGCATAGGCGTCCCACCGTCGCCGTCGCCTGGCACGGAGCGTTGGAGGGACGCGATCAGGGCCTGCCGGTCTCGCCTCACCCCTGAGGAGCGGGCGGATCAAACCTGAGCGGCCACCGGCAATGACACCTGGTGGGTCGCCTACTTCTAGACCCAGCATGATGTAGAGATGAACAACACCGCCGACCTCATCGACCGGCGGAACAGCTGGAACAAGGACGGGCGCGTCCTCTTCTGGAGCATTTGGGGGCGCACCCTGGAGAACTTCATCGACAGCATCCACAACGGTGCTCCGAAGTTGGAGACACCGTCCTCGCCGCCAGTGCGCTGGCAGCCGAGCAGGACGTACTCATCTTCCTCCAACTCTTCCTCATCAGGGCCAGCTCGATCGATGCCGTCCTCGTCGCACCGCGCCGCGTCCTACACCGTCCCCAAGGGTGAGGTGAAGGAGGAGCCGGAGTTCGCAATGCCGCCCGTCAATCCGAGGTGCGCCGGCAACCGACAGCAACAAAGGCGCGGCGGCGGCGCCCTCCTCATCCCGAAGCCGGGGGTGATGGAGGAGCAGGAAGACGAGGCAGCGGGAAGGCGGAGTACGAGCGGCAGCAGCGACTCATCGCGAGCAGCGATGACTTCCCAGGGCTGCTGATACGTCTCAAACGTATCTATAATTTCTTATGTTCCATGCTACTTTTATGATGATACTCACATGTTTTATACACATTATATGTCATTATTATGCATTTTCCGGAACTAACCTATTGACGAGATGCCGAAGTGCTAGTTCCTGTTTTCTGCTGTTTTTGGTTTCAGAAATCCTAGTAAGGAAATATTCACAGAATTGGACGAAATCAAGGCCCACGATCTTATAATTCCACGAAGCTTCCAGAACACCGGAGAGGGACCAGAGGGGAGGCCCAGGGGCCCCACACGCCATGGCGGCGCGGCCACGGGGGGGCGCCCCCTCGCGTGTGGGTCCCCGTAGCCCTTCCGACTCCGCCTCTTCGCCTATTTAAGCCTCCCGACCTAAATCTTCGATACGGAAAAGCCACGGTACGAGAAACCTTGCGAGCCGCCGCCATCGCGAAGCCAAGATGCGGGGACGAAGTCTCCGTTCCGGCACGCCGCCGGACGGGCAAGTGCCCCGGAAGGCATCTCCATCGACACCACCGCCATCTCCATCGATGCTTGCTTGTCTCCCATGAGGAGGGAGTAGTTCTCCATCGAGGCTAAGGGCTGTACCGGTAGCTATGTGGTTCATCTCTCTCTCCTATGTACTTCAATACAATGATCTCATGAGCTGCCTTACATGATTGAGATCCATATGATGAGCTTGTAATCTAGATGTCGTTATGCTATTCAAGTGGATTTTACTTATGTGATCTCCGGAGACTCCTTGTCCCACGTGTGTAAAGGTGAGAGTGTGTGCACCGTGTGGGTCTCTTAGGCTATATTTCACAGAATACTTATTCACTGAGTTATGATTTGAGTTGGATGTCTCTATGAAATTGTGGTGTGTTAGTACCTCCTATGAATGCTCACGAGTGACGGCGTGGGGTGTTTATTAGTACTTGGGAATACATCTTTAAGGTTTGCCTACATGATGAATTATTGTTCGTTATCTTGCCAAAGAGTAATTCAGAATAGCATAGTGAAGTGCTTATTTATATTCCTTTATGATTGCAATGTTGAGAGTGTCCACTAGTGAAAGTATGATCCCTAGGCCTTGTTTCCAAATACTGCAATCATCACTTATTTAATGTTTTACTGCATCTTTACTTCCTGCAATATTAATACCAATAACTGCACGCCAGCAAGCTATTTTCTGGCGCCGTTACTACTTCTCATATTCATCTATACCACCTGTGTTTTACTATCTCTTCGCCGAACTAGTGCACCTATACATCTGACAAGTGTATTAGGTGTGTTGGGGACACAAGAGACTTCTTGTATCGTGATTGCAGGGTTGCTTGAGAGGGATATCTTTGACCTCTTCCTCCCTGAGTTCGATAAACCTTGGGTGATCCACTTAAAGGAAAACTTGCTGCTGTTCTACAAACTTCTGCTCTTGGAGGCCCAACACTGTCTACAGGAAAAGGAGTGTGCATAGACATCAAGCTATTTTCTGGCGCCGTTGCCGGGGAGGTAAGGTAAAAGGCACTCACACTCCGGTCCCAGGTAACTAAGTTATTTTCTGTTGCCGTTGTAAGTGCTTGAAGCTATTTCCTTTAGATCCTGCAATTGCTTCTTTTTGTTTCTTGTTTTACACTAGTAAGGCATAATGGACAACAATGAGCTTCTTATTCTATTTCCTGAGTTAAGACATGGATTGTTTGATGTGAAAATTAAAAAACCTATGGAATCTTATTTGCATGCTGGTAGTAATATTAGTATGAACGCTTTGAACACCATTGTTGATAATGACATAGAAAGTTCTAAGCTTGGGGAAGCTTGTTTTGATGAGTATGATATTTTTAGTCCCCCAAACATTGAGGAGAAAATTTTCTTTGATGATACTTTGCCTCCTATTTATGATGATTATAATGATAGTGGTCTTCTGGTGCCGCCTACTATGGAGGATAAATTTAATTATGATTACAATATGCCTCCAATATTTGATGATAGCTACTTTGTTGAATTTGTTCCCACTACAATTAATAAGAATGACTATGCTTATGTTGGGAGTAGTAATAATTTTATGCATGATACTCATGATAAGAATGTTTCATTTGATAGTTATATTGTTGAGTTTGTTCATGATGCTACTGAAAATCATTATGAGAGAGGAAAAGATGGTTGTAGAAATTTTCATGTTACTAAAACACCTCTCTATATGCTGAAAATCTTGAAGTTGCGCTTGTCTAGTTTTCCTATGCTTGTTGCATTATGCCTACATGACTTGTTTATTTACAAGATTCCTTTTCATAGGAAGTGGGTTAGGCATAAATTTGTTTTGAATTTGCTTCTTGATGCTCTCTTTTGCTTCAACTCGTATTCCTTGCGAGTGCATCATTAAAACTGCTGAGCCCCTCTTAATGGCTATAAAGAAAGCACTTCTTGGGAGATAACCCATGTCTTTATTTTACTACAGCAATTTTATTTTATATTTGAGTCTTGGAAGTTGTTACTACTGTAGCAACCTCTCCTTATCTTTATTTTATTGCATTTTTGTGCCAAGTAAAGTCTTTGATAGTAAAGTCAATACTAGATTTTGATTACTGCGCAGAAATAGATTTTTTGCTGTCACGAATTTGAGTAGGATTCTCTGTAGGTAACTCAGAAAAATCTGCCAATTTACGTGCGTGATCCTCAGATACGTACGCAACTTTCATTCAATTTGGTCACTTTCATCTGAGCAAGTCTGGTGCCTCAAAAAAATTCGTCTTTACGGACTGTTCTGTTTTGACAGATTCTGCCTTTTATTTCGCATTGCCTGTTTTGCTATGTTGGATGGATTTCTTTGTTCCATTAACTTCCGGTAGCTTTGTGCAATGTCCAGAAGTGTTAAGAATGATTGTGTCACCTCTGAACATGTGAATTTTTGATTATGCACTAACCCTCTAATGAGTTTGTTTTGAGTTTGGTGTGGAGGAAGTTTTCAAGGGTCAAGAGAGGAGGATGATACAATATGATCAAGAAGAGTGAAAAGTCTAAGCTTGGGGATGCCCTCGTGGTTCATCCCTGCATATTTCAAGAAGACTCAAGCATCTAAGCTTGGGGATGCCCAAGGCATCCCCTTCTTCATCGACAAATTATCGAGGTCACCTCTAGTGAAACTATATTTTTATTCCGTCACATCTTATGTACTTTACTTGGAGCGTACGTAGTGCTTTTATTTTCGTTTTGTTATTTTCATTCTCTGAATAAATTCATGCTTGTGTGGGAGAGAGACACGCTCCGCTGTTGCATATGAACACATCTGTTCTTAGCTTTATTCTTAATGTTCATGGCTAAAGTTAAAAGTTGCTGCATTCATTGCTATATGGTTGGAAACAGAAAATGCTTCATGTGGTAATTGGTATATTGTCTTGAATAATTTGATACATGGCAATTGTTGTGCTTAAATAGATCATGTTTAAGCTCTTGCATCATGTACTTTGAACCTATTAAAGAAGAACTACAATAGAGCTTGTTAAAATTTGGTTTGCATGATTGATCTCTAGAGTCTAGATATTTTCTGGTTAAGGTGTTTGAACAACAAAGAGACAATGTAAAGTCTTATAATGCTTGCAATATGTTCATATGTGAGTCTTGCTGCACCGTTTCATACTTGAGTTTGCTTCAAACAACCTTGCTAGCCTAGCCTTGTATTGAGAGGAATTCTTCTCGTGCATCCAAATCCTTGAGCCAATAACCATGCCATTTGTGTCCACCATACCTACCTACCACATGGTATTTCTCTGCCATTCCAAAGTAAATTACTTGAGTGCTACCTTTAAAATTCTATTCCTTTGCCTTTACAATACATAGCTCATGGGAAAATAGCCTTAAAAACTATTGTGGTGAAGAATATGTACTTATGTGTCTTATTTCTTAATAAGTTGCTTGTTGCGCGGTAACCATGTTTCTGGGGACGCCATCAGCTTTTACCTTTGTTGAATATCATGTGAGTTGCTATGCATGTTCGTCTTGTCTGAAGTAAGGGCGATTTTGATGATCAAATGGTTTGAGTATGCATACTGTTAGAGAAGAACATTGGGCCGCTAACTAAAGCCATGATTCATGGTGGAAGTTTCAGTTTGGACAATTAATCCTCAATCTCTTATGAGAATATTAACTGTTGTTGAATGCTTATGCATTAAAGAGGAGTCCATTATCACGTTGTCTATGTTGTCCCGGTATGGATGTCTAAGTTGAGAATAATCAAAAGCGAGAAATCCAATGCGAGCTTTCTCCTTAGACCTTTGTACAGGGCGGCATAGAGGTACCCCTTTCGACACTTGGTTGAAACATATGCTATGCAATGATAATCCATGTTAATCCAAGCTAATTAGGACAAGGTGCGAGCACTATTGGTATACTATGCATGAGGCTTGCAACTTATAAGATGTCTTATACATAACACATATGCTTTATTACTACCGTTGACAAAATTGTTTCTATGTTTTCAAAATAAAAGCTCTAGCACAAATATAGTAATTCATACTTTCCTCTGCGAAGGGCCTTTCTTCTACTTTATTGTTGAGTCAGTTTACCTACTTCTTTCTATCTTAGAAGCAAACACTTGTACGAACTGTGTGCATTGATTCTTACATGTTTACCTATTGCACTTGTTATATTACTTTGTGTTGACAATTATCCATGAGATATACATGTTACAAGTTGAAAGCAATTGCTGAAACTTAATCATCCTTTGTGTTGCTTCAATGCCTTTACTTCGAATTTATTGCTTTATGAGTAACTCTTATGCAAGACTTATTGATGCTTGTCTTGAAAGTACTATTCATGAAAAGTCTTTGCTATATGATTCATTTGTTTACTCATTATCTTTGCCATTACTTTGAATCGCTGCATTCATCTCATATGCTTTACAATAGTATGATCAAGATTATGATAGCATGTCACTTCAGAAATTATTCTTGTTATCGTTTACCTACTCGAGGGCGAGTAGGAACTAAGCTTGGGGATGCTTGATACGTCTCAAACGTATCTATAATTTCTTATGTTCCATGCTACTTTTATGATGATACTCACATGTTTTATACACATTATATGTCATTATTATGCATTTTCCGGAACTAACCTATTGACGAGATGCCGAAGTGCCAGTTCCTATTTTCTGCTGTTTTTGGTTTCAGAAATCCTAGTAAGGAAATATTCTCGGAATTAGACGAAATCAAGGCCCACGATCTTATAATTCCACGAAGCTTCCAGAACACCGGAGAGGGACCGAGAGGGAGGCCCGGGGGCCCCACACGCCATGGCGGCGCGGCCACGGGGGCGCCCCCTCCTGTGTGGGTCCCCGTAGCCCTTCCGACTCCGCCTCTTCGCCTATTTAAGCCTCCCCGACCTAAATCTTCGATACGGAAAAGCCACGGTACGAGAAACCTTCCAGAGCCACCGCCATCGCGAAGCCAAGATCTGGGGGACAGGAGTCTCTGTTCCGGCACGCCGCCGGAACGGGGAAGTGCCCCCGGAAGGCATCTCCATCGACACCACCGCCATCTTCATCGACGCTGCTGTCTCCCATGAGGAAGGAGTAGTTCTCCATCGAGACTAAGGGCTGTACCGGTAGCTATGTGGTTCATCTCTCTCTCCTATGTACTTCAATACAATGATCTCATGAGCTGCCTTACATGATTGAGATCCATATGATGAGCTTGTAATCTAGATGTCGTTATGCTATTCAAGTGGATTTTACTTATGTGATCTCCGGAGACTCCTTATCCCACGTGTGTAAAAGGTGACAGTGTGTGCACCGTGTGGGTCTCTTAGGCTATATTTCACATAATACTTATTCACTAAGTTATGATTTGAGTTGGATGTCTCTATGAAATTGTGGTGTGTTAGTACCTCCTATGAATGCTCACAGTGACAGCGTGGGGTGTTTATTAGTACTTGGGAATACATCTTTAAGGTTTGCCTACATGATGAATTAGTGTTTGTTATCTTGCCAAAGAGTAATTCAGAATAGCATAGTGAAGTGCTTATTTATATTTCTTTATGATTGCAATGTTGAGAGTGTCCACTAGTGAAAGTATGATCTCTAGGCCTTGTTTTCAAATTCTGCAATCATCGCTTATTTACTGTTTTACTGCATCTTTATTTCCTGCAATATTAATACCATCAACTGCACGCCAGCAATCTATTTTCTGGCGCCGTTACTACTGCTCATATTCATCTATACCACCTGTGTTTTACTATCTCTTCGCCGAACTAGTGCACCTATACATCTGACAAGTGTGTTAGGTGTGTTGGGGACACAAGAGACTTCTTGTATCGTGATTGCAGGGTTGCTTGAGAGGGATATCTTTAACCTCTCCCTCCCTGAGTTCGATAAACCTTGGGTGATCCACTTAAGGGAAAACTTGCTGCTGTTCTATAAACTTCTGTTCTTGGAGGCCCAACACTGTCTACAGGAAAAGGAGTGTGCATAGACATCAGCTGCACGCGGCGTTCGCGGCGTCGCTGAACGACAAGGACGCCTGGAGGGGCGACCTCGACAGGGCGATCACCATGTCCATCTGCGACACCGGCAAGCCGCTCGTGGACCTCACCGACGCCGGCGAGGCTGGCTAAGCGGCCTGGTGAAGGATGTGCCCGTCGATGAGCCCGACGAGCGCGTCAAGCAGGAGGTCGTCACCGGCGACATGTACAACTTCCACCAGTACTACGACGCCTCTGGCCGCTGCAAGTATTGCTAGATTAGGGCTTAGTTTAAATTTCATCGAATTTCGTTCGAATCTATGTAATATATAGCAAGTTTGAATGAATTCGCTCAAGTTTCAAATTTCTGAAATTTTGGTTAGGGGATGCGACTGGGAGCGACATCCTCCAAACGCGGCACGACAAAACACGTCTCCTAAACGCTCGATTCGGCACTGTTTGGGGACGCGGCTGGGATGCTCCGAAATTACTGGAAGGAGAGGTACGTAGAGGATCGTGATGTTAGAGGAGCTAGGGAAGCGCGTGACAGACGAAGAGGAGCGACGTGCCGAGTATACATGTATTTCATCGATTTCGTGGTGAGTATCTAAATTTCAGATCGCCGCCAGCCCGCTGAACCAAGATGCTCGCTGCAGCATGCATGTGTTGAGTCAATGAGGACTGTATGTACGTACATCGGGTGTTCTCTGCAGGGAGTTCTGTGGCATACATGTGTTTTACCTTGAGAGATCTTTTCTTTATTACTACTCCCTCCGTTTTCTTAATTAACTCTGATTTATTACTCCTATAAAGTTATATCAAAACAGTCAATTAAAAGGAACGGAGGGAGTAGGTGTATATACGCGACTTCATTGCAACTTAAATCTCGTTTCATTCTTCATTATTTAAATCTCAAATCAGGCTAATCCTAATGCCATATCTGGCAATGAATAAGGAAAGGCATCATCAACGATGCATCCACACTTTAATTTACTATCCAATCAAGCACTTAGTCAAACTTTATATAGTTTGATTTTCTGAAAAAAATATAAGCCTTAATCCTTGAGATGGAGGTAGTACTTATCAAGGAGTTGGCTACACACAATCCATGCAGTAACACCGACCTTCGGGTAAATTGCAATATCCATTAAAATTGTGACCGTTCAGAGTGCACCATGTATCACACAAATTAGAGTTATCACAGCCGAGGTTGGTCTGTGACGCATCACAATCCCCTTCAACCATGCCTGTGTAAGAAAAGTAGATGTCTTAGGTTACAAACATGTAAAAACACGAAACAATGTAGAAAAACATGGAGTTTCATACGAAGCTCAAATGCCTTACCTCCAGCTATGAGTAGTGCGAATATCAAAATGGATGTCACCAAAACCGCGGTCTTGCTTGCTGCCATGATGAACACTTGTGTTGAGTGCCTTTTATCTTGAAATGTATTTATAGGACAATGAAAGGTGAAATATCTAGTGTGCTTGCTAGTATTAAAGTTTTAGCGTATCCCGTATCAGAATCATTAATTCCTGAATATAGAGAATGATTTGTACGAAATCTTTTTAAATCCTACGATATCTTATAATTAATTGAGACAAATTCTTACTCCATTAGTGTACACCAGACAAATCCTTATATTGCACTAGTATGTAAAATCACGGAAATAATAGAAGATTTTGGAGTTTGCTAATGCAGAAAGATTTGAAAGATTTTGGAGTTAGTGCGAATATCAAGATCGATGTGACCAAGACGGTAGCCTTGATTGCCATGAAGAATACTCAGGTTGAGTCTTGAGTGCCTTTTATCTTGGCATGTGTTTATAGGACAAGAAAGGTGAAATATTAAAGGCTTTTCATATCTTAGCGTACCAAAACCATCAATTGTTGAATATAGGAATTTCAATTTTTTTTGTTAAATATAGGAAATGATTTGTACAATACAAAAATATGTCTTGTAATCTTTTTGAAGCATATAATCTCCACTAATATAAGAAGTCCCAGAAGGGGCAGATCCATAAAATCTGAACCAAACAAATCACATCTTACGGTGTAAAACATCTCAGACGGACAACTCACTCTAGAAGGATAACTTTTTTTAATAGATGCCCACGATGAGCCCGACTTTAAATTAACAAAACCATCAACCGGCTCACACTAGTAGAAAACGGACCTTCCGTCCATGCCTTTTGTCCCGACCCAGTCTGGAGCCGGGGCAAATGGTCAGGCCACGTCGCCCCAAAACCAGCGGGAGGGCACGGGGCCTTTTGCTCCGGTTCTTTAAGGAACTTTTGTCCCGGTTGGAGGCTCGGGCCGCGACAAAAGGTTTGAGGCCTTTTGCGGTCTGCTGGCAGACCTTTTGTCCCGGTTTGTGGCTCAAACCGTGATAAAAGGTCTCGGTCTATATATACAGCCAACCCCCATTCCCCCTACATTTTTTACTTGGTGGTGTGAAAGGTGGAGGTTTATGCTAGCTTTTTTTCTCTTCATGTGCACAAGAGGTGTTTGATGAAATGTTTGTGAGAACGATGCCACTTGAGTTTATTTAATAAGATTTCTCCTCTTTTTTATCCTAAAAGGTTAGCAAGTATTTTCTCGTCTAGACCGCACAATACTAATTTTAGCATGATGATTGTGTTTGATATATAATTTTACTTATGGTGCAGATGAGTCATCCATGTATGTACGGTAACCGATGCGATCCCGCTTTCAGAGAGGGCGTGAAATATTTCCTGCTTGTGGTCGAGGCCAAGAAGGGGAAGGAAGGTTTTATCTTTTGTCCATGTCTGAAATGTCAGAATGAGAAGGATTACTCTTGCTCAAGAGACATTCAGAGCCACATGCTTCGGCACGGATTCATGTCCGGCTATAATGTTTGGACCAAGCACAGAGAAGAAGGGGTATGATGGAAGACGGCAATGAAGAAGATAACGATGACAACAATTGATCTATGTTCCCTGAATACAGTGATACCGCAATGAAAGACAATGAAGAAGGAGGAGGTGAAGAACGGGCACCAGATGAGCCTGCTGATGGTGATCTTCATCGGGCCATTTCTGATGCAAGGAGAGGCTGCGGCACAGATAAGGAGAGGTTGCAATTTGATAAGATGTTAGAGGACCACCGAAAAATGTTGTACCCAAGTTGTGAAGATGGGCAGAAAAGGCTGTGTAGCATATTGGAATTGTTGAAATGGAAGGCAGAGGCCAGTGTGACTGACTCGGGATTTGAAAAGGTGCTGATAATATTAATGAAGCTGCTTCCAAGATAGAACGAATTGCCCGCCAGTACGTATGAAACAAAAAAACTTGTCTACCCTCTAGGATTAGATGTGCAGAAGATACATGCATGCCCTAATGACTGCATCCTCTACCACAGTGAGAAGTACGAGAATGCGAATAAATGCCCGATATGCGATGCATTGCGGTATAAGATCAGAAGAGATGACCCTGGTGATGTTGAGGGCGAGCCACCCAGGAAGAGGGTTCCTGCGAAGGTGATGCGGTATGCTCTCATAATACCACGGCTGAAACGTTTGTTCAGAAACAAAGAGCATGCCAAGTTGTTGCGATGGCACATGGAAGAATGTAAGGAAGACGCGATGTTGAGGCACCCTGTTGATGGTCGGTGATACGTCCAATTTGCATCACTATTTTATATCATAATTTGCTGTTATTCATTGATATATTTCATATTTGGAGATGATACTTATGTTATTTCATCTATTTTGCATGTTTCATGATTATTGGAGGATCGCGCACCGGAGCCAGGATTCTGCTGGAAAAAGCATCGTCAGAACGCAATATTTCGGAAGATCAACAATTGACGGGAATTACACGAAAAATCCTATTTTTCCAGATGACGAAGGGAGCCATAAGGGGGAGCTGAGGAGGGCCGCCATGGGCCCCCCTGATGGCGTGTAACTCACACGTCCGTTGGGAACCCCAAGAGGAAGGTATGATGCGCACAGCAGCAAGTTTTCCCTCAGAAAGAAACCAAGGTTTATCGAACCAGGAGGAGCCAAGAAGCACGTTGAAGGTTGATGGCGGCGGGATGTAGTGCGGCGCAACACCGGAGATTCCGGCGCCAACGTGGAACCTGCACAACACAACCAAAGTACTTTGCCCCAACGAAACGAGTGAGGTTGTCAATCTCACCGGCTTGCTGTAACAAAGGATTAACCGTATTGTGTGGAATATGATTGTTTGCGGAAAACGAGTAAAGAACAAGTATTGCAGCAGATTTGTATTTCGGTATAAAAGAATGGACCGGGGTCCACGAGTTCACTAGAGATGTCTCTCCCATAAGATAAAAGCATGTTGGGTGAACAAATTACCGTCGGGCAATTGACAAATAGAGAGGGCATAACAATGCACATACATGTCATGATAAATATAGTGAGATTTAATTGGGCATTACGACAAAGTACATAGACCGCCATCCAGCATGCATCTATGCCTAAAAAGTCCACCTTCAGGTTATCATCCGAACCCCTTCCAGTATTAAGTTGCAAAACAACGGACAATTGCATTAAGTATGGTGCGTAATGTAATCAACAACTACATCCTTAGACATAGCATCAATGTTTTATCCCTAGTGGAAACAACACATCCACAACCTTAGAACTTTACATCCTTGTCCCGAGATATCAATGGAGGCATGAACCCACTATCGAGCATAAATACTCCCTCTTGGAGTTAAGAGCAAAAACTTGGCCGAGCCTCTACTAATAACGGAGAGCATGCAAGATCATAAACAACACATAGGTAATAACTTGATAATTAACATAACATAGTATTCTCTATCCATCGGATCCCGACAAACACAACATATAATATTACAGATAGATGATCTTGATCATGTTAGGCAGCTCACAAGATCCAACAATGAAGCACAATGAGGAGAAGACAACCATCTAGCTACTGCTATGGACCCATAGTCCAGGGGTGAACTACTCACTCATCACTCCGGGAGGCGACCATGGCGGTGAAGAGTCCTCCGGGAGATGAATCCCCTCTCCGGCGGGGTGCCGGAGGAGATCTCCAGAATCCCCGAGATGGGATTGGCGGCGGCGTCTCCGTAAGGTTTTCCGTATCGTGGCTCTCGGTACTGGGGGTTTCGCGACGGAGGCTTTAAGTAGGCGGAAGGGCAACGCGGGGGCCACACGAGGGCCCCACACCATAGGTCGGCGCGGCCGGGGCACGGGCCGCGCCGCCCTAGTGTGGCGGCGCCTCGTGGCCCCACTTCGACTCCTCTTCGGTCTTCGGAAGCTTCGTGGCAAAATAGGACCACAGGCGTTGATTTCGTCCAATTCGAGAATATTTCGTTACTAGGATTTCGAAACCAAAAACAGCGAGAAAACAACAAGCTGGCTCTTCGGCATCTTGTTAATAGGTTAGTTCCGGAAAATGCACGAATATGACATAAAGTGTGCATAAAACATGTAGATATCATCAATAATGTGGCATGGAACATAAGAAATTATCGATACGTCGGAGACGTATCGGCATCCCCAAGCTTAGTTACGCTCGTCCCGAGCAGGTAAAACGATAACAAAGATAATTTCTGAAGTGACATGCCATCATAACCTTGATCATACTATTTGTAAACATATGTAATGAATGCAGCGATCAAAACAATGGTAATGACATGAGTAAACAAGTGAATCATAAAGCAAAGACTTTTCATGAATAGTACTTCAAGACAAGCATCAATAAGTCTTGCATAAGAGTTAACTCATAAAGCAATAAATCAAAGTAAAGGTATTGAAGCAACACAAAGGAAGATTAAGTTTCAGCGGTTGCTTTCAACTTGTAACATGTATATCTCATGGATAATTGTCAACATAGAGTAATATAACAAGTGCAATATGCAAGTATGTAGGAATCAATGCACGGTTCACACAAGTGTTTGCTTCTTGAGGTGGAGAGGGATAGGTGAAGCTGACTCAACATAAAAGTAAAAAAGAATGGTCCTTCAAAGAGGAAAGCATCGATTGCTATATTTGTGCTAGAGCTTTTATTTTGAAAACATGAAACAATTTTGTCAACGGTAGTAATAAAGCATATGAGTTATGTAAATTATATCTTACAAGTTGCAAGCCTCATGCATAGTATACTAATAGTGCCCGCACCTAGTCCTAATTAGCTTGGACTACCGGATCATTGCAATACACATGTTTTAACCAAGTGTCACAATGGGGTACCTCCATGCCGCACTGTACAAAGGTCTAAGGAGAAAGCTCGCATTTTGGATTTCTCGCTTTTGATTATTCTCAACTTAGACATCCATACCGGGACAACATGGACAACAAATAATGGACTCCTCTTTAATGCATAAGCATGTAGCAACAATTATTATTCTCATATGAGATTGAGGATATATGTCCAAAACTGAAACTTCCACCATGATTCATGGCTTTAGTTAGCGGCCCAATGTTCTTCTCTAACAATATGCATGCTCCAACCATTAAGGTGGTAGATCTCTCTTACTTCAGACAAGACGGACATGCATAGCAACTCACATGATATTCAACAAATAATAGTTGATGGCGTCCCCAGGAACATGGTTATCGCACAACAAGCAATTTAATAAGAGATAAAGTGCATAAGTACATATTCAATACCACAATAGTTTTTAAGCTATTTGTCCCATGAGCTATATATTGCAAAGGTGAATGATGGAATTTTAAAGGTAGCACTCAAGCAATTTACTTTGGAATGGCGGAGAAATACCATGTAGTAGGTAGGTATGGTGGACACAAATGGCATATTGGTTGGCTCAAGGATTTTGGATGCATGAGAAGTATTCCCTCTCGATACAAGGTTCATGCTAGCAAGGTTATTTGAAACAAACACAAGGATGAACGGTGCAGCAAAACTCACATAAAAGACATATTGTAAACATTATAAGACTCTACACCGTCTTCCTTGTTGTTCAAAACTCAATACTAGATATTATCTAGACTTTAGAGAGAGACCAAATATGCAAACCAAATTAGCAAGCTCTATGTGTTTCTTCATTAATGGGTGCAAAGTATATGATGCAAGAGCTTAAACATGAGCACAACAATTGCCAAGTATCAAATTATCCAAGACATTTTAGAATTACTACATGTAGCATTTTCCAATTCCAACCATATAACAATTTAACGAAGAAGAAACTTCGCCATGAATACTATGAGTAAAGCCTAAGGACATACTTGTCCATATGCTACAGCGGAGCGTGTCTCTCTCCCATACGAGTGAATGCTAGGATCCATTTTATTCAAACAAAACAAAAACAAAAACAAACGAGACGCTCCAAGCAAAGCACATAAGATGTGACGGAATAAAAATATAGTTTCGGGGAGGAACCTGATAATGTTGTCGATGAAGAAGGGGATGCCTTGGGCATCCCCAAGCTTAGATGCTTGAGTCTTCTTAGAATATGCGGGGGTGAACCACCGGGGCATCCCCAAGCTTAGAGCTTTCACTCTCCTTGATCATATTGTATCATACTCCTCTCTTGATCCTTGAAAACTTCCTCCACACCAAACTCGAAACAACTCATTAGAGGGTTAGTGGACAATAAAAATTAACATGTTCAGAGGTGACACAATCATTCTTAACACTTCTGGACATTGCATAAAGCTACTGGACATTAATGGATCAAAGAAATTCATCCAACATAGCAAAAGAGGCAATGCGAAATAAAAGGCAGAATCTGTCAAAACAGAACAGTCCGTAAATATGGATTTTATTGAGGCACCAGACTTGCTCAAATGAAAATGCCCAAATTGAATGAAAGTTGCGTACATATCTGAGGATCATGCACGTAAATTGGCTTAATTTTCTGAGCTACCTACAGGGAGGCAGGTCGAAATTCGTGACAGCAAAGAAATCTGAAACTGCGCAGTAATCCAAATCTAGTACTTACTTTACTATCAAAGACTTTACTTGGCACAAAAAAACTCAAAACTAAGATAAGGAGAGGTTGCTACAGTAGTAAACAACTTCCAAGACTCAAATATAAAACAAAAATACTGTAGTAAAAACATGGGTTGTCTCCCATAAGCGCTTTTCTTTAACGCCTTTCGGCTAGGCGCGAAAGTGTATATCAAGTATTATCGAGAGATGATGAATCTTCAGCGGGGTTTGGAGTTTTCTCAACCATGCATAGTATATTGGATACATAAGTTTCAGCGGCTCCATTTTCATTAGTTTTGGGCTTGCTACTCTCATCGAACAAATTTTCAAGAACAAGCCAAGCATAGTTATTTTCTAGTGCATCATTCATAGCTAGGAGTTTACATGGTATTGGTGCTTTGATCTCCCCACCATCATTAATATTATTAGTGTACCTTATTCTATCCATGTCCATTTTTTCAAGGAGACCAACAAAATTAGTATGAGAACCAAGCATATTAAATTTAGCAAAGATCTTTCTAGCCTCTCTTGCTAGACCACCAAATTCTCTAAGAAAGGTTTCTAAAACAAAATCTTTCTTTTCCCCCTCTTCCATATCACCGAGTGTAAGAAACATATGTTGGATTATAGGATTGAGATTAACAAATTTAGTTTCCAACATGCGAACTAAAGCAGCAGCAGCCAATTTCATAAGTAGGAGCAAGTTCTACCAAGTGTCTATCTTCAAAATCTTCAACGGTACTAACATGATTGAAAAATTCTTCTATATTGTTTCTCCCAATTATAGACCCGCGTCCTACCGGCATGTTTTTAACGGTAAAATTAAGAGGAAACATAATGAAATAAGTAAAGTAAATACAAGTAACTAATTTTTTTTTTGGGTTTTTGATATAGCAAACAGGATAGCAAATAAAGTAAAACTAGCAACTAATTTTTTTGTGTTTTGATATAATGCAGCAAACAAATAAGTAATAAAATAAAGCAAGACAAAAACAAAGTAAAGAGATTGGGAAGTGGAGACTCCCCTTGCAGCGTGTCTTGATCTCCCCGGCAACGGCGCCAGAAAAAGAGCTTGATGGCGTGTAACTCACACGTTCGTTGGGAACCCCAAGAGGAAGGTATGATGCGCACAGCAGCAAGTTTTCCCTCGAGAAAGAAACCAAGGTTTATCGAACCAGGAGGAGCCAAGAAGCACGTTGAAGGTTGATGGCGGCGGGATGTAGTGCGGCGCAACATCGGAGATTCGGCGCCAACGTGGAACCTGCACAACACAACCAAAGTACTTTGCCCCAACGAAGCAGATGAGGTTGTCAATCTCACCGGCTTGCTGTAACAAAGGATTAACCGTATTGTGTGGAAGATGATTGTTTGCGAGAAAACGATAAATAACAAGTATTGCGGCAGATTTGTATTTCGGTATAAAAGAATGGACCGGGGTCCACAGTTCACTAGAGGTGTCTCTCCCATAAGATAAAAGCATGTTGGGTGAACAAATTACGGTCGGGCAATTGACAAATAGAGAGGGCATAACAATGCACATACATGTCATGATAAATATAGTGAGATTTAATTGGGCATTACGACAAAGTACATAGACCGCCATCCGGCATGCATCTATGCCTAAAAAGTCCACCTTCGGGTTATCATCCGAACCCCTTCCGGTATTAAGTTGCAAAACAACGAGACAATTGCATTAAGTATGGTGCGTAATGTAATCAACAACTACATCCTTAGACATAGCATCAATGTTTTATCCCTAGTGGCAACGACACATCCACAACCTTAGAACTTTACGTCACTTGTCCCGAGATATCAATGGAGGCATGAACCCACTATCGAGCATAAATACTCCCTCTTGGAGTTAAGAGCAAAAACTTGGCCAGAGCCTCTACTAATAACGCAGAGCATGCAAGATCATAAACAACACATAGGTAATAACTTGATAATTAACATAACATAGTATTCTCTATCCATCGGATCCCGACAAACACAACATATAGTATTACAGATAGATGATCTTGATCATGTTAGGCAGCTCACAAGATCCAACAATGAAGCACAATGAGGAGAAGACAACCATCTAGCTACTGCTATGGACCCATAGTCCGGGGGTGAACTACTCACTCATCACTCCGGAGGCGACCATGGCGGTGAAGAGTCCTCCGGGAGATGAATCCCCTCTCCGGCGAGGGTGCGGAGGAGATCTCCGAGAATCCCCGAGATAGGATTGGCTGCGGCGGCGTCTCCGGAAGGTTTTCCGTATCGTGGCTCTCGGTGCGGGGGTTTCGCGACGGAGGCTTTAAGTAGGCGGAAGGGCAACGCGGGGGCCACACGAGGGCCCCACACCATAGGTCGGCGCGGCCGGGGCCTGGGCCGCGCCGCCCTAGTGTGGCGGCGCCTCGTGGCCCCACTTCGACTCCTCTTCGATCTTCTGGAAGCTTCGTGGCAAAATAGGACCCTGGGCGTTGATTTCGTCCAATTCCGAGAATATTTCGTTACTAGGATTTCTGAAACCAAAAACAGCAGAAAACAGCAACTGGCTCTTGATACGTCTCCGACGTATCGATAATTTCTTGTGTTCCATGCCACATTATTGATGATACCTACATGTTTTATGCACACTTTATGTCATATTCGTGCATTTTCTGGAACTAACCTATTAACAAGATGCTCGAAGTGTCGATTCGTTGTTTTCTGCTGTTTTTGGTTTCAGAAATCCTAGTAACGAAATATTCTCGGAATTGGACGAAACGAAGACCCGGGGCCCTATTTTTCCAAGGAGCTTCCGGAAGACCGAAGAACACACGAAGTGGGGCCACGAGGTGGCCAAACTATAGGGCGGCGCGGCCCAAGCCCTGGCCGCGCCGACCTATAGTGTGGGCCCCTCGTTAGCCCCCGACTCGGCCCTTCCGCCTACTTAAAGCCTCCGTCGCGAAACCCACGATACGAAGAACCACGATACGGAAAACCTTCCGGAGCCGCCGCCATCGCGAAGCCAAGATCCGGGGACGGGAGTCCTGTTCCGGCACCCTGCCGGAGCGGGGAAGTGCCCCCGGAAGGCTTCTCCATCGACACCGCCTCCATCTCCACCGCCATCTTCATCACCGCTGCTGCTCCCATGAGGAGGGAGTAGTTCTCCATCCCCGAGGCTGAGGGCTTCGCTGTAGCTATGTGGTTCATCTCTCTCCCATGTACCTCAATACAATAATCTCATGAGCTGCTTTACATGATTGAGATTCATATGAGTTTGTATCACTACTATCTATGTGCTACTCTAGCAAAGTTATTAAAGTAGTTCTATTCCTCCTGCACGTGTGTAAAGGCGACAGAGTGTGTGCACCGTGTTAGTAC
>NC_061509.1:11558147-11641668 GCF_022539505.1 Lolium rigidum | reverse complement strand
CAAGATATTGTACCGTAGTTAGGCTATCTCGTAATCCGGCTAGGACTCTCCATGTAAACCCTAGATCCGTGCGCCTTTATAAGCCGGATCCCGGGAGCCCTAGAGGCACAACCACAACTCATTGTAACAACGCGAAAGCGCCCGGATAATTCCAGACAAGCAGCAGTAGGCCCTGTCCTCGTGCAGGTGTTCCGAAGCTGGGTAACTCGCGTACCACTGTCCCGTGTGCACTCCGCCCTATGGCCCCTACTTCTTCTCCCCCTCGTGAGGATCCCTCCTCCGAGGTACCGTCGATTAGGCAACGACATGCCTATCACATGTATATTTGCTTGTTTCCCTCAACTCTTATGCTTGCTAATTAACCTTGCTAGCCAAAGACCTGTACTGAGAGGGAATGCTTCTCGTGCATCCAAACCTGAACCCAAACCTATGCCATTGGTGTCCACCATATCTACCTACTGCATGGTATTTCATGCCATTCCAAGTAAATACTTCATGTGCTACCTTTAAACAATTCAAAACTTATTACTTCTTATTTGTGTCAATGTTTTATAGCTCATGAGGAAGTATGTGGTGTTTTATCTTTCGATCTTGTTAGGCAGCTTCCACTAATGGACTAGTGGCTTCATCCACTTATCCTATAATTTTGCAAAAAGAGCCGGCAACGGGGTTCCCAGCCCCAATTAATCAACTTTCATTAATAATTCTCTTCACATGTTTTGCTCTGATTCATCAGTAAGCAACTTAATTTTGCAATAGACACTCCTCCATGGTATGAGATTGTTGGAAGGCACCCGAGGATTCGGTTAGCCATGGCTTGTGTAGGCAAAGGTTGGGGGAGTGTCATCCTTAAATAAACTAAAGTACATGTGTAAACAAAAGAGAAGAAGGATGATCTACCTTGCTCGGTAGAGATAACGTCCTTCATGGGAGCCGCTCTTTGGAGGTCTCGTTTGGCAAGGGGGTTAGAGTACCCGCTACCGATCGTTGACAACAATAAACAGCTCTCAAAATATTACTTTTATTCTCTTTATATGATTTCAAAACTCGAAAAAGCTCTAGCACATGATTTAATCCCTCGCTTCCCTCGCGAAGGGCCTGTCTTTTACTTTATGTTGAGTCAGTACACCTATTTCCCTCCATCTCAAGCAAGCATTTGAGTTGTTGTGATCAAACCATTATATTGTGATTTGCTTCATCATGTATTTTACTCTTTCTTGTTTAGTACAAGTTTTATCTGAATGAATATAGCTTTGAAAGTTATCAATGATCATTATGATTGAGTATGCAAGATAAGCCATATAAACTTTAACATGAGAGCGCTGCTCAATAGATAAGTATAATCTGTTAACTCGTTCTCTCGACCAAGAACAAAGTTTGCCATCACCAACTATGATTTCTTATGCACCTTTATTTGTGATTACCTTATACTTGTTTCAAGTTGAGTTATATGAGGAAGTTGTTTACTAGAATGTCTTGTGTGAATGAATATGATGCTTCTTGTCCGTATTTGATTTATCGACTCTTCACTCCATAAACATGTGGTCCTGTTTACCGAGTTCAGTTTCGCTTGGGGACAAGCGAGGTCTAAGCTTGGGGGGAGTTGATACGTCCAATTTGCATCACTATTTTATATCATAATTTGCTATTATTCATTGATATATCTCATATTTGGAGATGATACTTATGTTATTTCATCTATTTTGCATGTTTCATGATTATTGGAGGATCGCGCACCGGAGCCAGGATTCTGCTAGAAAAAGCATCGTCAGAACGCAATATTTCGGAAGATCAACAATTGACGGGAATTACACGAAAAATCCTATTTTTCCAGATGACGAAGGGAGCCAGAAGGGGAGCTGAGGAGGGCCGCCATGGGCCCCCCTCACAGGCCGGCGCGGGCCCTGCCCTGGCCGCGCCGCCCTGTGAGGAGGGGGGCCCACAGCCCCTCTCGCCTCCTTTTCTTCGCGTACTCCTTCGTCCCGAAAACCTAAGCTCGGGGGGTACGTCGCGAAGAGCCACAACCGCCTCTGCGGGGCGGAGAAAACCAGAGAGAAAAGAGCTCTCCGGCAGGCTGAGATCTGCCGGGGAAATTCCCTCCCGGAGGGGGAAATCGACGCCATCGTCACCGTCATCGAGCTGGACATCATCTCCATCACCATCACCATCATCTTCATCATCATCACCGCCGTCTCCACCACTGCACCTCGTCACCGATGTAACAATTTGGGTTCGATCTTGATTGTTTGATAGGGGAAACTCTCCCGGTGTTGATTTCTACTTGTTATTGATGCTATTGAGTGAAACCGTTGAACCAAGGTTTATGTTCAGATTGTTATTCATCATCATATCACCTCTGATCATGTTGCATATGATGTCTCGTGAGTAGTTCGTTTAGTTCTTGAGGACATGGGTGAAGTCTAAATGTTAGTAGTGAAGTATGGTTGAGTAATATTCAATGTTATGATATTTAAGTTGTGGTGTTATTCTTCTAGTGGTGTCGTGTGAATGTCGACTACACGACACTTCACCTTTATGGGCCTAGGGGAAATCATCTTGTACTCGTTTGCCAATTTCGGGGTTGCCGGAGTGACAGAAACCTGAGCCCCCGTTGGTATATCGATGCAGGAGGGATCGCAGGATCTCAGAGTTTAAGGCTGTGGTTAGATTTATCTTAATTACTTTCTTGTAGTTGCGGATGCTTGCAAGGGGTATAATCACAAGTATGTATTAGTCCTAGGAAGGGCGGTACATTAGCATAGGTTCACCCACACAACACTTATCAAAACAATGAAGATTAATTAGCCGTATGTAGCGAAAGCACTAGACTAAAATCCCGTGTGTCCTCGAGAACGTTTGGTCATTATAAGTAAACAAACCGGCTTGTCCTTTGTGCTAAAAAGGATTGGGCCACTCGCTGCAATTATTACTCTCGCACTTTATTTACTCGTACTTTATTCATCTGTTACATCAAAACCCCCTGAATACTTGTCTGTGAGCATTTACAGCGAATCCTTAATCGAAACTGCTTGTCAACACCTTTTGCTCCTTGTTGGGATCGACATTCTTACTTATTGAAGATACTGCGATACACCCCCTATACTTGTGGGTCATCAGTCGGCAGTGGGGAAACATCGAGAGAGAGTTCCCGGATATTGCAGGTGAGGCAACAAACTTATGGTTTGGTCTAAGTACAAATAGCATGAATACTTTTGGGGAGCAGAGCTGCATTCACAACACCTGGCATGTGACTCTATGTATCTACAACCTTCCTCCTTGGTTGTGCATGAAGTGGAAGTTCAATATGATGCCAGTGCTTATCCAAGGCCCAAAGCAACCCGGCAACAATATCACATTGATGTATACCTCAGGCCATTAGTTGATGAACTTTTGGAGTTGTGGGACGAACCAGGTGTACGTGTGTGGGATGAGCACACTGATACGTCTCAAACGTATCTATAATTTTTTATGTTCCATGCTTGTTTTACATCAATTCATACATGTTTTGTTTACACTTCATTGCACTTTTACATGATTTTTGGCACTAACCTATTAACAAGATGCCATAGTGCCAGTTCTCTATTTTCTGCTGTTTTTGTATTTCAAAAAAGTTGTACAGGAATATTCTCGGAATTGGCCTAAGTCAAATATTTTACCGAAATGAAGACGAAGTCCAGAGGGGGGACGAAGAGGTGCACCAGGGCGCCCACACCATCCCTAGGCGCGGCCTAGGCCTGGCCCGCGCATAGGGCAGGTGTGGGGCCACCAGGCGCCCCACCGACCTCAATCCTCCGCCTATTTAAGCACGATCTCTGAAAAACCCTGGATACCCAAGCATCCATCCACGAAAAGTTCCGTCACGGCCACCATCGTCGAACCCATCTCGGGGGGGTTCTGAAGCTCTTCCCGTTACCCTGCCAGAGGGGGAAATCATCGCTGAGGCATCTACATCGCCATGTCCGCCTCTGAAGTGATGCGTGAGTAGTTTATCGCTGGACTATGGGTCCATAGCAATAACTAGATGGTTATCTTCTCCACTTTGTGCTTCATGTATCGATCTTGTGAGCTGCCCTACATGATCAAGATCATCTTTATATAATCATCTATGTTTAGTTTGCTGGGATCTGATGAATATTATGTACTATGTTAAGATTGATTATATATTCATGTCATATGTTATTTGTGATCTTGCATGCTCTCCGTTGCTAGTAGAAACTCTGGCCAGATGGATATTTGTGACTCCAAGTGGGGGTATTTATGCTCGATAGTAGGTTCATGCCTCTAGTTTCCTAGGAGAGTAACTTTATAACTTCTAAGGTTGTAGATGTGCTGTTGCTACTAGGGATAACCCAACAATGTTTTATCGAAGGATAATTCTATTGTTTACTTTACACACATTGCTTAATGCGATAGTCTGCTGCTTGCAACTTTATACTGGAAGGGGTGCAGACGCTAACCTGAAGGTGGATTATTATTTATAGACGTAGTTGGATTACGGTCTATGTATTATGTTGTAATGCCCAATACCAAATTATCATAGTAATCATCTTGTCATGTATCGATCGATATTCTTTCAATTGCCCAGCTGTAATTTGTTTACCCAACATGCTATTTCTTTATGGAGAGACACCTCTAGTGAACTGTGGACTCCGGTCCTATTTCCTTTACTAATAAATTCAACTGCAATCCTATTCTGTTTACTTTCTGCAAACATCTCCTTCCATTTGATACGTCTAATCCTTCGTGTTTAGCAAACCGGTGAGATTGACAACCTCACTGCAAGTTGGGGCAAAGTACTTTGGTTGTGTTGTGTGCAGGTTTCACATTGTTGCTGACGCCGGTAGTGCGCCCTGCCACTAGTCAGTCAGCACCTTCAGACGTCATGCCTTTCTTCTACTGGTCGATTAAACCTTGGTTTCTTACTGAGGGAAAACTTCCTACTGTGCTCATCATACTTTCCTCTTGGGGTTCCCCAACACTATGAAGTCTTCATTACGATAAGCACCATCAAGCTATTTTTCTGGCGCCGTTGCCGGGAGAAAGAGGATTTATGCAAGGGGAGTTTCTCATCTCCAATGTCTTTAGTTTGTTATAGTTTGCTTAGTTTACTTTATTTTGTTTTGTTTGCTTTCATTATATCAAAAACACAAAAAATTTAGTTTACTTTTATTGTTGTCTTTATATGAAAAACACAAAAAATTAGTTACTATTATAGTTGTTATTTCTGTTGCTTAGTTTAATTTTGCTAAAATGGGTTACGCTGAAAATACTAAGTTGTGTGACTTTACTAGCACCAACAATAATGATTTTATTTATACACCTATTGCTCCACCTGCTCCCGAAGCAGCCTTCTATGAAATTAAACCTGCTTTATTAAATCTTGTTATGGAAGAGCAATTTTCTGGTGTTAGTACTGAAGATGCCGCTTCTCATCTTAATAATTTTGTTGAACTTTGTGAGATGCAAAACTATAAGGATATAGATGGTTACATTATAAAACTGAAATTGTTTCCTTTCTCTTTGAAAGGTAGAGCTAAAAATTGGTTGATATCTATGCCTAGAAATAGTGTTGATTCTTGGGTTAAATGCAAATATGCTTTTATTGGAAAATATTATCCTCCTGCTAAGATTATATCTTTGAGAAGCAACATAATGAAATTTAGACAATTTGATAATGAACATGTTGCTCAAGCTTGGGAAAGAATGAAATATTTGGTAAAGAATTGTCTCACTCATGGACTCACTACTTGGATGATCATCCAAACTTTTTATGTAGGACTAAATTTTTCTTCAAGAAATCTCCTGGATTCAGCTGCTGGAGGTACCTTTATGTCCATTACTTTGGGAGCTGCAACTAAATTACTTTATGATATGATGATAAATTATTCTGAATGGCACACCGAGAGAGCTCCACAAGGTAAGATGGTAAATTCTATCGAAGAATCCTCCTCCTTGAGTGATAAGATTGATACTCTTATGTCTATGGTTGTTAATGGTAAAACACATGTTGATCCAAATAATATTCTGTTAGCTTCTTTGGTTGCTCAAGAAGAACATGTTGATGTGACTTTCATTAAAAACAACAATTTCAACAACCATGCTTATAGGAATAATTTTGGTAGCAACAATTATAGGCCATATCCTTCTAATAATGATAATTCTTATGGAAAATCTTATGGTAATTTCTACAGCAACAATAAAAGTGCACCCTCTGATCTTCAAGTCATGCTTAAGGATTTTATTAGTAAACAAACTACTTTCAATAAAACTGTTGAGGAAAAGCTTGGCAAAATTGATATTCTTGCTTCTAAAGTTGATAGCTTTGTTCATGATATTGATTTTCTTAAATTAAAAGTATTGCCTTGAGATGTTAAACAAAGTAAAACTTTAAATGCCATTCAAGTTAGAATTGATGAATATGTTAGGATGTTGGCGGAATTGCATGCTAGGTGGGAAAGAGAAGATGAAATTGCTAGAAACAATAATTTGACTAAAGTTTATACCATCACCACCACCAGTAGTAATGAAGTTTGAAATGCTAGCCACTCTCCTACTAATAATAATAAACTAAATGGTGTAGGAAAAGTCCCTGCTCCTTCTACAAAATTGCCTAAAACCACTGAAACTGCTCCTCATAAGTGTGCTGAAATTTTTCGGAGCACGGGAGATAAAATTCCTTTTACCTTTGATAAAAATAAGTTTTATTTTGATGATTGCAATATCTCTGAAGTAATTAAGTTTCTACAAAATCTTGCTAGAAGCCCTAATGCTAGTGCTATAAATATGGCTTTTACAACAAACAGAGCTTGGCTCTGGTGGTTAGGTCCCTTGTGGTGGAACCAGCCCACCCAGGTTCAAGTCCTAGACTTGACATGGGTGTTTGCATTTACCTGGATTTATTCCAGGATTTAACCGGCGCTATGCTTTCAGTGGTACGTGACGTGCCCGTTAACAACGAGGCGCCAGTGGTGACTTCGTCAACCTCAAGATATGCCGGCTCAGTCCCTCGGAGGTGCTCATAGGGGTAGGGTGTGCGTGTGTGCGTTCATAGGGGTGTTTGTACGTGCGTGTTTGTGAGCGTCTGCGTTGTACTGTGTTCTCAAAAAAAATGGCTTTTACAAAGCACATGACAAATGCTTTTATGCAAATGAGAGAGGAGAAATTAAAACGCGAAGCCTCTATTCCTAAAAATTTAGAATATGGCTGGGAGCCCATCATTAAGATTAAAATAGATGGTTTTGATTACAATGTTTTATGTGATCTTGGTGCAAGTATTTCCGTTATGCCTAGAAAAATCTATGATATGCTTGAATTGCCACCGTTGGAAAAATGTTATTTGGATGTTCATCTTGTTGATATTGCTGCAAAGAAACCTTTGGGGAAAGTTGATAATGTGCTTATTATGGTTAACAATATCCTGGCCCCCGTTGATTTTGTTGTTTTGGATATTGAATGCAATTTTTATTGTCTAATTATTGGGAAGACCGTTTCTTAGAACCGACGGTGCTGCTATTGATATGAGAGATGGGATTATTAAATATCAATTCCCACTCAAGAAAGGTAAGGAAAACTTCCCTAAAAAATAAAGAAGTCATCTTATGACTCTATCATTAGAACAAATTATGATATTGATGTTTCTTTACTTGATAATACTTGATGCTCGTATTTTATTGCGCCTAGCTGAAAGGCGTTAAAGAAAAGCGCTTATGCGCTTTACATTGTGATAATCCTTATGCTTGTTATTCCATATCTAGCTTGTTATCACCTTGTTGCTCATCATGCTTAGCATAGGTTGTTGGTGTACTTAGGCAAACCCCTAGTTGATAGGCTTTGAACTAAACTAGTAAACACTTAGTAGTTTTTTCCCGCCCAGTTTAGCTCTCAAGTAGAAGTTTTTATAACCCGTCTATTCAAACCTCCCCCCTCTAGGCGACGTCCTTGTACATTTAATGGTGACGACGGTCCTACCTCTGTTTGATGCCGGTGGTGAGAGGAGATGGTGATGAGATTGAGCAACTTTGTGCCATGAACTATGAATATGATTGTGTCATTTGATGTAAAACTATGAACTATGCATGACTTGTTTGCATTTGGTAGTTTTATCATATATCAATTTTGTGATAAACCCTGCCTTTACAGGTCGCGGAACAGAGCCCGTAAACAAAAACTGTAAAATAGAATATTCTATTCCACATCAGTTTTTTCCTAACCCATTAACACGAGATCGGTGAATCGAACTTGAACTTTTCAGTTCGGCTATTTACGAGCTGTTAGAGATGCTCTAAGTAAGTGCACATCCATCCATAGCAGCGCGCACAGCAATCAACAACCATATGCGGCTTCAATACCGCATCGTCGGATAGCGTCAGCACCAACACTCACGCACACCAGTACCGAGTCACGATCCGATCTGCTGTTGGCCGGCTCGTGCGCAGTACCTACGCGCGCCAGGCCAAAGCTCGTCCAACGCATCTGCCTGGTGCCTTGCCTCACGCACATACGGGTACATGCATGCTCCCTACAGCATGCAACGGATCGATCAAGCCGATCTCTACCAGGAGCGCCGCCGTGATTTTCTACACCAACAATCTGCAGTTCTGCACTACATCAAGCCTACATCGTCAAGTTTTTTTTGTCGGGTTCCCCCACCCTTTGTATCTCTATATATACCACCAGGGTCTAAACAATACAACAACATAATTCTAGGCTATATTTTCTTCAACATCCTTGACTGACAGCTCAGTTTATGTCAACCTCCTGAATTCCGTAACGTTAGTCGGTGCACCTCTTTTCTTTGTTGTCCTATTCGAAAAGGCGGTATAAGTTTAGTGGTTCTCTTTTATACCATCTGTGAACAACTAAGATTTGACGTACTATTTTCTTGTCATATTAGTTAAAATTTATTACATCTTAAATATATTACAAGATCAGTTTAACTCTGATGACTAATTAGTAGGTGCTTATTAGACACTTTTCAGCAAACTCGAGCGATCGCGTGGGAAGGTTGGCGGTAGGGTGGGAGTGGCGGCAGGGATAGTGGGGCGGCACGCAAGTGGAAGGAACAGTTGTATGTTCCTAATCTGTCGCTGCGCCAAATGATAAACATCTTTGGATCATTAAGATATTACATAAGTAAGGAAATTCTAAGACTAGTCACAATGGGAAGTATCATACACTAGTATCATGCACATGATACTAGTTTATGATACTAACCCCACAATGCATAGTATCATAAAATAGTATCATAGTATCATAATATTTAATGTTTTGTAGAATCTCAATGCAAATGTGTGTACATGATGTGTTTGCCATTAAGTTTTCTAATTTTACGTGCTATGATACGGTATCATATTATGATATCACTATCATCTCTCACCTCATTAATTGGTGTGCCACATCAGATTTTTGCCAACATGGCATGCATGATACTACTTATGATACTCCCATTATAGGTAGTCTAATGAAGTACATGCAGTGTGGATTGCGGCGGCCGGTCAGCGCGGCAACACTGATCCAATCACTGCGGCCGGGCGGGGCTGCAGCAGCGACAGGCACGGACGGTCATCTGAAGATGGTGTGTGCCTGCGGTGTACCAATGGATGGCGGCGGCCGGCCGGCGCGGCAGGATTGATCGGATTAGTGGCAGCAACAGCAGTTGTATTTTTTTTCTTTTTTGCGAAACACAGTACCTAACCTGTCGCTGGCTCGCTACCCTTGATTTCAGCTTGGTGAACAGCTTGTTACCGTGATGAGTTGTGGGTGGGCGAGTGTTGTACGGAAGTTTGAATTATCGTTGAGATAATGCAAGTTTGTAGCTGTGGGCAGGCACGTATTGTTAGGAATTTCGAGTTACTTGTTGAGATAAGGCAATTTTGTTATATACTCGTGGGTTGATAGAGCTAAAAGCTAGGGCCTGCAGGCAAGTTTTGTTGTATACTTGTGCGATGATAGAGGTAAAAGGTAGGGCGCGTATTTTTTTTTCCTTTTTGGTGTGAATGGTTGTTTCTTGTTAAACGGTAGAGTGATATGAGCTAAAAAGTAAGGTGGTGGCATTTAGGATGTAATTTATGTGAAGTGTGACACCATGAGGTGTGACACAATCACATCTTTTCTCTTAGTAGTAAATATATCCTTCCCTTGGTAGGTGTACATACGACTCCACCATTTTAACTATTTTCTGAGGAACTCTCATTTCATTCTTCATTATTTAAATTTAAAACCAGCCCAATCCTAATGCCATATCTGGCAATGAATAAAAAAATGCATCATCTACTATGCATACAACTGTGCTATCCAATCAAGCACCTACTTATTAATTAAGGAGGCCCCGAACAATCGTCGCAGACACACCGACCTTCGTGAAAATTGCAATACCCACCAAGATTGTGGCCGTTCAGATTGCACCATGTATTACACATATCAGAGTTATCACAACCGAGGTTGGTGTGTGTTGCATCACACGAACGCCCTTCAACCATGCCTAAGTAGGAAAAGTAGATGTCTTAGGTTACAAGATGTAAAAAATTGAAACAATGCAGAAAAATATGGAATTACACAGGAAATTCGAATGCCCTTACCTCCAGCTATCAGTACTGCAAATATCAAAATGGATGTGACCAAAACGGCGGTCTTGCTTGCTGCCATGATGAACACTTGTGTTGAGTGCCTTTTATCTTGAAATGCATATTTATAGGACAAAGAAAGGTGAAATTTCTAGAGTGCTTGCTACTATTAAAGATTTAACATATCCCACTGTATCAAAATCATTAATTCCTGAAGATAGAGAAGGATTTGTTCAAAATCTTTTTAGAGCCTACGATATCTTATAATTAATTGAGACAAATTCTTACTCCATTAATGTACACCAGACAAATTCTTGAATTGCACTATGTAAAATAACGAAAATAATACAGAAGATTTTGGAGTTTGCTAATACAGAAAGATTTGAAATAATGCCGTGCGTGTTTTCTCCTTGCCTCCAACTATAACTAGTGCGAATATCAAGATCCATGTGACCAAGACGGTGGCCTTGATTGCCATGAAGAATACTCCGGTTGAGTGCCTTGACTGGAGTAGTACTCAGGTTGAGTGCCTTTTATCTCGGCATGTGTTTATAGGACAAGAAAGGTGAAGTATTAAAGGCTTTGCATATCTTAGCGTACCAAAATCATTAATTGTTGAATATAGGAAATGATTTGTACAGTACAAAAATAATGTCTTGTAATATTTTTTAAGCATATAATACCTTATTTGTAGAATATTTTTGTAATAATGACTTTTACCCACCAACAAGTGTTGCTAATATTTTTGGTAATTGGCTTAATGTTGTAAATCATAGGTGTAAAATACTTATTAGGGTTGTAGCGCTTACCGTTATTTGGTCGCTTTGACTATGTATAAATGATAAAGTGTTTAACGATAAAAACTCTTCTCTTATGCAGGTTATCTATCGGTGCAATACTTTGCTCTGTTCATGATCGTCTCTTCAGCGATGGAGAACCAAGACCTATTTATGGAGATTCTACACGGTTAGAGGACATGACGAGGGAGTTTGTTACCCAATATGGGTAGCAGCATAATCTCAGGATTGGTCCGTCGCCACCTTAGGGGTCATTTTTTGCATCACTATGTTTTTGGATTGAGACTTTTTTACCTTTTGTTTCTTAGATTGTGAGCGGCTGTGTGCATTTTAGTTATGCAGGGATCGGGTGTATTGTTTAAACCTTTTAAGTAATGAAATGGTCTTTATCAAAAAAAAATACCTTATATATAAGAGTGAATTCCACTGTAGTTATACATTTCTAACACCAATTACCTCTTCGAGTGAAATTTCGTTTGGTTTATCCTTTTTTTTTCATCGGCGAGAGAGGTAGTGTTGGGCCTCCCTTTGTATAGTGGAAGCACATCTATGTAAAATGAAAAAATCATGTTGTATTACTTAATGCAAAATTCAAAAGGACCATACTGGGAGGTTATGTTAATCCAAAATTGGGTAGATTCCACATCATCATCACTCTAAAGCAAACATATGTGCTTGAGTACCAAATTTTTCAATAGGAGATATATCACACCTAACTACTTACTAGTCACACTAACTTTAATCTAATTATTTAATTGTCTACATTATTTTTTATTTATTAATCAACCCTGGAATTAGTTTCCAAAGATTATATCTTTCCCTAGCATTAGTTGTCGCACATTTTAAAAAACTAAATAATTCTCCTACCACCACCACCATGGGCATATGAAACAAATAACTTATATGTAATCAGGACATACTATTTATTTCCTCGTGTACATTCACATTTGAAAGATTCACCAAAAACATATCGTGAATCAGATAAGATTACTTATACATGCATATTTAGTGTTGACAAATTTATAGAATATACAAAACATATCAAAATTCATATGCACCTCAGACATAGGTGTCCTCTTGATCATGCTTTATGACAACTAACTAACTTGTGTATTGATTTTTTTTACCCACAACCCTAAACAAGAAATTATCACATCCACCATGAAAGAAAAGACAAGATAGAGTTGGTGCCTAAACTTCTCGTGTGGGATACACCAAGCTCGACGGGGTAATATTATGTGGGTACGTACCACTCGTATATTCAATAGATTTCGTGGTATGAGTCCTAAATTCAGGTGCATCGTCCACCCGCAGCACAAGAGGATATAACTGTGAACACAAAAGGAACATGTGGAATAAGATGCATGCTTCCCAACATCTGCACTATCTTTCTTAACAAGAGTATGTGGAGACAAGAGGATCATGTACCTCCATGAAAGAAAAGAAATTTGGAACATCGGAAAATACAAAACAACAACAACCAACCCAAACACATGGGAAATTAAGAGCACTACATCCTACAGGGAGCCGGTTGAATGGGTCACTGCGTACAATCATATGGTGGGTGGGTGGGCGTGCGTGCGTGAGTGAGTGTGTGTGTGTGTGCGCGTGCGTAGGGTATTCCTCATGGGAAGTTTTTTACAGACATGTGTATTGCCTCAAGAGCCATACCTTAGTATGTGTATAGGTTTCCATCATTTATATCTTATTTTATATCGAGCAAAGTAAATATTAATTAGAAGTTTATTATTATTTATATCTCAATTTGGGGCAATCCTAATGCCACACTTTCGATGCCTAATTGGCATCTACCCATTAGGTACAAAGATAATGTTTCACCCACAATTCACGCACAAACAAAAGCCTCCATTACCCTGGATATCACAATACCCACCACGATTGTATTCAGCAGAATGGCACCACATACTGCACTTTTTAGTGTCTTCACATTTGAGTCCAGTGTATGCCACATCACAATTAATCCCTTCGACTATGCCTATAAATGAAAACAAACAAAAAAATCATGATGCAAATAGACAAAATATACTATATAAACTTTGGAGTTTCATAAATCTATTAAAAATGTTACTGCCACATGTGTTTGTTCCTTACTGCCAGCTAAGAGGAGTGCAAATATCAAGACGGATGTAACAACAATGGTGATCTTGCCTGCCATAGCGAACACTTTAGTTGGGAGAATGTTTATCTTGTCATGTATTTATAGGACAAGAAAGAAAATTCTAGAGTGTGCTTGTTATTAAGGTTTAGCATATCTCTCATTTAAAAATGATTAATTGTGGAAGATTGGAAATGATTTGGTACATACCAAATTAATGTCTTGTAATATTTGTGAAGCATAAAATATCATCTGATTAAATGATAGATAGCGTTTCTCAATTAATGTAGCCGCAACATTGCTTTCCTTGGAGATCCCTAGCATTACTTGGGTGTCTATTTATCAAGGAATCTTCTAAGAGCTCTAAGCTCCCAGTATTGGCAATTCTGCGCGAGTTGCCTATCGCTGTCGCGGGCCCCATTTGAGGATGCTCGCACAATGTTTCATCCGTTCGTTGATGGGCCGTGATTTGGGCTGGTGCGTGCATATTGCGCTGTCGTGTGTGCGTTTGCATGTGTTCGACATGTCGGCGAGGTCAAGGGGTTGCGGGTTGGTTCGGGTTTGCTTTGACCAGGACATGATGCATGAGGCCGAGACGGAGGGGTCATCGGCGAGGTACGGCTAGACGACGGAGAGGGCCGAGGTCAAACGGCGAGCTGAGGTGGCGCTCGCGAGGGAGCGGCCATGGCCCGGGAAGGACGCGTGGGCGCAGGTAAGATTGGGGACGGAGAAGGCCGAGCATCCGCCTCTCGCGCTGAACGGAGGAAGAGGACGAGCGGCGAGGAACGAAGCTCCTGGCCTGTAGAACGATAGAGAGGGGTGATGTCTACACACGCTTCTATTCCTGTAGACAGTGTTGGGCCTCCAAGAGAAGAGGTTCGTAGAACAGCAGCAATTTTCCCTTAAGTGAATCACCCAAGGTTTATCAAACTCACGGAGGTAGAGGTCAAAGATATCCCTCTCAAGCAACCATGCAATTAAGATACAAGAAGTCTCTTGTGTCCCCAACACACCTAATACACTTGTCAGATGTATAGGTGCACTAGTTCGGCGAAGAGATAGTGAAATACAAGTAATATGGATAATTATAAGTAGTAATTGCAATCTGAAATAAAAATGGAAGCAATCGAACATGTAGCAGAACTTGTTGGAAACGGTGTTTCAATGCTTAGAAACAAGGCCTAGGGATCATACAGTGGACACTCTCAACAATGATCACATAATTGAATAAATAAATGCTACTCTCAAACACTCTCTTGTTGGATAACAAACACCATTCATTGTGTAGGGCTGCAAAAGCACACATCAAGCCGGAGTAAACAAGCTCCCCAACGTCATAAAGGAATCACGCACGATGCGCACACTGTCACCATCACACCGTGGAGAGTGACTCCGGAGTTCATATTAAAGTAACCTCTAGAGTGCATAATTGACAAGAGTAACATCTACATATTCAACTAGATTACAAAGCTCATGATCACATAAAGATCACACCATGGGAGAGAGAGATGAACCACATAGCTACCGGTAGAGCCCTCTGCCTCGGGGGAGAACTACTCCCTCCTCATCATGGGAGACAGCAACGGCGATGAAGATGGCGATGGGGTCGATGGAGATGGATTCCGGGGCACTTCCCCGTCCCGGCGGCGTGCCGGAACAGAGACTTCTGTCCCTCGAACTTGGCTTCGCGATGGCGGCGGCTACGTAACTTTTTGTGGAGGAAGACCGGGGCTCTTAGGGTTTTTACTTCTGGGAGAATATATAGGCGGAAGGGCGGCCTCGGAGGGGCCCCAGGGTGCCCTCCCCACCTGGTGGCGCGGCAGAGGGGTGGGCCGCGCCCCCCTATGGTGTGGGGGCCCCTTGGGCCCCCTCTAGCCCTTCTCTGGCTCTCTGGGTCCGCCTCGGCAAAATATTGACTTCTGTCTTCGTGGGGTCCAATTCCGAGAATATTTCCTTCGTAGAATTTCTGAAACCAAAAAAGCAGAAAACAGGAACTGGCGCTTCGGCATCTTGTTAATAGGTTAGTCCTGGAAAATGCATAAAAATGATATAAAGTATGAGCAAAACATGTAGGTATTGTCATAAAACTAGCATGGAACATAAGAAATTATAGATACGTTGGAGACGTATCAAGGGGTTTGGCGTAATGTGTTGGATGTTGTATTGAACCTCTCGGACGAGTATATATAGGGGTACAAGTCTTGGGAGCCAAGAAGGCTATCCTAGAGATAAAGCACGAGATGATTACAAATCATATACTACCAAATATACATATACCAAATATATCTCTAACACTCCCCCGCAGTCGTAGCTGTAGCGACGTGAACAATAGTAGCGTCGCGGACGGTCAGACTGGAGAGAAGCCGAAGGTAGGAACCAACGGGCTGACACTCCCCCGTAGTCGTAGCGTGAGCGTCGTAGACGATGTCGCGTCGCGTATGCTTGGACTGTAGAAGAAGCCGAGGAGCTCATGCGAGGCGATAGCCCTTTGTGCCGATGTCGAGGTAGCCGAGAGCATGGGTGCTGCAACCTTGGTCGAGGGAGCCGCGCGAGGAATTGCCGTGGTCGATGTCGTGGCCGGGTGCCGGTGTCGATGTAGCCGCATGCGAGGTGGTGTGCGAGGAGAGTGACAGAGACGCGCCGAGGCAGTCGTGGAGATGGTCGATGCCGAAGTCGATGCAGTCTGAGCCGTCGAGGACGAAGTGCAACCATAGTTTTGCCAGAACCAGGCGCACGTCAGGGACGAAGGCATACTCTGGTTTTGCCAGAACCGAGTATGCATAGAAGAACTCGGCGGTGACGCGGTCAAGGCAGTCGTAGAGGCGATGCCGATGAAGACGTCGTCGAAGCCGATGAAGACGAGGCGCCGGTCCGAGCTTGCCAGGCCCGGGATGCGTCTGGGACGAAGGCACGTACCGGTATTGCCAGTACCGGGCATGCGGGGGCAGGGAACAGTAGAAAGTGCGGGCCATGTCGGAGTAGACTAGCAGAGGAGGTCTCGACGACGGGTGTCGAAGTAGAGGAGCAGGTGGTGTAGTCGGGGAAGAGGCGAGGACGCTGGCGGCAAAGCTGTAGTGTACGAAGACGGAGAAGGCGGCTAACCCAGCGGTGACCTGGGGTGGTCAGGCTGGACGCCTAGATGGGTGTTGCGGTGGTCGGCGAGCCTAGCGCGACCTGGAGTGGTTGGCGAGCCCAGCGGCGACCTGGGGTGGAGGTGCGGCGGCGGTACACGAAGTAGGAGAGGAAGACCCGGTGGCGTGACGAAGACCATACGTAGACGGAGGCGACCCGCGCCGAAGGGGAAGCGCTGTGGTGGCCTCGGACGTCGATGCGCGGGGGACGGCAAAGGTAACCGCGTGTGGCGACACCATGGCCCGAGGGGCTGCCGTAGCTGCAGGGAGCGAGTCGGTGCAGCGGCGGGAGACCACCAGCGACGTACACACCTCGGAAGGCGCGTCGGAGGCCGATAGCGTGGACCAAAGGCGGCGGCGCTGCGGCCCGAAGGGGCGACGCAGCGGCAACCCGATGCTCAATCGGTGGTAGGCGCGTGCTCGGGGACGTGCTTGGCGTAGACGTGTGCGGGGTCGGTTGATCAGACCGACGGTGTAGCTACATGTGCCATGGCATGGACGACGCGCCGCAGATCGAAGTCGTTGGCGAGGTTGTCGGTGATTTCCTAGGCGATGACGGCGAAGAAGAACCGGCGATGGAAACCGCGTGAGCGAGACAGCCTGTTGCGTCGCACGTAGGGGCGCCCCGTGTGCAACACGTCCGGCTGTGCTGTGCGGTTGATGGACGGTGCAGGTCGATGCCATTGTCGGAGTAGAGGCGCATGTGGACGACGCGACTCAATCCGGTCTATGATCGGTAAAACCAAAAAAGGAAACGTTGGTCGAGCGATCGGCGGAGCAAAAAGAAAACCAATCTACAGATTGGAAAAAAAAGACTCGAGGGCAGCGGATCAACGGATCAGCGAACGAACCCTCATACGGGTTGCGCGGCCCCCGGAGTAGATCATGGAGATCGACCTCCCCAGGGCCGGCGCGGCGCGGAAACTTGCGGCGGCTAGGTCAATGAGCGTGCCGCTCTGGTACCATGTAGAACGATAGAGAGGGGTTTGGCGTAATGTGTTGGATGTTGTATTGAGTATCTCGGGCGAGTATATATAGAGGTACAAGTCTTGAAAGTCAAGAATTCTTTCTTAGAGATTTTTTTTCGATAAAGGGAATATATTAATATCAAGAGATACCAATTACACCCAGCCTCTGCAACAACGCACCACCCTAATGGCACTACGGATGCACACAGCCAAAAAAGGAAAAGAAAACTAAGAAACAAAAGTCCCGCTACAGTATCTCGGGCCTAACAACAACAATACATCCACCGCCATGACAACACCTGAATTACACACACTCCAAAAAATGACGCCTCCAAGAAGGATACAGTGCTCACCGTCGTCGCTCGATCAAAGATCTTAGGTTTTCACCCTGAAGATAGTCCCCACTCTCAAAACAATGCCTCCACCAAGGTCACTGTCAGGCACAACCAGTTAAGGCCAGACCTTGGGTTTTCACCCAAAAAGGTAAAAATCTGCGCTTCACATGTGTTGTCACCCCCACTTTCATACCGCTGATGTGAAGCCCGGACACCAAGCAAGCCCCTCAACAGCGCGGAGACTTGAACCTCCCTTAGCCAGTGCTCCCCTCTGGCCTTCATGAAATTCTCTTCTTCGGACTTTCATCATGGATCCATAGTCACTTGATGTCAACACAGAAAAAGAGCTTCGCGCCGCTCCCTCCAGAACCAAACGGTCGGAATAAACGCATGGGTGCGCACGACCGAATACCTCCGATCCAGCAAACTCCAGGCAAAGCACTGTTACATTCGCCGGCGGAGCCTTCCGGAACTCAACACTCCGGCCAGATCACGAGTCCAGGCCTCCGGTAGGTCCTCCTCTTCACGCAAGAGAGGCCCTAGGACCGCCACCTTTATTCAGGTCGGACCCCCACGTCGGCGACCATCCCGGGCTGGCCAACCCAACCCTCCACCGGCGACACCATCGCCGGCTTCCATGCACCTCCATCTCACCGCCGGATGGCGGTGATAAATCAAAAATCCACCACCACCAACCGCAGGCCGACCCTCTCCGGCGAAGAAGAGGCCACCTCCTCCGTCGAACCCAAGGCTGCTGCCCCGGGCGCCCTCGTGTCGCGGAAGATGCCCGAGATCGCCTCCACGCACCGACGAGAGGCGGGGTGGATGGCATGGCGCAGACCGAGGGCCTGGCCGCCGCCCACCACTAGCCCCTGCCGGAGTGCTGCGGGAAGCCGACGAGAGGAGGAGACCGCAGCGCCGCCCATCCCAACCGCGCCGGCCGGTCCGCCAGGGGACAGCCGACGGGAGGAGGGCCGCCGCCGTCGTCGCCCATCCCACGTGCATCTGCTCCGCCATGCATCGAGGAGGTGGGATCCGGCCACCGTTCTCCACGCAGCGACGAGGAAGGGCCCCCGCCGCCGCCACGCCCCGAGGGACTTTGCCCCGGCGGCGCTACCGGCGGCGGCGAAGGGTGGGGTGCGGGAGAGGTTAGGGTTGGGGGCGGCCTGTTGGGTGCGGGAGAGATTTCTGTGTTTCCTTCTATCATAGAGATAAGGCTGGAGATGATTACAAATCATATACTACCAGATATAGGTATACCAAATATATCTCTAACATGGCCCAGTAGAAGGCGTAGCTACGCACGTCCGTGAGCACGAGGTCGAGGCGAGGGGGCCGTGTGGCCGCGCGCGCGAGGCAAAGGGGATGCACATGGGAGAGACGCAGCAACGCAGGAGGCACGGTGGTCGGCGCCGGCGCTGCATATCTGCGTCGGCGGAGTAGAGGGAGGTGAGCGGCATGAGGAGAGGCGTTCTCACGGCTGGTGCACGCCCATGGGCTTCGACATCGGATGGTATTCATTGACCACTAGCCGATCTGCTTTTCGTGCACCATGTGCATCTTCGTTCTAGCGGACGATTCATGTATATTCGTGTGTTATGCAGTTCCAGTACATCTTTATTTGTGCATCGTAGCTGTGTGAAATGGATATGTGCTCAAATCTTCCGATGCGTTTATGTGCGCAGTCTGTTGTTTATGTGTGCAGTCTGCTGAAGCAATCTGTTAGCTAGCTCGTATTCAGGTTTCTGATGTTTACTCTTCCTTTGGCTATGTTTTCAGTGGTGCAATATTTAGCTATTCAAGTATTACTTAAGCAACTTACAAAACTGTTTGTTCACTATCTTTGATTTTTATTACAGTTTTCTGTGAATTTTGTATTTCTGAATTATAGCCCTGGTGTCTTACAAATATAGGCCAGCAAAGATATGAGAGAATTTGTTGTGTATGGAAGAAGAGATTCTTCCATCGAGTGAATGCACAGTAAAAGAAAGGGTGGTGTAGACGTTTCAACAACGTTCTCTTAAACAAGAGTTGGAGCTAATTTGGTAGCCAATCAACTTTCTCACAATATGTTTGGTAGCTAATTTTGTGGGTAGAGTACATATACACTTGATTATTTATCCAGGATCTGACTAGCTTCTAAACCTGTTGAACTGTATTGATTATAATGTGAAAAAAATAAATCTTATGCTCTTATAGACATCATATCACTTTCATAATGATTCAATTTTTGCCAAACGAGATTCTTCGGTTGTAAATTCTGTTCACTTCTTTATTGCGCTAATTCATTGTCCACTCCGCTGAGCCTTTAGTGATGTTCGAAATGCTAAAGGGAACTGCCTTGCGCTTGGATACCAACTAAAATTAGATCTGCACAGCTTATCGTGGTTCGTAATCCTTGTGGTGGGTGTTCCTTCTGATATGCTTTTGTATCTGAATGTATGCTACTCTTGCAAGTATAGATGTGGTACACTTTGTGTCTTCTTATGCCGGAGATATCAAACAACATCCCGTTGTTTGTTTTGGTTTGTGGCAAAGCAGGCACGCCATAGTTTCTTCAAATTTTGTATTATGTATTAAAATTTGGAACTCCAAAGTTTTAAACTTTCAATAGAAACTTATAGAATTCAGTTGTACATGTCTCCACATGCAATCATTAGAATTATATTTGGCAGTTCCTTACATCTTTTCACTCATTCGGGATTAGAAGCTTTTATGCTAAATTTTCATAGTTTCATGAGTATCTTAATTATACATGGCTATAAACTAATGCTGAATTATGGACAACTGATTTCTGTGGTTTGATCCATCAAGAATGTAGTGTTGTGGACTTGCTATCAGCTTTACTGAATTTATTTCAGGAGCATGGTTACGTATGGTTAGGTATGGATGATGTCATTTGGATTCATCCATACTATTTGAATATTAGCTTGGTTCCATAATAGGCCATGTTTCGTTTCCTCTTCAAGCACGCGAGTACCCGTTCTCTCTGCTGGCAGTAACAACTTAATAAGACAATGACTTAATTTTGCACCATCAGCTAACACGTGGATTTCTGAATGATATGGTACTGTTATGGATTGTATTTTCGTATTACCGATCTACATTGATTTTCTCAGAAAGATATAGTGGAACAGACATAGCCTGGAATTGATAGTACAAAGGACAAAACAGGCCCGACAGGGTGCCGATACTGGAGCAACAAGCGTTCTGCTGGAGGTGTTTCGTCAGTCCAGAGGCAGACAGCAACAAGGCTGAAGTGATGTGGTTTTGATTAAAACTCAACCTTGCCATTTGTGCTTAATGTATTTTTGCTTCTCCCCTGCTTTACCTGTCTCTAATTCCAATCCATGTAACGGAGATGGATTAGATGATATTGATTATAGACAGGCTGCTGCTGAGAAAATAAATATCTGTGAAAATGTGGGAGTTATTATTTTTCCTTTCCTCTAGAATAAATTGTTAGAATATATGTTAATGATCTGTTTGACTTTAGGAACGCTGTAGTACACCGACCTAGGTCAACCTTGTATGGTGCCACGGTTGGGGCTCTTCCAACCTATATAAACATGCAACCCGGACCCTAACGGGCACACCGGTTAAACCCTAAAACCTTAATATGGTATCAGAGCCCTCCTCTCCCACGATCTAGCCGCCGCTCTGAAAACCTCCACGATCCTTCGATCGGAAGCCAAGATCCCCTCTACGATCCTTTGATCGGAAGCCAAGTTCCCCTATACGATCCCCAGATCGGAAGCCACCACAACCTACATCACGATCTCTGATCGGAAACCCAAAGCCATACCTCACGATCCTTGATCGGAAAAATCTCCAAAACCCTCCTACGATCATCTAATCGGAAGACACCTCCTTGATTCAATGGCGTCATCGTCATACACTGGCCCGGCCCTCGCTACCGCCTTGGGTCCTCCTCCTTCCCAGAAGCTCACACGAGCAAACTTTCTGTTCTGGAAGACCCTGGTGCACCCTGCCCTTCGTGCTGCGCAAGTGCTCAATCTTCTGGATGGCACTGATGCTGCGCCGGCAACGCATCTGGAGGTTGAAGACAATGACGGGAAGAAGAAGAAGGTCCCAAATCCCGACTATGCGTCATGGGTTTCACGGGACTCCACGGTGCTTGGGTGGATTCTCAACTCCCTCTCGCCGGAAATCCTTGCCCACACTATCGGCGTTGATTCGACCGCCGCTGTCTGGGCTACAACCACCAAGGTCTGCGGCTCAAGCTCCCGCTCCAAGATCAACCAACTGCGGGGTGCTCTCGGCAGTACCAAGAAACTGGAGTTGACCGCCTCTGCGTTCTTCGCCAAGATGAAGGGGTTCGCGTCCGAGCTCGCTGCAGCTGGGAAGCCAGTCCCAGAAGATGAGATGATTGGCTACATCGTCAACGGCCTTGACGGCTCCTACAACGACGTCGCAGCCTCCGTCAATGGTAACAAAGACATCACTCTGGATGAAGTTTATGATCAAATTGTTGCACATCATATGCGCCAGGATATGCTCTCTGAAGCTGGACAAAACGCGGGGTTTACCTCCTCCGCCAATGCCGCCTTGCGCCGTGGCCAGGATGTTGGGCGCGGACGCACACGCTCACCAGATCGTGGTGACCGCGGTGATCATGGTGACCGTGGACGCAAACAACGCGATGATCGCCGTCGTGATGATGGCCCGGTCCATCGTGATGGTGGACAACGATGGGAAGAGCGTCGCCCCGTGCAGCGTGATGACGGCCCTGTGCGGCGTGATAATGGAGGCCCTGACCGTCGCCGCGACAATGGTGGCCAGCGTCGCCGCGGTCATTGATATGTCCAAAACGTATCTACTTTCCCGAACACTTTTGCTATTGTTTTGCCTCTAATTTGTGTGTTTTGGATGCAACTAACACGGACTAACGCTGTTTTCAGCAGAACTGTTCTGGTGTCTCGTTTTTGTGCAGAAATCCAACTTTCGGGAAAAACCTCGGAATTTATGCGAAGGCCCTATTTTCCCGTAAGACTCACGGAGCCAGAAGGGCAAGTCAGGTGGAGGCCCGAGGGCCCCACACCCTAGGGCGGCGCGGCCCAGGAGGGGGGCGCGCGGCCCTAGCGTGTGGCCCCCTCGGCAGGCCTCCGACGCCCTCCTTCGGACTACTTATCGCCCTCGACCTAAAAACGCACGGGGAGAAGTCAAAGTCGCCAGAAACCCTCCAGAACGCCGCCACATCGCGAAACTCCGTCTCGGGAGCCGAAGTCTCCGTTCGGCACTCGCCGGGACGGGGAATTGGAGGAGATCATCGCCATCATCACCACCGACGCCTCTCCATCAACCAGCCATGTTTCCCCCATCCATGTGTGAGTAATTCCCCGCTGTAGGCTGAAGGGGATGGTAGGGATTGGATGAGATTGGTCATGTAATAGTGTAAGATTGTTAGGGCATAGTGCCTAGTGTCCGTAATTGGTACTTTGATGATATTGTTGCAACTTGTTATGCTTAATGCTTGTCACTAGGGCCCGAGTGTCATGATCTCAGATCTGAACATGTTATTATTTCATCATGATATTCATTGTTTATGGTCTTACCCGCAAGTTGTATACACATGTCGCCGTCCGGAACCAATGGCCCCGAAGTGACGAAATCGGGACAACCGGAGGGGATGGTAGTGATGTGAGGATCACATGTGTTCACGGAGTGTTAATGCTTTGCTCCGGTGCTCTATTAAAAGGAGTGCCTTAATATCCGAGAGATTCCCTTGAGGCTCGGCTGCCACCGGCTGGTAGGACAAAAGATGTTGTGCAAGTTTCTCATTGCGAGCACGTACGACTATAATTGGAACACATGCCTATTGATTGCTTTGTACTTGGACACCGTTTTATTATTATCTACAAATGCCCTGCTTGATTGTTACATGAGTTCTCTCATCCATGCAACGCCCGTTATCCGTCCCCGTGCCTACAGTATTTTATTCCTGCTGTTTACTATAATCACTACTCGCTGTCTCTCGTTACTCGCTGCTCGTTATTTCACTACCGCTATCGCTATAAAACTCGTTACTATCGATAAACTCTTGCGAGCAAGTCTGTTTCCAGGTGCAGCTGAATTGACAACTCCACCGTTAAGGCTTTCAAGTATTCTTTGTCTCCCCTTGTGTCGAATCAATAAATTGGGTTTTACTACCCGCGAAGACCGCTGCGATCCCCTATACTTGTGGGTTATCAAGACCGTTTTCCGGCGCCGTTGCCGGGAGCATAGCTTTATTTGGAAGTTCACTTGGATTGATATTGTTCGCTGCAAATTCTCCATCATGGGTAAAACTCGCGATCCTAGAGTCGCCATATTACCATCCACTACAAGAAAAGGTACAACTCCGAGTACCTCTGCTCGCTCTTGATTCACCATCCGTGATTGATAAACTTGTTTCACCACCACATGCTTCACATGCTGGTACTTCCGCTGAATCTGAAAACTCTCATAATATTGATAATATTTCTGCTGTGCTTGATGATAGTGGTTCATTGGGATCCTTTCTAGATGCTAAAATTGCTAGGTCTAGAAAAATTGAAAATGCTGAAACTCCTGATGCTACTACACCTGTTAGTTCACCTGAACTTGATTATTCTAGTGATGATCCTGATGAAGATTATGTGGAGCTTAATGATGATCTTATTAATAGATGCAATGCTACTCGCTGATGCAAGTAAAATTAAAAAGTTTCTCACACAATATACTCGTTAGACATAAGTTATCTCCTGATCCTAAATTTGCCACATCTCCTATATGCATTAAGGATAAAGATTATGATTTTTCTCTTGATCTATCTCATATAGCTATTGTAGAGAAAGCACCCTTTTGTGGTACTGAAAAAGAAAGTGCTGTAGAACATACGATTGAACTTTCTTCTATGAGTAGTTTGTTTTCTGATGATATCAAGATGCGTACTTACTTTGTCGCTAAAATTTTTCCTTTCTCATTAAAGGATGATGCTAAAACTTGGTATAATAATTTGCCTCCTGGTTCTATTAAAAATCCAACTGATTTTCGTGATGTTTTCTTTCGAAAATACTTTCCTGCTAGTGCTCAACATATTGCTTTACAGAGAATTTATAGATTTGACCAGGGAGATGAAGAGAAATTGCCTGAGGCTTGGGTAAGATTTTGTTCTCTTATCAGAGCTCGACCGGGGCATGATTTAGAAAAGAATGATCTACTTGATATATTTTATAGTGGACTAACCATTGAGTCTAGGGCATATTTGGATAGTTGTGCTGGTTGTGTTTTTAGGAAAAGAACTCCAGACGAAGCTGAAGAATTATTGGCTAAAATAGGCCGGAATCATGATGATTGGACTACGCCTGAACCAATTCCAACGCCAATATTGAAGAAGAGGGGTTTAATTAAATTGAATGGTGAAGATATGAGGGAAGCCAAGAAGTCTCTCAAGGAGAAAGGTATTAAATCCGAAGATGTGAAGAATCTACCTCCCATAGAAGATATATGTGAGATAATTCCCCCTTCATCCATGATTGAGGTAAACTCCCTTCAACGCTTTACTAGGGAAGATATTCCGTATTCAAAACCTCCTCGCGCAATGCTTAGATGAGTTTGATAATTATATTGTTAAGCAAGAAAATTTTAATATGAGAGTAGAGAATCATCTAATGGAAAATTCTCAAGCTATTAGCAATTTGCATGATATTGTGGAGAGAACCTCCAATGATGTTAAGATGCTTGTTAAACATTTTCAAATGGTTCAAACTCAAATTGATCAACTCACTAAAGTGCAAAATAACTTATTACAAAATAATTCTAAGGAGAAACATGCTTATGAAGTAACAACTAGAGGTGGTGTCTCTACTCAGGATCCTCTATATCCTGAAGGGCATCCCAAAAGAATTGAACAAGATTCTCAACGCATTGAACCTAGTGCTCCTTCTAGGAAAAAGAAGAAGAAACATAAAAATGTTGTAGAATCCTCTGAACCCGTTAATGATCCTAATAGTATTTCTATTTCGATGCTGAAACCGAAAGTGGTAATGAACATGATAATAATAATGGTAATGATAAGAATGATGCTTCTGATAAAGAAGAAGTTGAAGATGAACCTGAAAAGCAAGATAAAAATAAAAAGTATACTAAAGAAGATTTTATTGCTAAGAAACATGGTAATGAAAGAGAACCTTGGGTGTGATACGTCTCCGACGTATCGATAATTTCTTATGTTCCATGCCACATTATTGATGATATCTACATGTTTTATGCACACTTTATGTCATATTCGTGCATTTTCTGGAACTAACCTATTAACAAGATGCCGAAGAGCCGCTTGTTGTTTTCTCGCTGTTTTTGGTTTCGAAATCCTAGTAACGAAATATTCTCGGAATTGGACGAAATCAACGCCCAGGGTCCTATTTTTCCACGAAGCTTCCAGAAGACCGAAAGGGATACGAAGTGGGGCGACGAGGCGCCGCCACCATAGGGCCGCGCGGCCAGAGGAGGCCCGCGCCGCCCTATGGTGTGGGCCCCTCGTCAGCCCTCCGACTCTGCCCTTCCGCCTACTTATAGTCTTCGTCGCGAAAACCCCAAAAAGAAGAACCACGATACGGAAAACCTTCCAGAGACGCCGCCGCCGCCAATCCCATCTCGGGGGATTCTGGAGATCTCCTCCGGCACCCTGCCGGAGAGGGGATTCATCTCCCGGAGGACTCTTCACCGCCATGGTCGCCTCCGGAGTGATGAGTGAGTAGTTCACCCCTGGACTATGGGTCCATAGCAGTAGCTAGATGGTTGTCTTCTCCTCATTGTGCTTCATTGTTGGATCTTGTGAGCTGCCTAACATGATCAAGATCATCTATCTATAATGCTATATGTTGTGTTTGTCGGGATCCGATGGATAGAGAATACTATGTTATGTTAATTATCAAGTTATTACCTATGTGTTGTTTATGATCTTGCATGCTCTCCGTTATTAGTAGAGGCTTTGGCCAAGTTGATGCTAGTAACTCCAAGAGGGAGTATTTATGCTCGATAGTGGGTTCATGTCTCCGTGAATCTGGGGGAGTGACGAAACCCCTAAGGTTATGGATGTGCTCGTTGCCACTAGGGATAAAACATTGATGCTATGTCCGAGGATGTAGTTATTGATTACATTACGCGCAATACTTAATGCAATTGTCTCGTTGTTAGCAACTTAATACCGGAGGGGGTTCGGATGATAACCTCGAAGGTGGACTTTTTAGGCATAGATGCAGTTGGATGGCGGTCTATGTACTTTGTCGTAATGCCCAATTAAATCTCACTATATTTATCATGACATGTATGTGCATTGTTATGCTCTCTTTATTTGTCAATTGCCCGACCGTAATTTGTTCACCCAACATGCTTTTATCTTATGGGAGAGACACCTCTAGTGAACTGTGGACCCCGGTCCATTCTTTTATACTGAAATACAAATCTGCTGCAATACTTGTTCTTTACTGTTTTCTTGCAAACAATCATCTTCCACACAATACGGTTAATCATTTGTTACAGCAAGACGGTGAGATTGACAACCTCACTGTTTCGTTGGGGCAAAGTACTTTGGTTGTGTTGTGCAGGTTCCACGTTGGCGCCGGAATCTCTGGTGTTGCGCCGCACTACATCCCTCCGCCATCAACCTTCAACGTGCTTCTTGACTCCTACTCGGTTCGATTAAACCTTGGTTTCTAACCGAGGGAAACTTGCCGCTGTGCGCATCACACCTTCCTCTTGGGGTTCCCAACGGACGTGTCAATTACACGCATCAAGCAAATTTCCGGCGCCGTTGCCGGGGAGATCAAGACACGCCGCAAGGGGAGTCTCCACTTCCCAACCTCTTTACTTTGTTTTTGTCTTGCTTTATTTTATTTACTACTTTGTTTGCTGCATTATATCAAAACACAAAAAAAAATTAGTTGCTAGCTTTACTTTATTTACTGTCTTGTTTGCTATATCAAAAACACAAAAAAAAAAATTAGTTACTTGCATTTACTTTATCTAGTTTGCTTTATTTACTACTGCTAAAATGGCCACCCCTGAAAATACTAAGTTGTGTGACTTCACTAGCACAAATAATAATGATTTCCTATGCACACCTATTGCTACGCCTGCTACTACAGCGGAATTCTTTGAAATTAAACCTGCTTTACTGAATGTTGTTATGCGAGAGCAATTTTCTGGTGTTAGTTCTGATGATGCTGCTGCCCATCTTAATAATTTTGTTGAACTATGTGAAATGCAAAAGTATAAAGATGTAGATGGTGATATTATTAAACTAAAATTGTTTCCTTTCTCATTAAGAGGAAGAGCTAAAGATTGGTTGCTATCTCTCGCCTAAGAATAGTATTGATTCCTGGACTAAATGCAAGGATGCTTTTATTGGTAGATATTATCCCCCTGCTAAAATTATATCTTTGAGGAGTAGCATAATGAATTTTAAACAATTGGATAATGAACATGTTGCTCAAGCTTGGGAAAGAATGAAATCTTTGGTTAAAAATTGCCCAACCCATGGACTGACTACTTGGATCATCATCCAAACCTTCTATGCAGGACTAAATTTTTCTTCGCGGAATTTATTGGATTCAGCTGCTGGAGGTACCTTTATGTCCATCACTCTTGGTGAGGCTACAAAGCTTCTTGATAATATGATGGTTAATTACTCTGAATGGCACACGGAAAGAGCTCCACAAGGTAAGAAGGTAAATTCTGTTGAAGAATCCTCTTCCTTGAATGATAAGGTTGATGCTATTATGTCTATGCTTGTGAATGGTAGGACTAATGTTGATCCTAATAATGTTCCGTTAGCTTCATTGGTTGCCCAAGAAGAACATGTTGATGTAAACTTCATTAAAAATAATAATTTCAACAACAATGCTTATCGGAACAATTCTAGTAATAACTATAGGCCATATCCTTATAATAATGGTAACGGTTATGCTAATTCTTATGGGAATTCTTACAACAATAATAGGAATACACCCCCTGGACTTGAAGCTATGCTTAAAGAATTTATTAGTACACAAACTGCCTTTAACAAATCTGTTGAGGAAAAGCTCAATAGAATCGATATTCTTGCTTCTAAGGTTGATAGTCTTGCCTCTGATGTTGGTCTCTTGAAATCAAAAGTTATGCCTAATAGGGATATTGAAAATAAAATTGTTACTACAGCAAATGCCATCCAAGTTAGAATTAATGAGAATATAAGATTAATGGCTGAACTGCGTGCTAGGTGGGATAGAGAAGAAAATGAAAAACTAGCTAAAGAGAAAAATGTAGCTAAAGTTTGGACTATTACCACCACTAGCAATGCTAATGATTCACATGTTGCTGCACCTCCTACTATCAATGGTAAAATAATTGGTGTTGGCAATGTTTCTACTCCTAGTGCAAAGCGCGCAAAATTACCTCGAAACCGCTAAAACTCGCTGAAACCGCTCGTGATAAAACTGCTGAAATTTTTTCCAACCTTGGGGATGATAATCACATTGCTTTAGATTGTAATGATTTAGATTTTGATGATTGCCACATCTCTGAAGTTATAAAGTTCTTAGAAAAACTTGCTAAGAGTCCCAATGCTAGCGCTGTAAACTTGGCTTTCACAAAACATATTACAAATGCTCTCATAAAAGCTAGAGAAGAGAAACTAAAACTTGAAACTTCTATTCCTAGAAAGCTAGAGGATGGTTGGGAGCCCATCATTAAAATGAGGGTCAAAGATTTTGATTGTAATTCTTTATGTGATCTTGGTGCAAGTATTTCGTTATGTCTAAGAAAGTCTATGATATGCTTGACTTGCCACCATTGAAAAACTGTTATCCGGATGTTAATCTCGCCGATAATGCTAAAAAGAAACCTTTGGGGAAAGTTGATAATGTTCATATTATGGTTAACAATAACCTTGTCCCCGTTGATTTTGTTGTCTTGGATATTGAATGCAATGCATCTTGCCCCATTATATTGGGAAGACCTTTTCTTCGAACCGTTGGTGCTACTATTGATATGAAGGAAGGTAATATTAAATATCAATTTCCTCTCAAGAAAGGTATGAAACACTTCCCTAGAAAGAGAATGAAGTTACCTTATGATTCTATTATTAGAACAAATTATGATGTTGATGCTTCATCTCTTGATGTTACTTGAGTTACACTTTTTGCGCCTAGCTGAAAGGCGTTAAAGAAAAGCGCTTATGGGAGACAACCCATGTTTTTACTACAGTATTTTTGTTTTATATTTGAGTCTTGGAAGTTGTTTACTACTGTAGCAACCTCTCCTTATCTTAGTTTTATGTTTTGTTGTGCCAAGTAAAGTCTTTGATAGTAAAGTGAATACTAGATTTGGATTACTACGCGTAAACAGATTTCTTTGTCTGTCACGAATCTGGGTCTAATTCTCCGTAGGTAACTCAGAAAATTAAGCCAATTTACGTGAGTGATCCTCAGATATGTACACAACTTTCATTAAATTTGGGAATTTTCATTTGAGCAAGTCTGGTGCCCTAATAAAATCCATCTTTACGGACTGTTCTGTTTTGACAGATTCTGCCTTTTATTTCGCATTGCCTCTTTTGCTATGTTGGATGAATTTCTTTGATCCATTAATGTCCAGTAGCTTTATGCAATGTCCAGAAGTGTTAAGAATGATTGTGTCACCTCTGAACATGTTAATTTTTATTGAGCACTAACCCTCTAATGAGTTGTTTCGAGTTTGGTGTGGAGGAAGTTTTCAAGGATCAAGAGAGGAGTATGATACAATATGATCAAGGAGAGTGAAAGCTCTAAGCTTGGGGATGCCCCGGTGGTTCACCCCTGCATATTCTAAGAAGACTCAAGCGTCTAAGCTTGGGGATGCCCAAGGCATCCCCTTCTTCATCGACAACATTATCAGGTTCCTCCCCTGAAACTATATTTTTATTCCGTCACATCTTATGCACTTTGCTTGGAGCGTCGGTTTGTTTTTGTTTTTTGTTTTGTTTGAATAAAATGGATCCTAGCATTCACCTTGTGGGAGAGAGACACGCTCCGCTGTAGCATATGGACAAGTATGTCCTTAAGCTCTACTCATAGTATTCATGGCGAAGTTTCTTCTTCGTTAAATTGTTATATGGTTGGAATTAGAAAATGCTACATGTAGTAACTCCAAAATGTCTTGGATAATTTGATACTTGGCAATTGTTGTGCTCATGTTTCAGCTCTTGCATCATATACTTTCCACCCATTAATGAAGAAACACTTAGAGCTTGCTAATTTGGTTTGCATATTTGGTTTCTCTAGAGTCTAGATAATATCTAGTATTGAGTTTTGAACAACAAGGAAGACGGTGTAGAGTCTTATAATGTTTACAATATGTCTTTTATGTGAGTTTTGCTGCACCGTCCATCCTTGTGTTTGTTTCAAATAACCTTGCTAGCCTAAACCTTGTATCGAGAGGGAATACTTCTCATGCATCCAAAATCCTTGAGCCAACCACTATGCCATTTGTGTCCACCATACCTACCTACTACATGGTATTTATCCGCCATTCCAAAGTAAATTGCTTGAGTGCTACCTTTAAAATTCCATCATTCACCTTTGCAATATATAGCTCATGGGACAAATAGCTTAAAACTATTGTGGTATTGAATATGTACTTATGCACTTTATCTCTTATTAAGTTGTTTGTTGTGCGATAACCATGCTTCTGGGGACGCCATCAACTACTCTTTGTTGAATATCATGTGAGTTGCTATGCATGTCCGTCTTGTCTGAAGTAAGAGAGATCTACCACCTTAATGGTTGGAGCATGCATATTGTTAGAGAAGAACATTGGGCCGCTAACTAAAGCCATGATTCATGGTGGAAGTTTCAGTTTTGGACATATATCCTCAATCTCATATGAGAATAATAATTTTTGCCACATGCTTATGCATTAAAGAGGAGTCCATTATCTGTTGTCCATGTTGTCCCGGTATGGATGTCTAAGTTGAGAATAATCAAAAGCGAGAAATCCAAAATGCGAGCTTTCTCCTTAGACCTTTGTACAAGCGGCATGGAGGTACCCCATTGTGACACTTGGTTAAAACATGTGTATTGCGATGATCCGGTAGTCCAAGCTAATTAGGACAAGGTGCGGGCACTATTAGTATACTATGCATGAGGCTTGCAACTTGTAGGATATAATTTACATAACTCATATGCTTTATTACTACCGTTGACAAAATTGTTTCATGTTTTCAAAATAAAAGCTCTAGCACAAATATAGCAATCGATGCTTTCCTCTTTGAAGGACCATTCTTTTTACTTTTATGTTGAGTCAGTTCACCTATTTCTCTCCATCTCAAGAAGCAAACACTTGTGTGAACTGTGCATTGATTCCTACATACTTGCATATTGCACTTGTTATATTACTCTATGTTGACAATTATCCATGAGATATACATGTTACAAGTTGAAAGCAACCGCTGAAACTTAATCTTCCTTTGTGTTGCTTCAATACCTTTACTTTGATTTATTGCTTTATGAGTTAACTCTTATGCAAGACTTATTGATGCTTGTCTTGAAGTACTATTCATGAAAAGTCTTTGCTTTATGATTCACTTGTTTACTCATGTCATTACCATTGTTTTGATCGCTGCATTCATTACATATGTTTACAAATAGTATGATCAAGGTTATTATGGCATGTCACTTCGAAATTATCTTTGTTATCGTTTTACCTGCTCGGGACGAGCAGTAACTAAGCTTGGGGATGCTGATACGTCTCCGACGTATCGAGAATTTCTTATGTTCCATGCCACATTATTGATGATATCTACATGTTTTATGCACACTTTATGTCATATTCGTGCATTTTCTGGAACTAACCTATTAACAAGATGCCGAAGAGGCAGTTGTTGTTTTCTGCTGTTTTTGGTTTCAGAAATCCTAGTAACGAAATATTCTCGAATTGGACGAAATCAACGCCCAGGGTCCTATTTTGCCACGAAGCTTCCAGAAGACCGAAAGGGATACGAAGTGGGGCGACGAGGCGCCGCCACCATAGGGCCGTGCGGCCAGAGGGGGGCCCGCGCCGCCCTATGGTGTGGGCCCCTCGTCAGCCCTCCGACTCTGCCCTTCCGCCTACTTATAGTCTTCGTCACGAAAACCCCAAAAAGAAGAACGACGATACGGAAAACCTTCCAGAGACGCCGCCGCCGCCAATCCCATCTCGGGGGATTCTGGAGATCTCCTCCGGCACCCTGCCGGAGAGGGGATTCATCTCCCGGAGGACTCTTCACCGCCATGGTCGCCTCCGGAGTGATGAGTGAGTAGTTCACCCCTGGACTATGGGTCCATAGCAGTAGCTAGATGGTTGTGTTCTCCTCATTGTGCTTCATTGTTGGATCTTGTGAGCTGCCTAACATGATCAAGATCATCTATCTGTAATGCTATATGTTGTGTTTGTCGGGATCCGATGGATAGAGAATACTATGTTATGTTAATTATCAAGTTATTACCTATGTGTTGTTTATGATCTTGCATGCTCTCCGTTATTAGTAGAGGCTTTGGCCAAGTTGATGCTAGTAACTCCAAGAGGGAGTATTTATGCTCGATAGTGGGTTCATGTCTCCGTGAATGCGGGGAGTGACAGAAACCCCTATGGTTATGGATGTCTTGTTGCCACTAGGGATAAAACATTGATGCTATGTCCGAGGATGTAGTTATTGATTACATTACGCGCAATACTTAATGCAATTGTCTGTTGTTAGCAACTTAATACTGGAGGGGGTTCGGATGATAACCTGAAGGTGGACTTTTTAGGCATAGATGCAGTTGGATGGCGGTCTATGTACTTTGTTGTAATGCCCAATTAAATCTCACTATATTTATCATGACATGTATGTGCATTGTTATGCTATCTTTATTTGTCAATTGCCCGACTGTAATTTGTTCACCCAACATGCTTTTATCTTATGGGAGAGACACCTCTAGTGAACTGTGGACCCCGGTCCATTCTTTTATACTGAAATACAAATCAGCTGCAATACTTGTTCTTTACTGTTTTCTTGCAAACAATCATCTTCCATACAATACGGTTAATCCTTTGTTACAGCAAGCCGGTGAGATTGACAACCTCTACTTTGGTTGTGTTGTGCAGGTTCCACGTTGGCGCCGGAATCTCTGGTGTTGCGCCGCACTACATCCCGCCGCCATCAACCTTCAACGTGCTTCTTGACTCCTACTGGTTCGATTAAACCTTGGTTTCTAACTGAGGGAAACTTGCCGCTGTGCGCATCACACCTTCCTCTTGGGGTTCCCAACGGACGTGTCAATTACACGCATCAGGGTGCAAAAGCAAATGCCTTTTCCTGCTAAGAAACTAAAATCAAAGGAAGAAGAACACTATAATAAATTTTGTGATTGGATGAAACCTTTATTCTTGCAAATCCCTTTGACTGATGCTATTAAATTGCCTTCTTATTCAAAGTATATGAAAGATATTGTTACTAACAAAAGGAAAATCCCCAATGAGGAAATTTCCACTATGCTTGCTAATTACTCTTTCAATGGCAAAGTTCCAAAGAAGTTGGGCGACCCAGGTATACCTACTATTCCTTGTTCTATTAAGAATAATTATGTTAAAACTGCTCTATGTGACTTGGGAGCCGGTGTTAGTGTTATGCCTTTTTCTCTTTATAAGAGACTTTACTTAGATAAGTTGATACCTACTGATATATCTTTGCAAATGGCTGATAAATCTACTGCTATTCCTGTTGGTATATGTGAGGATGTTCATGTTCAAGTTACTAATAACCGCTTGATATTAACTGATTTTGTTGTGTTGGAAATGCCTGAAGATGATAATATGTCTATTATTCTTGGGAGACCTTTTCTTAACACCGCAGGGGCTGTTATTGATTGCAATAAAGGAAAGGTTACTTTCAATGTTGATGATAGGTAGCACACCGTCTATTTCCCCAAGAGGATTGAAAAAGCATGCGGAGTTAATACTATTTCTAATGTGAGAACTATCAAAGTTGGAACTATCGATTGTCCTATATATGAGCCTAAAGAAGAATATCAAACTCTTGTGATTGGATCCATATCAATACAAGTACAAGGTAACATGATTGATTTGAGGTTTATTTCTTCTTATGCTATGTAAAATTTATTTGGTGGCAAGACTTGATCAACCTTGTTAACAAATACTTTTTATATGCATAGAGGAGGTAAACAACATCTCTTTCTTCCTCCACTTGCTCTAGTTGCTGTAGCACTTTTAATTTGCAAAGTTCCTTAGTTAATTGGAGATTTCAAAAAAATCCCGGCCAGTAATAATAAACTTAATACCCAGAAATGTGCATTTTTCAAAGTTTTCAAAAATTCACAAAAATTATACCGTTGGTCCTATTTTTCGACGAGGCACCTGGGAGCACCTGGGGATGACCAGTGGGGCACCCCAGGGTGGCACCCCACAGGCTGGCGCGGCCAGCAAAGGAGGCGCGCCACCCTGGTGTGTGGGCCCCCCTTTACCCCACTTTAGCATCTCTTCCTCCCACACTCTTCTCTCTCCCGAAAAAATCGACACCAGCTTCCTCTCACTCGTGTTTTTGCTCAAGAACTCCAGATTTCTCGATCTCTTTGCTCAGCCCAGATTTCGTCCGAAATTTGGCACATTTGCTCTTCGGTATGTGACTCCTTCGATTATCCAAGTAGAATTTTGTTTGGTGGAGTATATCTTGCATATTTTGCTGCTGTAGGTAACATGTTTAGTGAGCTTGCATGCTTGTTCTAAGTGGTAGAAACTAGTTTTGATGCATGATTAGTACTCTAGCAAGTTCCTATGGTAGTTTCCCTCAATTATATGTCACCAAATCAAATTTTATATTGTTTGTTGAAAAATTTCAGAAAATGGAAGGGAGTAGGCACCAACTCAACCAACAAGAATTGGAGGTGCAACAGGTCATGAGAGTTCAACGAGAAGAAGGAGTATACCCCACTTACTACCCGTGCGAGGATTTTATGAGAAGTGCGGGGATCTTGCAGGATGTTCAAAGTCTAATCTCTCGTGCAGGGTTGGATGATTTTGTTGATGGTGAACCATGCCAATATGCAAAACTGACTATGTCAGTAGTGCAGGATTTTAAATTCAATTGGTCACGATCTAACCCCATGGTCCAATACAAAATTTATAATAAAACTGTCAACTTGCCATTCAATGATTTTTGTGCAGCAATCAAAGTACCGCAATGGGGATCATGCGAGAAGATAAAGGGATCGCCGCAAGAGTTCTTGGACCTCTTCAAGATGATTTGTCATGGAAGAAGCTTCTCAGAGGATGGTGGTAAAATCAGTAGCATTCATTTTCCAGCTATTCGTTACTTTGCTTATTTCATTACCAAGTGCGTTCTAGCAAGAAAGAATGGAAGTAAAATATCTATCCAGGATCTAGCCTTTCTAGCTGCTGCATTACAAGGTAATAGGACTTATAACTTGGGTGCTTTGATAGCCAACAGACTTGCTACTAACCGTGAGAAGGGAGGAATTTGTGGGGGTCTCATCGCCTCTCGCTTATTAGCTATGCATGATGTAGAACCTCACCATCTTGATATTCAGCTCCCCATAGAGAAACTTGACATAGTCTCCATGATTAAGCATGAATTTGTTTCTGATTCGTCTAATTTGAGCAACCTGTCTTACAGAATAACATTTTACAAGAAATCTTGGAGAATAACTAAGAAAACTGAAAAATTAGTAGGATTGCCTGCACCTGCTCTGTTTAACCTTGATTCCAGGGAGGATTGGTCAGTCACGGAAGGTGAACTGAAGGCACACCTAGAGAGAGATGGCCATCATGCAAGGGACAACACGGAGGAGGTCGAGGAACACCTCGACTCGTCATCAGATGCAGCAAGTTCTTCGCATCAACAAGTTGGGCATGAGGAGCCTCCACGCTTTTCTTCTGCATCGGTGCCTTATTATGACTACTCCATGTACGATCCACCGGCATGGAACCCAGATCCTCGTTGGGGTTGATTTCCACTTAGGCCAAAAGCCTAAGCTCGGGGGAGGTATACCGGCATCACTCATTCTTTGCATATTATGGTTGCTGGATACTTGTACATACTCGTTTAGTTTCTTTGAGTGGTTTTCTAATGAGAGGGAGATGATATTTGGGGAAGTGCTGCCTGAAAACAGATTCTGGACTGTTACTAGAAAAATTCGTGCGCACAGCCAGAACGTTATTTTGAGCTGCCAATTTTTTTGCATGTTCCCCAGGGTGTTATCTAACTTTCATTAGTTGAACACTTTTCGAGCTGAGCAACGGAAGATTTTTGTAAAAATCGATTACTGTACTGCTGTCAAGTTTTGGCAGATTTCTGCCATCTTGCTTTTCTGTGTTTCTTTTAGTTTGCCATTTCTTGTTTTTTGCTTTGTTTCTTTCCTAAAACACAAAAAGAACAAAAATATTTCTGTTGTTTCTCTTCACCATTTGTTTATTTTGGTTTCTTGCATTTGTTTCGCTTTATTTGCTATCGTTGGTTTGCTATAAGAAAATCCAAAAAGATTTTGCTTTGTTTGCTTATTTCCTTTTGTTCTTGCTTCCAAATTCGAAAACACCAAAAATATTTGCTGTTCTTCTTTGGTTTGTAAATTTCATCATGAGTTCAATGGTCTTCGGTGGCTGGAGCGTGGTTTTTCATTCCATATTATTCAAGCTACACAAGTGAAAAGGCAATAATGACGATATTCGACAATCTGATTGTGGTGAGAGGCTGGTATGAACTCTATTTGTTTTCATTTTTGTACATATACTCATCCATGTGAGCATTCTTGGTTGGTTCATGTGAGATATATGTCATTTAAGAAAGTCTAGTAGTTCATGATCTCTCATATTTATCTCCAATTTATTAATATGAGTAGCATGTCATGGATGTTTGCTTGCATTGTTTTATTCATAGATAGGTATGATATTGTGGTATCCTCCTCTGAATAATTCGTTTGAATTAACTTGGCACATGCTCACGCATGCATATGACTGAACAAGAGTCAATTAAGCCTCAATGATTTACATTGCTTCAGAGTTATGGTATCACTTTTATGCCTCAGTTAATTTATTTTGCCGCAAGCATGATTATGACAAGCTATCGCTCTCTTGATTTGTCGCTCCCTAGTCTTTTGCTAGCCTTCACTTGTACCGAGCGGGAACGCTGCTCGTGCTTCCAAACACATGAAAACCAAGTTATTCCAGAGTGTCCACCATAAATACCTATGCATGGCATTTCAAACCATTCCAAGTAAATTCTCATGCGCTACCTTTAAACCTTCAAAATGCTTCTCAATTTGTGTTAATGTTTCATAGCTCATGAGGAAGTATGTGGTGTTTAACTTTCAACCTTGTCATTTACTCTTGACGGACTTTCATATGGACTAGTGGCACATCCGCTTATCCAATAATTTTGCAAAAAGAGCTCGGCAATGGGGTTCCCAGCCCCAATTAATCAACTTTCACTAATAATTCTCTTCACATGTTTTGCTCGATTCATCAGTAAGCAACTTAATTTTGCAAATAGACACTCCTCCATGGTATGTGATTGATGGAAGGCACCCGAGGATTCGGTTAGCCATGGCTTGTGTAAGCAAAGGTTGGGGGGAGTGTCACCCATAATAAAACTAAAATACGTGTGTAAACAAAAGAGAATAGGGATGATCTACCTTGCTGGTAGAGATAACGTCCTTCATGGGAGCCGCTCTTGGAAGTCTGGTTGGCGAGGTAGTTGGTGTACCCATTACCATTCGTTGACAACAACAAACACCTCTCAAAATAATTTTACTCCTGCTTTACAAATGAAAAGCTCTAGCGCATGTTAATCCCTCGCTTCCCTCTGCGAAGGGTCAATCTTTTACTTTTATGTTGTGTCTCCATCCTTTCTTTGAGCACTTTCTTGAGATCACAACTGTCATTCTTAGTGTAATATGCTTGTCTCAAAATATGATTGACTGTGGTATAACTTTGATGCTTTTATCTTTGACAATCACTATTTCTAGTCTTTCTATGAACTTCGGAGGTGCCTGAGCATTTATGTTTTGCTGATCAAATATGGGCAAGCGAGATACCACTCTATAATACTCTTTTATGAACATTGCAATCCTGCTTATATACATGATTCATGATGCTTATTATTAATTGTTGGTACCTTTCCATGATTGATATAGCTATTGGATGATCTTATTTGCATGTATCTTATTATGAACTGCCTAAGTGTTAGCCATAGCATGAGAATATTTACATCATATGAACAAATGTGTTCGTGAAAGTTCTTTTATCGCTCAGTTGTTAACTGAATTGCTTGAGGACAAGCAATAAGCTAAGCTTGGGGGAGTTGATACGTCCAAAACGTATCTACTTTCCCGAACACTTTTGCTATTGTTTTGCCTCTAATTTGTGTGTTTTGGATGCAACTAACACGGACTAACGCTGTTTTCAGCAGAACTGTTCGGTGTCTCGTTTTTGTGCGTAAATCCAACTTTCAGGAAAAACCTCGGAATTTATACGAAGGCCCTATTTTCCCGGAAGACTCACGGAGCCGGAAGGGCAAGTCGGTGGAGGCCCGAGGGCCCCACACCCTAGGGCGGCGCAGCCTAGGAGGGGGGCGCGCGGCCCTAGCGTGTGGCCCCCTCGGCAGGCCTCCGACGCCCTCCTTCGGACTACTTATCGCCCTCGACCTAAAAACGCACGGGGAGAAGTCAAAGTCGCCGTAAACCCTCCAGAACGCCGCCACATCGCGAAACTCCGTCTCGGGAGCCAGAAGTCTCCGTTCTGGCACTCCGCCGGGACGGGGAATTGGAGGAGATCATCGCCATCATCACCACCGACGCCTCTCCATCAACCAGCCATGTTTCCCCATCCATGTGTGAGTAATTCCCCCGCTGTAGGCTGAAGGGGATGGTAGGGATTGGATGAGATTGGTCATGTAATAGTGTAAGAATGTTAGGGCATAGTGCCTAGTGTCCGTAATTGGTACTTTGATGATATTGTTGCAACTTGTTATGCTTAATGCTTGTCACTAGGGCCCGAGTGCCATGATCTCAGATCTGAACATGTTATTATTTCATCATGATATTCATTGTTTATGGTCTTACCTGCAAGTTGTATACACATGTCGCTGTCCGGAACCAATGGCCCCGAAGTGACGAAATCGGGACAACCGGAGGGGATGGTAGTGATGTGAGGATCACATGTGTTCACGGAGTGTTAATGCTTTGCTCCGGTGCTCTATTAAAAGGAGTGCCTTAATATCCAAGTAGATTCCCTTGAGGCCCGGCTGCCACCGGCTGGTAGGACAAAAGATGTTGTGCAAGTTTCTCATTGCGAGCACGTACGACTATAATTGGAACACATGCCTATTGATTGCTTTGTACTTGGACACCGTTTTATTATTATCCGCAAATGCCCCGCTTGATTGTTACATAAGTTTCTCTCATCCATGCAACGCCCGTTATCCGTCCCCGTGCCTACGGTATTTTATTCCTGTTGTTTACTATAATCACTACTCGCTGTCTCTCGTTACTCGCTGCTGTTATTTCACTACTGCTATCGCTATAAAACCGTTACTATCGATAAACTCTTGCGAGCAAGTCCTGTTTCCAGGTGCAGCTGAATTGACAACTCCGTTGTTAAGGCTTTCAAGTATTCTTTGTCTCCCCTTGTGTCGAATCAATAAATTGGGTTTTACTACCCGCGAAGACTGCTGTGATCCCCTATACTTGTGGGTTACCAGTCATGGCCGTGCTCCCACCCCGTTCGTGGACGTCACGTGTCAAATCTGCACGATCCACGGACACCCTGCCTCCGATTGCTGGTGGCGCTACAAGGACGATGACACCGATGATGAGGATGATACTGGACGCGGGAAGAAGAGTGCACATGTTGCATCCTACGGGGTGGACAGCAATTGGTACACTGATACGGGAGCCACTGATCACATTACAAGCCAACTGAACAAGCTCACCACCTCTGACAAGTACAAGGGTCAGGACCGCGTCCACACTGCAAATGGAAATGGTATGGCTATATTGCATGTTGGTCATTCTATGTTGCATACTCCCCATAGTACATTGCATTTAAATGATGTTCTCCATGTTCCAAATGCATCAAAAAATCTCTTATCCGTTCATAAACTATGCCTTGATAATAATGTCTATATTGAATTTCACCCTTGGTTCTTTTTGATTAAGGATCGGGAAACGCAAAGGACTCTGTTTAAGGGACCATGCTATGGGGGTCTCTATCCACTAGTGCCCCTCGCCACTGGATCATCCAAGCAAGTCTTCATCACAATAAAGTCTTCTTCATCCACATGGCATCGCCGCTTAGGACATTCCTCCTCCTTTGTAGTGCAGCAGATTGTTAGGAGAAATCAACTCTCATATAGTCCATAAATAAATCCTTATGTTTGTGACTCTTGTCAACTTTCCAAGAGCCACCAGTTGCCATATCCTGTGTCCACCAGTGTGTCTACAGTTCCTTTTGAACTTGTATTCTCTGATGTATGGAGTCCAGCACCTACCTCTGTCAGCAAACATTCATATTATGTAAGCTTCATCGATGATTTTAGCAAGTTTTCATGGATCTATTTGTTAAAAAAACGGTCTGATGTTTATCAAGTTTTTCTCAACTTCCAAGCTTATGTTGAGCGCAAATTTGAGAAGAAAATTAACACTATGCAAACAGATTGGGGAGGTGAATATTAAAACCTAAATGGCTTCTTTCAGAAAATAGGCATCACTCACCATGTGTCTTGTCCTCATGCCCATCAACAAAACGGTTCCGCTGAGCGTAAACATCGACACATTGTTGAAGTAGGTCTCTCTCTTCTTGCTCATGCCTCTATGCCCTTGAAATTCTGGGATGAAGGGTGTGTTTGGATTGCTACCAAATCTTACACTACCAAGTTTTTGGTCATGACCAAAAAATTGGTTGTTGTTTGGATAGTAGCCAATTTTTTGGCTTGCCAATGCTCCACTACCAACTCTAGTTCAAATTTTTAGCCAATATTGGCCAACTTGTGGGCAAGGAATAGCTCAACCAAAATATTAGCTAGCCAAAATTTTGGTGGGGCAATCTTGGGCACAAACCAAACACACCCGAAGCCTTCCTCACAGCCACCTTTCTCATAAATCTCCTCCCTAGTAAAGTGATCCACAATGAGACTCCTGTAGAACGTCTTCTCAATGTCAAACCAAACTATGAATCTCTTAGAATTTTTGGGTGTGCATGCTGGCCCAATCTTCGCCCATACAACAAAAGAAAACTTGCTTATAGGTCTACACGATGCGTATTTCTGGGGTATAGTCCTCTTCATAAGGGTGTCAAGTGCTTGGATGTGACTTCAGGACGTGTTTATGTCTCTAGAGATGTTGTGTTCGATGAGAATGTCTTCCCAGTTTGCTTCTCTTCATCCAAATGCTGGTAGACGTCTCACTCAAGATATTCTCCTTTTACCCACATCAAATAATGCATGTACTCATGGGGATACTCAATTTGATGATCATATGCCATTGCCTGTTATTCCTGTTGTCACTAACCTTGCTCAGGATAATGCACCATACGCTGGTGCGGAAGATCATGATTATGAAGCAGATCAAAATGGTGAAAATTTCCGTGCAAATGGTGAAGACATGAGTGCAAACAGCAACAATGAAGCTGCTGAAGAAAACGATGCGGGCAGCGGATCTGAGGCTGATTCGCCTGCCGCCCCGAACTCTGACAGCGCAGATCCCAGGGAGGATTCCCCTGCGCTGCGTCAGCCTGTTGGCACTGTCGCTGCAGAGCAGCAGCCACGTGCACCGGCGCGTCAGTATCCATGCACTCCGACTCCACTTCGCGTGTACACGCTTCGCCGGCCTCCGTCTCCGCCGCGGGACCCACCACCCATCAATGCCTCGACAGCAACAGCGCCCTCTCCGCAGCACCGGCAGGCATCTCGATCCCCGTCGCCACCTGGCCGGGCCAGGTCCCCGCCAGGAGATCCTCTGCTGCATACTGGTGATAGCTCCGATCCCGAGGAGGATCTCTGTCCGCCCCCTGGATCTTCTGTGGCTCTTGTTGCTACAGCTGCTCCTGTATCAGGGGTGCGCACCAGACTACAAAAAGGCATAAAGAAACCAAAAGTTTATACCGATGGTACAGTTCGTTATGGTATGCTTGCATCCTCTGATGAACCTCGCTCTCTTACTTACTGATGCCCTGGCAGATCCACATTGGAAACAAGCAATGGAGGAGGAATATGATGCATTGCTTGATAATCAGACATGGCATTTGGTACCGTCAAGCTCCAACAAAAATGTGATTGATTGCAAATGGGTCTATCGCATCAAGAAACGTGCATATGGCACTATTGACAGGTATAAAGCTCGTCTTGTTGCAAAAGGTTTCAAGCAAAGATATGGTATTGATTATGAAGATACTTTTAGTCATGTTGTTAAAGCAGCCACTATCAGGACAGTCTTAGCTATTTCAGTCTCTCGAGGTTGGAATCTTCGGCAGCTAGATGTCAAGAACGTGTTTTTGCATGGTGTTCTGGAAGAGGAGGTTTATATGAGACAACCCCCAGGTTTTGAAAATCCTGAATCTCCTGGTTTTGTTTGCAAGCTAGATAAAGCTCTCTATGGACTAAAACAAGCCCCTCGAGCATGGTACTCTCGTTTGAGCTCCAAACTACGTGACCTTGGTTTTACACCCTCAAAGGCAAATACATCTCTGTTTTTATATCAGAGGTCCGGTATTACAATATTTATGTTAATCTATGTTGATGATATTATTGTGGCAAGTTCCTCAAATGATGCTATAACTGCACTAGTCAGTGATCTCATTTTGCTATTAAGGATCTTGGTGACTTGCATTTCTTTCTTTCTGGGTATTGAAGTCAAGAAAACTCGCCGTGGGTTACAACTCACACAAGAGAAATATGCAAATGATCTACTTGAGAGACTTGGTATGCGCATATGCAAGCCTGCTCCCACGCCGCTTTCCGCTACAGATTCTCTCTCTCTTATTGATGGAGAACCTTTTGGTCCTGAGGATAGCACAAAATATCGCAGTATTGTTGGAGGACTGCAATATCTTACACTTACAAGGCCTGATATTTCATTTTCAGTGAACAAAGTATGTCAGTTTCTACATGCTCCAACCACTGTTCATTGGAAAGTTATTAAGAGAATTCTCAGATATGTTAAAGATACTGCTGGTATTGGTATTACCTTTCAGCCTTCTTCATCTACACTCTTGAGTGCCTTTTCTGATGCAGACTGGGTTGGTTGCCCTGATGACAGAAGATCTACAGGAGGTTTTGCAGTTTTTATAGGATCAAATCTGGTTTCTTGGAGTGCCAGAAAACAGCTGAAATGATTTGGGTAGAAGCACTTCTTCGTGAATTAGGAGCACGGTTGAAGGAAAATCCTTGCTTATGGTGTGACAATTTGGGTGCTACATACTTGTCAGCCAACCCAGTTTTTCATGCACGCACTAAACATATTGAGATAGATTTCCACTTTGTTCGAGAACGAGTGGCTGCAAGGAGGTTGAGTATTAGGTTTGTATCTAGTAAAGATCAAGTTGCAGATGGTTTCACTAAGGCCCTTCGAGTCAAAAATCTTCATGAGTTTAGGCGTAATCTTAATCTTCTCCGAAGTTTAGATTAAGGGGGATGTTAGAATATATGTTAATGATTTGTTTGACTCTAGGAACGGTGTAGTACACCGACCTAGGTCAACCTTGTATGGTGCCACGGTTGGGGCTCTTCCAACCTATATAAACATGCAACCCAGACCCTAACGGGCACACCGGTTAAACCCTAAAACCTTAATATAAATATGTGGATTTTGCCCGCCCGAGACATGCTGCTCTGTAATTTTTTCTAGATCAGCTTCCTGGAATTCAGTTATGGGCTCAAATATTTACAGTACATCACCTATATCTCTGGTTTTCCCCTTCTTTGTAAGGCTAGGGTCTGATTTAATGTTATTCCTTTTGAAAAGTATTATATTATGAGAAGTTCAGCAAATTATATTTATCATGAACTTTATGTATACGTGTTTCTAGGAGCTGGCCCAGCGGTAGCTTTGTTTTTTTTGTCCGTTAGTACTTGTTATATATACTGCTGTTTCTCGAATACATTGTTTATCCGTTACACATTCACTATTATTTCAACTTATGCTTTCTCAGCTGATGTAATGCTTCTTCAATGAAAATTTTATTTGCGTAAAGGAAGACCGATAAGCGAGGTTGTGTCTGCATCATCTATCTAATATTACATTGTGCAGCGAAATGTGTATACATAGCACGACAATGAATGAACGATAACAACAAAGAACGGCGCGGCAAGACACGCTAGGTCCTTCTAGTATAAGTAAAGAGCATCAAACATAATATGTGTGCAAGAAGGAATGCACGAGAGAACAACACATATGTGTGGGTTTTGTTGTCTTTGTTTTGCATTCCATAAATGTGAATGCCATAGCAAAATTACACTACAGGAATGGCGCGATACGCCGAGGGCCTTTTATACGCCGACGGCCAAAAGTCGGGGCCCTCGGCGTATGGCCAGCCTCCCCATTCGATCCTCGCCGTAGCGTTGCCGTCGGCGTCGCGAGGTCTACGCCGAGGGTAGCCCTCGGCATATCTTTGGCCCTAGGCATAGACAGGCTACGCCGACGGCCACTCTCGGCGTAGACTATTTTTCAATTTTTTCTAATTTTGTAAAAATCATAACTAATTCATATGATGTCAGAAAAATGCGTATAAGGTATCAAAATGTTCATAAAAACATTCTCTATCTGTTTATGTCAAAATCATGCATATTTGAATCAGGAATAGTACCATGTTAACATAGTAACAATTCAAACACTTTCTCATATGTCCTCGGGTTCCCGTTTTGGCCAGATGGCAATTTAAACGAAGTCAGAAAATCCCGCGGAGCCGCATGGCGTTATTTTATGTGTCCTAGTAACCACTCCAAAAGACGGAATTGGAATACGGCAATTATTTTGGAAAACCCTTCACGAACAGGGCTATCAAGTATGGAGTTCTATGGCTTTTAGGGGAAATGAGTAGGAAACGCCCCGTGACACCGCATAGTTTGTCGGAACGAGGCCATATTTTGCACGTGCATGGTCCCTGGGATGGAAAGCAAGGCCCCGGGAGCGGATTTCCAATCTAACCCATGAGCGATGGTTTTTTCATTTTCGGGGTACGAAAACGGGTTTTTTTTGTGAAGCAGCTACATGGAGCGTATTTTAGTATTGTGCGAGACCTCCGCGTAGTGGTAGGACACTGCCTTCGCACCATATATCACATGTCATATGTCCGTGCTAGCTATCTGGGAATCCATGCGGCTTCCTGCGGTGTCCCGCCGAATCCGCTGGAAAGTGACCGGATTTGAACTAGGGCTACACTTTCCGTCGCTCAATAAATTTCAGGAAAAATGTTTTTAGATCTACGACACATCACTTTATGTGCTAAATTTTTTCCGTTTAGCATGATACTGAACGGGTGCACCAGCGTGCCCGGTACGGCCATACCGTATTTTCGTGAGGGCTCGTTTTGGCCAGATGGCAATTTAAACGAAGTCAGAAAATCCCGCGGAGCCGTATGGCGTCATTTTATGTGTTCTAATAACCACTCCAACAGACGGAATTAGGATATGATAATTATTTTTGGAAAACCCTTCACGAACAGGGCTATCAAGTCCGGAGTTCATGGCTTTTAGGGGAAATGAGTACTAAACGCCCCGTGACACCGTATAGTTTTTCGGAATGAGGCCATATTTTGCACGTGCGTGGTCCCTGGGATGGGAAGTAAGGCCCCACGAGCGGATTTCCAATCTGACCCATGGGCGATGGTTTTTTCATTTTCGGGGTGCCAAAACGGGTTTTTTTTTGTGAAGCAGCTACATGGGGCGCATTTTAGTATTGCGCGAGACCTCCACGTAGTGGTAGGACACCGCCTTCGCACCACATATCACATGCCATATGTGTGTGCTAGCTATCTGGAAATCCATGCGGCTTCCTGCTGTGTCCCGCCGAATCCGCTGGAAAGTGACCGGATTTGAATTAGGGATACACTTTCCGTCGCTCAATAAATTTCGGAAAAAATGTTTTTAGGTCTACGACACATCACTTTATGTGCTAAATTTTTTCCGTTTAGCTTGTTGGCGAACGGTGCACCAGCGCGCCCGGTACGACCATTTCGCATGTCCAAAGGGGGCCGTTTTGGCCAGATGGCAAACTGGACGTCATATTTGGATTCCTCTAATTTTATGTTCAAATGATGATATGTATTTTATATTTATATTCCTCTCATTTTTCTGATTGATTTAGACATATTATTTGTGGAATTTTGATTTTCCGATTTAAAGATATTAATTATTCCATATTAAATAGAAAAAAGACCAAAAAGAAAATCATTTTATTATTATTTGAATTCAATATTATTATTACTTATATATTCATTGTTGTTTACTTAAGTAATTGTTTGGAATTCAAAAATAAAGAGGTGTGACATTACGGTCCAAGGGTTAATATGATTGATATGCTATTATTATCAGCAAGGTGTCAACTCTTTAATGGAGGCTCATCCGAATGGAACCAAGAAGTTAAGCGTTCTGAGGCTGGAGTAGTGTGAGGATGGGTGACTGACCGGGAAGTTTAACCGTGGTTGTAATTTGACCTAAGATTAAGTGTATTGGGTGAAAGATAAAAAGTAAAAAAAAATGGTGTAAAATAAATTAAAATTTTAAAATTTTTAAAACTCTATGCCGAGGGCTTTGCCGTCGGCATATCAAAAAAAAGATTATTTTTTTCGAATTTTTTTTTGAATTTAATTTGGAAAAAAGAAATTTGAATTTTTTAAATTTGTATGCCGAGGGTTTTGCCGTCAGCGTAGCGTGCTACGCCGAGGGCTGGGCTACGCCGACGGCAATAGTGACTATGCCGAGGGAGGTGGTTGCCGAGGAGCTATGCCGAGGGCTGCCCTCGGCGTAGCCTACGCCGACGGCCAAATCAGGCTACGCCGAGGGTACCCGGCCCTCGGCATATCGGCCCATTCCTGTAGTGTTAGGTTACATGTAAAGAATCAATTTGTACGAGAGAGTGATTATCCTTATAATTTACATTTTTTATAGAAACATCAACATAGACGCATACAAGTACATGCACCACTACACGCACATAAAGGTTGGAGCATCAAACTGATGAGGTTATCACACAAAGACCTTACTATCCATTGATACATCGCCGCTAAAATATAATCCATCTGGGTGAGACACACAAAATTTCAGATCTTCTGGTTCAAGATATTTTGTGCTAGAAGTGCAGCCACATCTGCGAACAATACAAAAACAACATATAGTTGGATCTCTGTTCCTTATATCCAAACCCTTCAAATTTCATTCTTGCGAACATAACTTCATGCATTATATGAATCATAATGTAGTTCATCCTTATCCAAGTTTTTTTTTATAAATGGTGCTTTACTATCTAAAAGGTTTAATCACTGCACCCGATCTCTACATAACTAAGATGCTCCAAGTTTCATGCATAGAACCTTATTATTATTTTGTCAAATGAACATTTTATCAAATTTAACACGCGTGTTCAGGGGCGGTGCTGACAAATGGTGGCCAAGGGCCCACACTTGGAGAGTGGGGCATCCTCTACATCCCTTAGTAGCTTTTTTGTGCTGAGTTGAATTTTTTTTAGTCTAGATGCCCATCACAATAGGGAGAACAAGGCTACAAAACACACATATGGGTCCCATCGGGGAGAGGAAATGCACACGACAAAGCTGTCGTTCCACACGTACCCAGTGTTGTAAAAGGCGACGCCTAGGAGACGCTTAGTCGTGCTTAAGCACTAAGCGATGGACAAACGCCTCGTCTTGGACATAAGAGGAAGTCTAGGCAAGGCAACCATGAAATTATCTTCCCCATGAAGAAATCATGCCATATTTCACCGTCGAGACATATGGGCCATATTATAATGATAGTTGATAGTAATTTACTCATTAACATGCTCTAGATTAATGTGTATTCACATATATATGATAACATATTTACACACTTTATGGTACAAATTATATGTCCGCCTAGGCTGCGCCTAGGAAGCTTAAGCACCGCCTAGGCACTAGGCGAATGCCAATCGGCTCGCTTACGCCTAGCGCTTTTTCCAACCTTGCACGCACCCAAAAAAAGCCATCGATGTCCTCTAATGATGTTCATTTTTTTGATTGCCTCGCCGCCTAGAGATCGTATGCCCTAACCTGAGATTGTCGATCAGGACTTGATCAATTGATCGAGTCAGCGCGATTTCATCTCATCTTCTCTCTGCTGCGCCTCACCCTGCTCACCACTGCCCCTTAGTCCCTCACAGAGAAACTTTGAACTCAAATAACATGAAGTCCTTAGACGAAAATCTAGCACTACTTTTTGCAGAAGATTCTACTCATAACAACTCGCTTAATGTTGATTTAGATGTTTTTTTGTTTTTTTAGATCAACAGGGGTTGCCCCCCAGCCCCATTTTCATTGAAAAAGAAGCCAAGTGTTTTACAGAAGTAAACTAAACAACAACGAATGAAAAGAAAACAGGCTTTTGCTGGGGAGATTGGCTGCCATCCCAACCAACTTCGAAATACTAGCAAACCCTGGAACAGGTTTTAGAGTAGTGATCACACACTAAAAACAGCCGCCATCTAAATCCATTACAACCAAACAGATAGGTAGGACACACTAGCACAACTCCCATGCTTCGTTCACCAAAGACTTTCCCTGGCATCATCTTGAGACTTCACCACCTTCTCAGTCCACACAGGCGATCAGGTGACCACATGAATCTTGTGGGAGTCACCAGGATTGTCCATGAGGTAGGCCAGCGTTGTCCTGCCATCATAATTTGAGTTCCAGGAAGAAACCCAATCGAAGGAGGGACATCTCACCCCACTGGGAGGCATAGAGGAGCTCTTAAATTGGCTAGCAGCAGGTCCATGAATCGACCGTTTCCTTCAGATTCTAGTTCTTTGAAAGGTTTCAACCAATCTCGAAGGAGGAAGAGAACCCTTTGCCACACCTGTTTCACATTAACCCAAGTGGTTTTGTTAAACACAAGACTATTTCTATTAAGCCATAAACCCCACAGAACAGCAGAAGAAGCTACATTAAAGTGCATGAATTTTTTGTTACAAAGCCATTTTGAAGCAATTGATTCAAAGTTAGTAACATGCACTTCAAAAATTTCTTCAAACAAGATCCAGATAGATCTAGGCACTATACATTCAAACATAAGATGGTGAACTGACTCAAATTCAGAACACATCTCACAGTTCATGGGTTTAGGAATACCTCTAGCTCTCAGATTATCCCTAGTCATGATCTTATTCTGAAAAACCAGCCACAGGAAGATTTGAATCCTAGGAGGAATTTTCAGCTTCCAAACAGTAGGTAGATAAACTGGAGTAACACCTCTAAAATTAATGATAGCATACAGAGAGCTAGATGAATAAATCCCAGAAGAGGTGTACTGCCAGATCAGTTGATCTTCATCTTGAGAGAAAGATATGGTTTTAGCAATCTCTAACAACTCAAACCACTGAACATCATGTCATCAGTGAAGGTTCTCCTGAAGGTACCTCTAATCTCCTGGCCATCCCAGATCTCATAAATAGTTTTGTTCTGTTGGTTAGAAACAAAATATAGATCCCAGAATGGAGTAGCCAAAGGGGAATTGCCAAACCAAATGTCTTCCCAGAATTTTATATATTTACCATTCCCTACATGCCATTTGTAACCAAACTTCACTACTTTAGTAGCCCAAAAAACACCTTTCCAGAAAAGTGGAGGGCTGAATGTCATGACAAGACAGAATGTTTGGGTTTCTAGTGTTATATTTAGCATCTAGTACTCTTCTCCACAGAGCCCCTTCACTCCGGATGTATTTCTTAATCCAAGATCCAATCAAACAAATGTTTAGGTCTTGGAGATTTGGAATACCTAGCCCTCCAAAATCTTTTTTCATGCAGATGGAAGGCCAATTAGCTAAATGAATTTTATGATTGCCTTCTTCATCATTCCACATAAAGTTGTCCATCTGTGAATCAATCAGATGCAGAGCCCACTTTGGGAATTTAAAGAAGGAAAGAAGATAAATGGGAATACTAGCTAAACAAGACTGGATGAGATTTCTCTTGGCCGCAGAGGATAAAAGTTTCCCCCTCCAGCCAGTAATTCTCTTGAGAATGTTCTCAATGAGAGGTTGCAGATCCTCTCGTCTCAACCTATCATAATGCAAAGGTATACCTAGATACTTAACAGGAAAACCTCCCATGACACATTGGAAAATGTCCAAGAAAGGTTGGGTTTCACTAGTATCCATATTAATAGGAATAAGTTCACTTTTATGAAAATTAACTCTCATACCAGAAATTTGCTCAAAAGAGGTAAGAATCCATCTTAAATTTAAAGCAACTCTATGATCATTTTTAAGGAACAAAAGAGTATCATCAGCATATTGGAGACTAACAATCCCTCCAGGTAAGAAATTGGGACCGAGCCCACTAATCAAACCACCTTCTGTCCCTTTAACTAACATCCTAGAGAAAACATCTACAATGCAATTGAATAAGAGAGGGGCAATGGGGTCCCCCTGTCTTAAACCTTTGCCAGTCAAGAAAAAATCTCCCTCAATGTCATTAACCTTTACCCCAACAGATCCCCCTTGAGTAATCTGTCAAATAAACCTAATGAAAGTGGGATTGAAGCCTCTGAGTTCCAAAACCTCATACAGGAAATCTAGATTAACCTTGTCATATGCCTTCTCATAGTCAAGTTTTAAAACTAAACCTTTATCTTTATTCTTATGCACTTCATGAATAACTTCATGTGCAGTAACAACACTTTCTAAAATAAACCTTCCTCTAATGAAGGCCGATTGATGGTAAGAAATAAGTCTATCAATGATTTTAGCCAATCTATTAGTCAAGACCTTGGTAAAAATCTTAAAGGAGCAATTCAGAAGGCTAATAGGTCTAAACTTCTTCATGGATCTAGCCTCATTTTCTTTAGGGATAAGAGTAATCATGGCAAAGTTCAATCTACATAAGTCTAAGTCATCAACAAACCAGGCATTAAACATATTGATCAAGTCATTTTTGATCACATCCCAGAACTTTTGATAAAACATAAAGGGAATACCATCAGGTCCAGGTGCACCATCTGCATAAGATCCAAACACTGCAGTTTTGACCTCTTCCTCAGTAAAGGCACTCCCTAACATAATATTTTCTTCCAAAGATACCTTTTCATTCTCAGAGAAGAAAGTATCTTGGAGTCTGATGGCAAGTCTATTTTCTTTTTTAAACAAATCTTTATAAAAGTCAGTTGCTACTTTGAGCATTTCTTTAGACTCAGTTACAGGGCCATCTAAGACATGAATACATTTTTTCCTCCTTCTCTGATTGGCCACAGCATGAAAATATGATGTATTCCTATCTCCCTCTAATATATTTCTATCTCTAGATCTCTGCCTAGCTTTAGTCTCCTCAAGGATCCAAAAAGAATTGAACTCTCTAAGAATGAAATCCCATCTCTCTCTCTCAATCTGAGAAAGGACACAGGTTTCAGATTTATTGTCAAGAACATCATATTCTTTCATAAGTTCTTTCTTTTGTTTTCTAGCTGCAGCTTCATAGTTACTACTCCACCCTTTAGCTAATCTCCTAAAAAGTCTAAGTTTTTGTTGCCAGACATCAACTACATTATTATTATCAATCTCTAAGCTCCAAGCTCTGTTTACCAAAACAGCAAATTCAGGGATAGCTAACCACGACTTTTCAAGTTTAAAACCCCCCTTTTTTTGGAATTCTGCTCTCACCAGAATCCCAAACAAGAGGGGTATGATCACTACCTGATCTAGACAACACTTTAGCATTAGCTAAAGGGAAGCAACTATCAAAGGAAGTGGAACAGAAAATCATGTCAAGTTTACACATAACAGGATTCTCTTGATTATTTCCCCAAGTATAGCTCCTACCAGAGACACCTATTTCCATAAGGGCCCACATTTCTATACAGGCATGAAACTTATCAGCCCATTTGAAATCTATATTACCATTATTCTTTTCTTCAATAAATCTAACTAGGTTAAAATCACCACCTATCAGCACAGGCCCTTCCCAATTAAGACAAAGTTCATGAAGTTCAGAAATAAACTCCTGTTTCCTTTCCTCATAGGCAGAGCCATAGACAGTAGTAATTCTACAGATAAAGTCATTCCTCCTATTTTTAACTACAGCACTCACAGAGAAAGTTTTAATCTCCCAGGCTAAAAACCTCTAAGAGATCAGCATTAATGCCTACTAGGATACCCCCAGCAGTGCCTATTGCAGGTAGCAAATTCCAGACAAAATTCCTATTTCCTAGAAGGTTTTTCAGAAAGGAGTTAGTAAATTCTCCTTTTTTAGTTTCTTGAAAGCCAATGTAATCTAAATTCAATGGCACTAAGTTATCATTAATGAAAAGCTGCCTACCAGGGGTGGAAATGCCCCTACTATTCCAAAAAGCACATATCATGGATAAAACTTCTTGGGGTGCTTTCCCCGAGATTTCCTAATAACATCTATCCATTCTTTAGCAAGTTCCTCTTGCTGGTCCTTATCAGACAAGGAAGCAACTCTAGGCGAGGAACAAGCAGAGTGCATGCTATCAGATTCTACTTCTAAATTGATACCAACTACCTTGGCAACATTATCTAATTCATCAACATGTAAAACATTAAAAGGATTGTTAGACATTATACCTTTCATCCTGGGAATCTCCAGATTGTTAATCTTCTTCATCTCCTGCGCTTTCTCCATGATGTTCTTGGATCTGTCAATTCTGTTACTCTGCCTAATAGGTTGCACAGGTCCCCACTTGGATTTTCTTTTTGCTGGCTGTTCTTCAGTCACTTGATCGGCAGATATGAAGGGAAGCTCTACCTCTGGCATGATATCATCAGGCAGCTCCATTTCCTGATCATCATCTCCAGGAGCAGGCTCTTCAAACTGGTTGGTCAGGTTACCTTTAAGCATTTTCTCACTGTACCAGAACTTCTTCACTTCTTCACTTGCAGCATTGGAGACTGGAGTCTTGTCCCACACAAAGGCACCCTCTTGATCAACTAGTCCTCTCTGGAGTAGCTTCTGGTAAACATCAGCAGCACTTGACTCTGGAGGAGCACAATTCTCTCCAAGAGGAGCTTCCATCACTTGGTCTTTCTGGGAATATTGGTCATTGGTAGAGGCTTGATTGATGTTCCCAAGGGAGAAAGATTGAGGTCTTGCAGTAGCACCAGAGCCACTCCCATTATCTTGTCCACTTTGATTACTTGCTTCAGCATCTCTCTTGCTCTGATCCTCAAGTTCTTCTCCAAGCAGGTCATCATTATCTTCATTGGTGGGAATAACACTTTCTAAAGTGAAACCTAGGTGAAAAAGGTTCCCATGATACCCAAACAGCCTTCCAGGAGGTAGTTTGGAGGGATCCCTGCAGTGAACCTTTACCCTGACTTCTTGAGCATTGTTTCTAAACATACTGAGCCAATCTACTTCTAGCAACAAACCACAGATAGAAACAGCTTGATCAAGACTAGTCCACTCACACCACTTTGTTTGTAGCCCAGTCACCTTGATACAGGTTTCTTTGAGCACTTCCACAGGTTCTGGGTCATCATTCCAAGCTTCCACCTTGACCCAGATGCCTTTCTTCTTAAGGCCAAATCTGGGGTAGCCAATGACCTCTTCTACCTTGAGATGGGGTGGGAACTTCACCAGGTACACATCTGACTGCCCAAGCTCTCTGATTTGCCATGGCCAGTTGGTTTTGTATATCTGAGCAAACTCAGCATACAGCTCTTCCTTAGAAACCTCACCTCCTTCAATTATCACAATGCCACAGTTTCTGGTGGACCCAACTGGATTGATCACTGTCTCAGGCATCTCAATATGATAGAAACCCAAACCTGGAGCACCACTTCCTACATACTTAGCTAGCTGGTGTGGTCTTTTCCTGACAGGGCATTCATCTACCAGGTGAGAAGTTGCTTTACAGATGAAACACATAGGGGTCCTACCACAAGCAGCTTGGTGGTGCCCTGGCTCTCCACAGCACATACAAATGGAGTTAGTGTAACTCATCTGGAGTGCATTGGAGGAGATAGCAGAAGGAGAATTCTGTTGGACAGACCCAAGCTTCTTCTTTCCTCTAGCTGTGTTCTTTGTCTTGCTCAACACCTCTCCACCAGAGGCAGGCAGCTGCAGCTGCTGCTGCTGCTGTGGCTGCTGTTGCTGCTGCTGCTGAACTGGAGGTTGCTGAGGCTGCTGTTGAAAACCAGGTTGTTGAGAAGCCAGCCACTGATTAGATTGCATACCAAAGCCAGCATTAGGAGGGTACTGCTGGTATGAACCATTGAAAGCCCAAGGAGGAGGCATGGGGCTTGGAGCAAACCCAAAAGGATGCTGAGGATAACCAAAAGCACCAGGTTGGGGGGAAGTCCATGGGCATCTGCTGCTGCTGCTGAAAGGGAGGTTGCATCAGCCCTGGCTGCTGTTGCCATTGTTCTTGGTTGTTCCCACCTCCACCTCTACCTCTACCTTTGTATCCTCCTCGACCAGCCATATCTACTATAGTTTCTACAGGACAGATCTCCACACCAAGATGACTCTCCCTGGAGATCTCCTCCGCCGCCACCTGATGTCTACGCACGCTTCTATTCCTGTAGACAGTGTTGGGCCTCCAAGAGCAGAGGTTTGTAGAACAGCAGCAAGTTTCCCTTAAGTGGATCACCCAAGGTTTATCGAACTCAGGGAGGAAGAGGTCAAAGATATCCCTCTCAAGCAACCCTGCAATTACGATGCAAGAAATCTCTTGTGTCCCCAACACACCTAATACACTTGTCAGATGTATAGGTGCACTAGTTCGGCGAAGAGATAGTGAAATACAAGTAGTATGGATGTATATGAGTGGTAATAACAATCTGAATAAAATATGGCAGCGAGTAAACATGCAACAGAACAGTAAGTAAATGGAGTTTCGATGCTTAGAAACAAGGCCTAGGGATCATACTTTCACTAGTGGACACTCTCAATATTGATCACATAATAAAACCACTCTACACTCTCTTGTTGGATGATGAACACCACTAATTGCGTAGGGCTACAAGAGCACCTCAATGCCGGAGTTAACAAGCTCCACAACATTCGATGTTCATATTTAAATAACCTTAGAGTGCATGATAGATCATTGCAATTACACCAAGTACTAACATAGAATGCACACTGTCACCATCACACTATGAAGGAGGAATAGATCACATCAATACTATCATAGCAATAATTAACTTCATAATCTACAAGAGATTACAATCATAACCTACGCCAAGTACTACACGATGCACACACCTTGTCACCATTACACCGTGGAGGAGGAATAGAGTACTTTAATAACATCACTAGAGTAACACATAGATGAATAGTGATACAAAACTCATATGAATCTCAATCATGTAAGGCAGCTCATGAGATCATTGTATTGAAGTACATAGGAGAGAGATTAACCACATAGCTATCGGTACAGCCCTTAGCCTCGATGGAGAACTACTCCCTCCTCATGGGAGACAGCAGCGTTGATGAAGATGGCGGTGGTGTCGACGGAGATGCCTTCCGGGGGCACTTCCCCGTCCCGGCGGCGTGCCGGAACAGAGACTCCTGTCCCCCAGATCTTGGCTTCGCGATGGCGGCGGCTCTGGAAGGTTTCTCGTACCGTGGCTTTTTCGTATCGAAGTTTTAGGTCATGGACCTTTAAATAGGCGAAGAGGCGGAGTCGGAAGGCTGACGAGGCGGCGACATAGTAGGGGGGCGCGGCCCACCCCCTGGCCACGCCAGCCTATCATCTGGGGCCCACAGGGCCCTCCTATGGTGGCTCTCGGGTGTTCTGGAAGCTTCGTGGAAAAATAGGATGCTGGGCGTTGATTTCGTCCGATTCCGAGAATATTTCCTTACTAGGATTTCTGGAACCAAAAACAGCAGAAGGCAGCAACTGGCCCTTCGGCATCTCGTCAATAGGTTAGTTCCGGAAAATGCATCAAAACGATGTAAAGTGTGTATAAAACATATGTGTATCATCATAAAAGTAGCATGGAACATAAGAAATTATAGATACGTTTGAGACGTATCAAGCATCCCCAAGCTTAGTTCCTACTCGCCCTCGAGTAGGTAAACGATAACAAGAATAATTTCTGAAGTGACATGCTACTTACATAATCTTGATCATACTATTGTAAAGCATATGAGATGAATGCAGCGATTGAAAGCAATGGTAAAGGCAATGAGTAAACAACTGAATCATATAACAAAGACTTTTCATGAATAGTACTTCCAAGAAAAGCATCAATAAGTCTTGCATAAGAGTTAACTCATAAAGCAATAAATTCAAAGTAAAGGTATTGAAGCAACACAAAGGAAGATATAAGTTTCAGCGGTTGCTTTCAACTTCAACATATTTATCTCATGGATAATTGTCAACAGAAAGTAATATAACAAGTGCAATAAGTAAACATGTAAGAATCAATGCACACAGTTGATACAAGTGTTTGCTTCGAGATAGAAAGAATAGGCAAACTGACTCAACAATAAAGTAAAAGATAGGCCCTTCGCGAGAGGAAGCATTGATTACTATATTTGTGCTAGAGCTTTCCATTTTGAAAACAAGAAACAATTTTGTCAACGGTAGTAATAAAGCATATGAGTTATGTATAAGACATCTTATAAGTTGCAAGCCTCATGCATAGTATACTAATAGTGCTCGCACCTTGTCCTAATTAGCTTGGGTTAGCACGGATTATCATTGCATAGCATATGTTTCAACCAAGTGTCACAAAGGGGTACCTCTATGCCGCTCGTACAAAGGTCTAAGGAGAAAGTTCGCATTGGATTTCTCGCTTTTGATTATTCTCAACTTAGACATCCATACCGGGACAACATAGACAACGAGATAATGGACTCCTCTTTAATGCATAAACATTCAACAACGAGTTAATATTCTCATAAGAGATTGAGGATTAGCTGTCCACACTGAAACTTCCACCATGAATCATGGCTTTAGTTAGCGGCCCAATGTTCTTCTCTAACAGTATGCATACTCAAACCATTTGATTGTGAAAACCGCCCTTACTTCGAGACAAGACGAACATGCATAGCAACTCACATGATATTCAACAAAGGTAAAAGAGTTGATGGCGTCCCCAGAAACATGGTTACCGCTCAACAAGCAACTTACTAAGAAATAAGACACATGAGTACATATTCTTCACCACGATAGTTTTTAAGCTATTTTGTCCCATGAGCTATGTATTGTAAAGGCAAAGAATGGAAATTTTAAAGGTAGCACTCAAGTAATTTACTTTGGAATGGCGGAGAAATACCATGTGGTAGGTAGGTATAGTGGACACAAATGGCATAGTTATTGGCTCAAGGATTTGGATGCACGAGAAGAATTCCTCTCAATACAAGGCTAGGCTAGCAAGGTTGTTTGAAGCAAACTCAAGTATAAAAGGTGCAGCAAAGCTCACATATGAATATATTGTAACTATTATAAGACTTTACATTGTCTCCTTGTTGTTCGAACACCTCAACCAGAAAATATCTAGACTCTAGAGATCAATCATGCAAACCAAATTTTAACAAGCTCTATGTAGTTCTTCATTAATGGGTACAAGGTACATGATGCAAGAGCTTAAACATGATCTATATGAGCACAACAATTTCCAAGTATCAATTATTCAAGACATTATACCAATTACCACATGCAGCATTTTCTGTTTCCAACCATATAACAATGAACGAAGCAGTTTCAACCTTCGCCATGAACATTAAGAGTAAAGCTAAGAACACATGTGTTCATATGCAACAACGGAGCGTGTCTCTCTCCCACACAAGCATGAATTTATTCAGAGAATGAAAATAACAAAACGAAAATAAAAGCACACAGACGCTCCAAGTAAAGTACATAAGATGTGACGGAATAAAAATATAGTTTCAAGAGAAGAAACCTGATAATTTGTCGATGAAGAAGGGGATGCCTTGGGCATCCCCAAGCTTAGATGCTTGAGTCTTCTTGAAATATGCAGGGATGAACCACGGGGGCATCCCCAAGCTTAGACTTTTCACTCTTCTTGATCATATTGTATCATCCTCCTCTCTTGACCCTTGAAAACTTCCTCCACATCAAACTCAAAACAAACTCATTAGAGGGTTAGTGCATAATTAAAAATTCACATGTTCAGAGGTGACACAATCATTCCTAACACTTATGGACATTGCTCAAAGCTACTGGAAGGTAATGGAACAAAGAAATCCATCCAACACAGCAAAAGAGGCAATGCGAAATAAAAGGCAGAATCTGTCAAAACAGAACAGTCCGTAAAGACGAATTTTAAAGAGGCACCAGACTTGCTCAGATGAAAATGCTCAAATTGAATGAAAGTTGCGTATATATCTGAGGATCACTCACGTAAATTGACAGATTTTTCTGAGTTACCTACAGAGAATCATACCCAAATTCGTGACAGGAAGAAATCTGTTTCTGCGCAGTAATCCAAATCTAGTATGAACCTTACTATCAAAGACTTTACTTGGCACAAAAATGCAATAAAATAAAGATAAGGAGATGTTGCTACAGTAGTAACAACTTACAAGACTCAAATATAAAACAAAATTGCTGTAGTAAAATAAATACATGGGTTATCTCCCAAGAAGTGTTTTCTTTATAGCCATTAAGATGGGCTCAGCAGTTTTAATGACGCACTCCCAAGAAATAAGTGTTGAAGCAAAAGAGAGCATCAAGAAGCAAATTCAAAACAAATTTAAGCCTAACATGCTTCCTATGCATAGGAATCTTGTAAATAAACAAATTCATGAAGCATGATGCAACAAGCATAGAAAGATAAAACAAGTGTAACTTCAAAAATTTCAGCATATAGAGAGGTGTTTTAGTAACATGAAAATTTCGACAACCATATTTTACTCTCTCATAATAACTTTCAGTAGCATCATGAGCAAACTCAACAAAATAACTATCACATAAAGCATTCTTATCATGAGTCTCATGCATAAAATTATTACTACTCCCAACATAAGCATAATCAATTTTATTAGTTGTAGTGGGAGCAAATTCAACAAACTAGTTATCATTATTATTCTCATCAAGTGTAGGAGGCATAGTATAATCATAATTAAATTATTCTCCATAGTAGGCGGCACCAAAAGACCTCTATCATTATAATCATCATAAATAGGAGGCAAAGTATCATCAAAGAAAATTTTCTCCTCAATGCTTGGGGGACTAAAAAGATCATGGAAACCAGCTTCCCCAAGCTTAGAACTTTCTATATCATTATCAACAATGGTGTTCAAAGTGTTCATACTAATATTACTACCAGCATGCAAATAAGGTTCCATAGGTTTTTTAATTTTCACATTAAACCATTCATGTCTTGACTCAGGAAATAGTACAAAAAGCTCACAGATGTTTTCCATTATGCCTAACTAGTATTTAACAAGAAACAAAAAGATGCAATTGCAGGATCTAAAGGAAATAGCTTCGAACACTCACACAATGGCGCCAGAAAAGTACTTTTACCTGGGACCGGAGTATGAGTGCCTTTTACCTTTCCTCCCCGGCAACGGCGCCAGAAAAGTGCTTGATGTCTACGCACGCTTCTATTCCTGTAGACAATGTTGGGCCTCCAAGAGCAGAGGTTTGTAGAACAGCAGCAAGTTTCCCTTAAGTGGATCACCCAAGGTTTATCGAACTCAGGGAGGAAGAGGTCAACGATATCCCTCTCAAGCAACCCTGCAATTACGATGCAAGAAGTCTCTTGTGTCCCCAACACACCTAATACACTTGTCAGATGTATAGGTGCACTAGTTCGGCGAAGAGATAGTGAAATACAAGTAGTATGGATGTATATGAGTGGTAATAACAATCTGAATAAAATATGGCAGCGAGTAAACATGCAACAGAAAAGTAAGTAAACGGAGTTTCGATGCTTAGAAACAAGGCCTACGGATCATACTTTCACTAGTGGACACTCTCAACATTGATCACATAATAAAACCACTCTACACTCTCTTGTTGGATGATGAACACCACTAATTGCGTAGGGCTACAAGAGCACCTCAATGCCGGAGTTAACAAGCTCCACAACATTCGATGTTCATATTTAAATAACCTTAGAGTGCATGATAGATCATTGCAATTACACCAAGTACTAACATAGCATGCACACTTGTCACCATCACACTATGAAGGAGGAATAGATCACATCAATACTATCATAGCAACAATTAACTTCATAATCTACAAGAGATTACAATCATAACCTACGCCAAGTACTACACGATGCACACACCGTCACCATTACACCGTGGAGGAGGAATAGAGTACTTTAATAACATCACTAGAGTAACACATAGATGAATAGTGATACAAAACTCATATGAATCTCAATCATGTAAGGCAGCTCATGAGATCATTGTATTGAAGTACATAGGAGAGAGATTAACCACATAGCTACCGGTACAGCCCTTAGCCTCAATGGAGAACTACTCCCTCCTCATGGGAGACAGCAGCGTTGATGAAGATGGCGGTGGTGTCGATGGAGATGCCTTCCGGAGGCACTTCCCCGTCCCGGCGGCGTACCGGAACAGAGACTCCTGTCCCCCAGATCTTGGCTTCGCGATGGCGGCGGCTCTGGAAGGTTTCTCGTACCGTGGCTTTTTCGTATCGAAGTTTTAGGTCAGGGACCTTTAAATAGGCGAAGAGGTAGAGTCGGAAGGCTGACGAGGCGACGACATAGTAGGGGGGCGCGGCCCACCCCCTGGCCGCGCCAGCCTATCATCTGGGGCCCACAGGGCCCTCCTTTGGTGGCTCTCGAGTGTTCTGGAAGCTTTGTGGAAAAATAGGATGCTGGGCGTTGATTTCGTCCGATTCCGAGAATATTTCCTTACTAGGATTTCTGGAACCAAAAACAACAGAAAACAGCAACTGGCCCTTCGACATCTCGTCAATAGGTTAGTTCCGGAAAATGCATCAAAACGATGTAAAGTGTGTATAAAACATATGTGTATCATCATAAAAGTAGCATGGAACATAAGAAATTATAGATACGTTTGAGACGTATCACCACCCAAGAGGCCAAAAGAGGAACCCTAAAAGCGGAGGCACCCTTTTTTATACTAGCCTTGCGGGGAGGAAGGCCTGGTGGATGCCATGGAATATGCCAGAGTTGTTGGAAAAAGTCTTCCACCCCACCACCCACCCGCTGGGTCTCACTGAGCTCTGGACCCCTCCAGAGCACTAATCTTGATGTTTTTGGACTCCTCTTCTCCATTCTTCTAGAAGCTTGAGCAGACTCCACCATGGTTTCACTCTGAACATGGACATGCAGAGGAACAGGAACCTGAATCTCATCAGCTAGTGTTCCGGTGGTAGCTGCCGAAGCTGTTGGAAAATCTCCTCCAATAATCTGGTGTGATAACTAAACTGAATCAATCCATTTATTGACTGAATCTCTGATTTGTTGAACCCTTGAGCACTCTGCACTGGTTGCCAGATGCTTGGCGCGCTGTAGTGAGCTGCTTCCTGAGCCACCTCGAAAGCAGTTCGTGACTTCCGCGGCCTCCTTGTCTTCTTCTTCGTCGGACCGCAAGGCTTGTCCATTGCCGCAGACGAAGCCTCGTAGCCCATCTTCACCTTGCAGTCCTCCTCCGAGGAGCTGGACATCGCCAGTAGCTTGGAGAGCTTGGCGAATCTTCTCGGACCAGGCTTCACCTCCTGCGCCTCCGCGCGAGGCTCCACCGCAAGCCGAGATCCCAGCCCGCCAGGGTGTGTTGATGATGATGGAGCCAATGCGAAGCTCGCCCTCTGTCGGAGTTGGAGGAGTGGTTGAGCTTGGCCCCTCGGCGAGCGCAGATCAAACCTTCCCCAGTCGCCAACGCCAGCCTCGTCGAACTCCGGTGCTCCCTCGATAGCTGTCACCTCCTGTTCCTCCCCCAGGCTCCACCTCTGAGTACATCTCCTCTCCCTGCGCCTCCTCTCTGCCATCCGCCACCACAGACGCCAGAGTAAACCTCCTCCGACACGCCGCGGATCTGGGCGGATTGAGCTTGGCGGCGAAGGTATGAGCAGTGGTAGAAGTGAAATGAATGGGGAACAGGGAAAGGAGAGGAAATCTTTATTTCACCCGTCGCTCCCTCTCTGGTCGGCATGGCCCGCTACGGTGGGGAAACGAGGAGGTCCCGCCATGAACAGTGCGCACGGTCGGAGCGGAAACCATAAGTGGTCCGATTCCACCATGGAACAGAGCATGGTGTTCCACATCATCTCCCATCGCTTGAGAGGAGAGCGAAACATGGCGGCGCGGCACCACCGGAGGAATCACGGCGGTGGGATCCCATTCCCCCGCTCTCCAGCCACGACCCGCGCCTCCAGGTAGCGGATCTGACGCGGAATATCTCGGGGAAGAGGGGGACGCCATCCGATGGGCTCGCACATCGCATCCCGCTCCTCCGGCGAGGCTTGCATGATGTAGAGCAGGTAGTAGCGCCGAACCAGCTTGTCGTGGAGATATAGCTCCAGCGAGCTCTCCCTCCGAGAACCCTCTCGAGATGGCTCGGAACCCCGAGGGGTCGAGCCCCTGCGCGAGCCGCTCGGAGAAGACATCCGCACCCTCCTCCGCGCTATGGAGGCTCTGTGGGACGGCGGCCGCGGCGGAGGCGCGGTAGATCGCCGTCGGCGAGAGACGCATACAGAGCTAGGACAGAGCTAGGAGAGTTTCTAGGAGCCTTTCTGAACCTTTTTTAATTAGGTTCCTTCGATGTTTTTTTGTCTTTAGTTAAAAGTGTTTCAAATAACTCTCCTAGATGATTTGATGTCAGCAACTGAAATAATTCAGTTTGTTACAGCCATAGACGATTATCCAAATGTATCAATTACTTATCGAATCCTTTTGACTATACGTGTGCACTGTACCCTCGGCTAACAAAAAGTTTCTCCAAATTAAATTAAAGGAATTTTTTTGCCACTCGTGGCCGTCTAACAAAAAGTTTCTCCAAATTAAATTAAAGGAGGCAGAGGATGTGATCCAGTGCATGCTTGACAAGGGCAAGTGACATCAACCACTCGTGAGTCCGACAACATGCCGTTGCGCCGGAAGAAGGTGTGCATGATCGGCGCCAGGATAGCTGGGCTGGCAGTGGCGCGCGAGCTTGATGACTGGATTTCCTGCATCAATGTAGGGTTATTGCAGTACTAACAGGCATTTATTAATTAAAAGAACGATTTCATGGAAGTTTTGCACAACAGACACTACACAACCCTACAACCACATTGTCAATGCAACTAGTCAAGCGGACCCTGAGCGCACGCTAGTACACACATCACAGAAATCGATACCGCCGTCTTCCTCGCACCCATCTTCAAGAGGGATCACCGCATTGAACTTGCCAGACCTGTTGTCGATGTCACCATGACGCTAGACAGCTCCACCATCCTGCACGCGTCTCGCAGTCCGCGCCCGTCTTCGATACCCTATAGCTCCACGCCGCCGAGAATCATCGACGTCAATGTGGTAGATGAACACCACTCCACCAAGATCCACCTCCATCCAGCAGCTGTTCAAAAAATGATGCCTCAAGAGGTAGAACGACGCAGGAAGCGCCGCCATCATCTGATCCGGGAGACCCGGATCTAGGGTTTCCCCCGGAGCAACACGAGTGAGAAGACACAGACTGCGACGACGATGCCTTCAAGAAGGATACGACACATGACGTCGCCATCGCCCGCCACGACTAGGATCGGAGCACGGTTTTCACCGGCAGCCGTGCATCCCCAACTCATTGCTAGGACTAGATGTGAGATCAGGAGATCGCCACAACCAGCCCCAATCCGGCCGACCACTTCCGACGAAGGAAGAGGCCACCACCGCCAAGCCCCGGATTGTCACCCCGGGCATCCTCGTGGTGCAGAGCCAAAGCCAAATCCTCCTCCACAAATCGCCACCACCGGCCGAGAAGAGCAAGAGGCCGACCGCCTCCTGCCGACCCACTGAACGGCCGTGATCAGACGGAGGAGAACCCGCCGCAGTTCGTCTGCCCCCACCGCCGGCGGGATCCAGATCAAGCCGCCGCCGCCATGGACTTGCCGTCGCTTGAGGAGAAGTCGCCACCGCCGTGCCGCCGGGCTTTGCCCGGGCGTCGTCCTCGGCGGAGGCGGAGGGGAGAGGGAGGCGGGAAGAGAGGGGAGAAGGCGGCTGGGGCCGCCCCGGTGCGGGCGTGGCGGCGCCGCACGGGGACGGGAGTTGGGGGCTTGGGGCAACTAATGTAGCATTGATACTATGTTGATTTGCATTTAATGTGTAAGAGACAATATGTTGGTGAAGTGAGAAGAGGCCCGAATATGGGTGCTTCTATAAGCACTGTTCCACACACCTCATAACCACTACTTTTTATCTCCGCATGCCGCGTGGGTCTAGTAATTAAGGGTCTTCCCGTGGCTATGGTCATAGGCTCTTGTACCTCGTACCCTTTGTTAAGACATAATTCAAAGAGGCGAGAGATTGTTGTCCCATGTACGCTCACGTACCTCTAACCATGCTTAACGATGACTGCCTTAGAAATCTGTAATGGTAAATACTGCATGGTGCACGCCATACAACATAATCGAAGACAACCACCACTCACACATATTGCAACAGATAACATATATAAATCTTTGTTTCAGTTCATAGAAGTGCTAGTGTTTCTCCATGTCCCAGGAACTATGGAGATCCGCAAGGTGGTCAAGGAGGTGCACCTTGTCACCTAGTCCATGAAGGAGTTCACTGACAGATTCAGGCCAACACCGTGTGGCGCCTATTCCAGTGGAAACACAACGCGATTCACAGTGGAAACGATGAACACCGGCAACAGCCAAAAAAAAAGAGACGAATGTAAGAGAGGTTTTGCGACGCCTTAAACTACATCTTTTCGGTGCTTTGTTCTTTTACTAGTAAGCTTGCACGTGCAAAACGCACGTTATTTGTTGGAAAAAAAGATCATCCATGATACTTCCTCCGTCCCATGAAACATCTTAAAGGTTTTGGATGTATCTAGACACTAAATAGTAACAGATACATCTAAGGCCCAGTTCTTTTGGAGCTTCTACATAGCTTAGAGGTCAAAATAAGCCTAAGCTAAAAAAAACTCGAATTTAAGCCGTTTCTTGTGGCAGCCGTTTCTACCTATTCCTTCACGATTGGGGAAAGCTGCCATACCCCAGCTTCCCGCAGCTTCCCGGGTTCTGGCCGAAGCGGTATATGTGTATACCTCTAGTGTTGACGCTATTTACGTTAAAGTGCCACCGCATGGAAACAAAACGTTTTCTTCCTGGGCGCGTGAGGCTCGACCTGAGCATATCCTCTCCTCTGTCCTTCGTTTTCAGAGTGAGCACAGAGCACGAGGATCTAGGGTTCCAATCGTGCCCCGCCTCCACCACTAGAAAAACAACTGCGGCGCCTCTCCTCCATCCCACGCCGCCGTTCACCTCCTTGGCCCACCCAGCTTCCGTTTCATGGCGGCCAACACAAGCCGCCGGACAACGCCGTGCTCGAGCTCGATCTGCTGCAACTCTCCACCGGCGCTCCTCCGCCCGCCTCCTGCCAGCTTCAGATCGGCTCGCCCCCACCTCCACCATCCCACTACAGCTCCGGCCTGCTGATGCGGCGTTGGTATTAGTTTGATGTGTTCGTGAACTTTGGTTTTGGCCTTTTGGGCAGCTAACTGATGCAAACTTGGGTGCAGTTTTTCTACATCAATAGATCGATGGATGTTGCTCTGGCGTTTGACGACTCTTTGGTGGATTTTCAGTTCAGTTTGCAGCGTTATATTATCAAGAATTTCTGATGTTGATGTCCGATGAGAAATTGATGCTGAATGAAAACGGACTGGACTATGATAAACTTCTATCATGGTCTGGACATATATAAAACACAGTACAAGGTAACTCAAAATCAGCTAGTTGGAGCACACAAGCATTCTTGGGGCATTAAAGACTTTTCATGTGACAACATAGACAATAAGCTAGGATGGTAGAAGCCGAAAAGAACTGGACATCAATTTCTTGTGAGCTTATTCTGACCGCTGTTTTTGGGGACAGCTCAAGCCGGAATGGCTTATGCACAAGCCTGAGCCCAAAAGAACTGGGCCTAAATTTTGACAAATCTTAGACATGTTTCGTGTGATGGAGGGAATACTAAAAATCCCAAAGCCAAAGAACACATGGTTATATCTTACTAAGGTAGTAAGGTGGAACATTAACATACATGATTTTTCATTTAGCACTTTGTTTTACCCTTGTAGAACATGAGAACATGCATCTGCATGCAACCTCACAATCTACAAAGTATGTTGAAACAACTATGTTTTGATTGAACAAAATCTTTGTTAGAAGGATTCCGAGATAGTATAAATCATGTAAATTTTTAATATTGAACCTTCTATGAAACAACCATATCGCCAACTCATTGGGACAATAAATTCAGATAAGTACATAATTTAGGCAACATGTTTTGACCTATAAATTTGCTGGAGTACTCATGCAAAGTACTCATGCAACCACTAACTTAATTACTCATGCAAGCACTAACTGTCGCCTTTAACATCATCATATTGCTGTGTAGAGCACACTGTATGATACACGACAAGGAGGGAGCATCATACTTTTGGCAACAGGTGTATATTTGAATTGGCCTTGGTCAGTTGCTAGGAGCATACACTGCCTATATGGTAACAAATTAGAAGTGATGAGTTAACCATCAACTATACATAGAAAAACACGAACGCACCGCCCTGCTCCTAAGGACCGCCACGACACTTGTATTGGAATAAGAAAGCACCATAGTAAGTATCCAAGAATGAAATCATGTTGCATTTACAAAATAAGCCAAATGCTAGCATTCACATGTCGGTAATTTAATAGTGTGGGGTCATTTCACTTCAATATGTTGCAATTACTAAAACTAAATATAATAATACCAAAAATACAGGAAAAGTACATGTATGGATTGTGTGAGCGGGGTGGGGTGGTTTATGCCTCTCACGTCTAAAGTGATTTCTTGAGCAACAGATATGTTATTTACTTGCTATATTCTTAATCAAAAACTAAATAGTGAATTTGAATCAAAGTTTAGCCAGAATCAAGAAGCATCTATTTCTTCTATATATTAACCAAAATGTAGCCAAAAATCATAAAATTATCCCATGCGTCCACTTTCAAATATTTATCAGTTTGTCGTGTCCTCTCAAGAAACATAAGGAGTGGCTTCTACCGTGGAAGTAAATACTTGAAGCTGTAATATGCGTAATAATTACTTCAACGAAAACAATTAGCCAAAGGATACTTTATTTCACCTCCTTTAAAATTACATGATGCTTCAAGAAGGACCGGTGTAATTAGTTTCTTTGCACATGACACAATTTTGCACTTGCATGTTCGGAAAAGCTTCACTTACATCTTGATAACTAAACTGCCTACGATGGGATTAACATGATGTATATTCAAGTAACTTTTAAGTGAAGGCAGTTGGGTTCATATATGTTTACATTAATCATGGACCCACCACCATAAATTTGAAGCATAGTAGTGTAGGACAATGTTATGCATTGTCAACGATATACATCATTAGAACTCTTAATCTTAAATAGCTTACCACAGCACCATGTAACCATGCAGTCAAGATCAAATCGTAAATAAGTAGTCTTAGTTCATCAAGAAATGGAGTTGAGGCATACCTGGTGTGGTGCTAGCACCAAGATTGCGGCAGCCCACACACACAATCCTGACAATATTTGGGGCACCCGATAATAGAGAAAACAAAAACATCAGTTATGGTCAACACATATGTGCAGCAGTAACATGAGAATATTTGTACATCAAGTATAACAAAATAAACTCTTAGACAAGAATTTTCTTTAGTAACTATAGTACTTTCCTTTGTGTATAACACCAAATGGCAGCCACATCTACATAGAAATGACAAAACCAGGTAATGATTTACTATATTGCTGCACCGAATATTATGTATTTGAACAGAATGGACCATAATCATCAAGCACCTACTGTGAGCCCACTAAGCTAGACTAATACTGCCCATTTCAAGATTAATATGTGTAAGAAAACTAATTATCCAATAGCCCTTCACAAAGTTTTTGCATAAAGAAAAATCTGATGAAAGCATCAGCGAACTTAACATACACCTATGTGCGGTGTTGTCCTCAAGCTCGTCATTATATGCATGTCTTCAAGAGTTCTATGAAAAATATGAAAATAAAAATGTTAAATCAACCATCTAGCCTGCATGACAAGACAATTCTTGCTTAATCTGTGTAATATAATTGGGCATCCAATTAATAGCTCTTCACAAAGGCTTTGCAGAAAGAAAATTCGAATCAAAACTAAAGGGAACTTCACATACGCCTCTCTGCGGTGTTGTCCTCATGCTCGTCATTATATGCATATGACTTCGAGAGTGCAACAGAAATGCTGAAAATAACAATATTCAGTTTTCACTGGAAAAAAACAGGCTTCCGGGAAGCCCCATAAGTCGCGAAGGTAAAGGAACCGCGACTAATGGGGTCTTTAGTCGCGGTTCGTGTGGCGAACCGCGACCAAAGTCCTCGGGCCCGTGGCGCACGGTGGCCAGCCTGGTGCATCGTGGGGGCTTTAGTCGCGGTTGGCCAGCCCAACCGCGACTAAAGGTGCCCGAAGGCCTTTAGTCGCGGTTGGCCGGGCCAACCGGGACTAAAGCCCCTCCCCTATATATACCCATCCAAGCAGCCAACACTTAGCCATTTGGAACCATTCTCTTCACAAACTTCACAAGTGAGTGTTAGGTTTGCTTTTGGTTCCTCTTATGCACATAAGGTGTTTGATGAAATGCCCCAAGAGCATGAAACAAACATGATATGAAGTGTTGGAGTCACACTTGAGCTTTCTCATTTATTTTTTCCTCCTCGATCGCGGTTAGCAACTTGAACCTTTGATATGTGTCATTGATAAAATATGCATGTGTGTGTAGTTCATTAATTGTTTAATTTATATTGTTTGTAGCTAGTTAGTTTAACAAATGCATGATGGTTAATTATATATTTTATATTATAATAATGCGGATGAATCGGCAATGGATGTACGGTAACCGACTCTCCGGCGAGTTCAAGTACGGGTTTGAAAGATTTCCTCGTAGTGGCTAATGCGAACAAGAAGGGGGTTTTGTTATCCGTCCATGTGTTAAGTGTAAGAATCGGAAGGGTTACTCTTCCTCAAGAGATGTTCACATGCACCTGCTTCGGCACGGTTTCATGCCAAGCTATAATTGTTGGACCAAGCATGGAGAAAGAGGGGTTATAATGGAAGAAGATGAAGAAGGGGATGATTTCAATGATGAAAGCTATCTTTCTCATTTCGGTGATACTTTCATGGAGGATGCTCGAAGGTGAAGGGGAAGGTGAAGAAGAGGCACGTGATGATCCCGTTGATGATCTTGGTCGGACCATTGCCGATGCACGGAGACGTCGCGAAACCGAAAAAGAGAGGGAGAATTTGGATCGCATGTTAGAGGATCACAGGAAGGCGCTGTACTCCGGATGCGATGATGGTCCGAAAAAGCTGGGCTGCACACTCGGATTTGCTGAGATGGAAGGCACGGGCAGGTGTAGCCGACTCGGCATTTGAAAACTTGCTGAAAATGTTGAAGAATATGTTTCCAAAGAATAACGAGTTGCCCGCCACTACGTACGAAGCAAAGAAGGTTGTCTCGCCCTCTAGGTTTAGAGGTTCCGAAGATACATGCATGCATCAACGATCGTATCCTCTACCGCGGTGAATACGAGAATTTGAATGAATGCCCGGTATGCACCGCATTGCGTTATAAGATCGGAGGCGATGACCCCGGTGACGATGTTGAGGGCCGGAAACCCGGGAAGAGGGTTCCCGCCAAGGTGATGTGGTATGCTCCTATAATACCACGGTTGAAACGTCCGTTCGTGAACAAAGAGCATGCCAAGTTGTTGCGATGGCACAAAGAGGACCGTAAGTCGGACGGGGAGTTGAGACACCCCGCAGATGGAACGCAATGGAGAAAGATCGACAGAGAGTTCAAAGATTTTGCAGCTGACGCAAGGAACATAAGATTTGGTCTAAGTACGGATGGCATGAATCCTTTTGGCGAGCGAGCTCCAGCCATAGCACTCGGCCCGTGACTCTATGCATCTACAACCTTCCTCCTTGGTTGTGCATGAAGCGGAAGTTCATTATGATGCCAGTGCTCATCCAAGGTCCGAAGCAACCCGGCAACGACATCGATGTGTACCTAAGGCCATTAGTTGATGAGCTTTTACAGCTGTGGGGCAGACTCGGTGTCCGTGTGTGGGATGAGCACAAAGAAGAGGAATTTGACCTACGAGCGTTGCTTTTCGTAACCATCAACGATTGGCCTCGCTCTTAGTAACCTTTCGGGACTCGTCAAATAAGGGATACAATGCATGCACGCACCGCTTACATGAGACTGAAAGTGTACATTTGCCAAATTGTAAGAAGAACGTGTACCTTGGGCATCGTCGATTTCTTCCGAAAGGTCATCCAAGAAGAAAGAAAGGCAAGCATTACAACGGCAAGGCGGATCACCGGCCGAAGCCTGCGGAACACACTCGGTGCCGAGGTATTTGATATGGTCAAGGGTTTGAAAGTCATCTTTGGAAAGGGTCCTGGCGGACAATCGGTTCCGAAGGGAGCCGACGGGCACGTAGCCATGTGGAAGAAGAAATCTATATTCGGGAGCTAGAATATTGGAAAGTCCTAGAAGTCCGCTCCGCAATCGACGTGATGCACGTTACGAAGAATATTTGCGTGAACATCCTAAGCTTCTTGGGCGTGTATGGGAAGTCAAATGATACAAAGGAAGCACGGCAGGACCAAAGCAAAGTTTGAAAGACCCCGATGACAAGCATCCGGAACGGTTTCAAGGTCGTGCCGCGCTACGCTCCGACCAAAGAAGAGAAGGTCATCTTTTTTGAATGCCCGAGCGAGTATGAAGGTCCCGTCGGGATTCTCATCCAATATAAAGGGAATAATAAACATGGCGGAGAAAAAGTTCCAAAACCCGAAGTCTCACGACCGCCACGTGATTATGACGCAATTGCTTCCGATTGCTTTGAGGGGCTCCTGCCGGAAAATGTTCGAGTAGCCATTGTGAAGCTATGTGCATTCCTCAATGCAATCTCTCGAAGGTAATCAATCCGAAGTTCTACCACGGTTACGTAACGATGTGATCCAATGTCTTGTCGGCTTCGAGTTGGTGTTCCCGCCATCCTTCTTCAATATTATGACGCACCTCCCGGTTCACCTAGTCGATGAGATTTCCATTCTCGGTCCCGTATTTCTACACAATATGTTCCCCTTCGAGAGGTTCATGGGAGTATTAAAGAAATATGTTCGTAACCGTGCTAGGCCGGAAGGAAGCATCGCCAAGGGCTATGGAAATGAGGAGGTAATTGAGTTTTGTGTTGACTTTGTTCCCGACCTTAAGCCGATTGGTCTTCCTCAATCGCGGCACGAGGGGAGACTAAGTGGAAAAGGCACGATCGGAAGGAAATCAATGATATGTATGGACGGCCATTCTCCGATCGAAGCACACCACACGCTTCGACCAATTCCAGCTTGGTGGCTCCGTACTTTGAGAAACACAAGAATATTTTACGCTCGGACAACCCCGGGAAGCCCGAATCCCGGATTAGGAAGGCCCACATGGAGACTTTCGGCAGTTGGTTGAGAAAACATTTAATGAGTGACAATAAGGTTGTAGATCAAGCTGTACATGTTGGCCAAGACACCATCTTCGACTATAACGACTTTCCAAGGGTACGAGATAAATGGGAATACATTTTACACGATCGCCCAAGATAAAAAGAGCACCAACCAAAACAAGTGGTGTCCGCTTTGATGCAAGCAACCGAGAATGGGCAAAAGGTCACATATTATGGTTACATAGAGGAGATATGGGAACTTGACTATGGACCCTCCTTTAGGGTCCCTTTGTTCCGTGCAAATGGTTCAAGCTAACAGGAGGTGGGGTAAAGGTGGACCAGCAATACGGAATGACAATGGTGGATTTCAACAATCTTGGTTACCTTGACGAACCATTCGTCCTAGCGAAAGATGTCGCTCGGGTTTTCTATGTGAAGGACATGAGTAGCAAACCGAGGAAACGGAAAGATAAGAAAACGATCGAGTACATCATGCGATGATCCAAAGCGCCACATTGTTCTTTCGGGGAAAAGAAACATCGTGGGAGTGGAGGACAAGACAGACATGTCAGAAGATTATAATATGTTTGCTGAAATTCCGCCCTTCAAAGTGAACACCGACCCAAGCATTAAGTTAAATGATGAGGATGCTCCATGGATACGGCACAATCGTAAGCAAGCGGGGACACAAGGGAAGAAATGATGTGTAATAATTTATTATTGTACCAAACTTTGTTGAATGAATCATGTGAATTATATTACCCGTGATGTGTTTGGTGTCCATTTTCGAATGATTCAATTGACTCGAGATAGCACCGATGATACATGAAATTTGGAGTGACTAAGTCATACTCCCGCATACGAGAAATTTGGAGTGACTAAGTCATACTCCCGCATACATGAAATTTGGAGTAATTTAGTCATACTCCCGCCTAGGCGTATAATATGCATACTCGTAGTCTTCATAGCCGCCGCCGTTGTACCGGTAGTCGTCGCCTTCTAAGTTGCCGGCGGCGTCGTCGCTGCCGCTCGTCGTCGCCGTCGTCGGGCGGCGCTCGTGGCTCGAACCGAGGGTAGCGCAGGCGGGGGATATCGCCGGCCGTGATGTAGTCCATGACGCTCTGCGAGTCCGGCCGTACCACCATAGCCGACGGCCGGCCTCGTGGAAGTTTCCGGGAGGCGGACCGTCCTCCTCATACCCGGCGAGCGCCCTCTCACGCCGATTGATGAAGAAGGCGTCCCAAGTATGCCTGGTTATCGGGATGCCGGCGGGATTCATCCGCTGCTCCGGCGTGAGGTCGAGGTAGTAGTGGTTCGTGATGGCCGCCGGCGCGCGAGCACTCGAGGGACGGGAGGGACCGGCACGCCGCCGGCGCTTAGGCTCCGGCCGTGCGAGGACGCGGTAGCCCGGAGGGCAAGGGTAGTTCGAGGCGCAAAGCTCCTCCACCTGTTGGTAGGTTAGAGTGGGTGCGGTGGAAGCCATGAGAGAGTGATGAGAGATTGTAGAGATGTGATAATGCTAGCCAAGCCGGGCTACCTATATGTAGTGACAAATGGCGGGAAAAATGGGAGCGGGAAGACAGGGAGGCGGGAAGAAAGAGGCGGGAAGAAAGTGGCGGGAAGAAAGAGGCGGGAAGAAAGTGGCGGGAAGAAAGTGGCGGGAAGAAAGTGGCGGGAAGAAAGAGGCGGGAAGAAAGTGGCGGGAAGAATTTTTCTGATTTTTTTGATATATTATTTGTATTTAATTTTTAAGAATTTAAATTGAATTAGTTTAATTTTTCTGATTTTTTTGATATATTATTTGTATTTTTAAGAATTTGAATTGAATTAGTTTAATTTTTCTGATTTTTTTGATATATTATTTGTATTTTTAAGAATTTGAATTGAATTAGTTTAATTTTTCTGATTTTTTTGATATATTATTTGTATTTTTAAGAATTTGAATTGAATTAGTTTAATTTTTATGATTTTTTTGATATATTATTTGTATTTTTAAGAATTTGAATTGAATTAGTTTAATTTTTATGATTTTTTTGATATATTATTTGTATTTTTAAGAATTTGAATTGTATTAGTTTTATTTTTCTCGATTTTTTTGATATTTTGAAAAAGAAAAGTATTTTCAAAAATACCTTTAGTCGCGGTTGGCCAAGCCAACCGCGACTAAAGGCCGCTGCGCGCGGAACCGAAAAACCCGTCGAAATAACCTTTAGTCGCGGTTCGGGAGGCGACCCGCGACTAAAGGTTACCCTTTAGTCGCGGGTCGCCTCCCCAACCGCGACTAAAGGGGGGCTATAAGTAATCGCGCCCGAACCGTCGCCTCCATCTCGTCTTCTCCACCGCGATTTCTCTCTGCCAGACGCCGTCGCCTCCACCCGCCGATCGACGCCGCCGCCCCGCCCCGCCGCCAACGACGACGCCGCCGCGCCGCCCCGCCGCCCTCTTCTCGCGCCGTCGACGCCCGGCCTCTTCTCGCGCCGACGACGCCATCTCCCCGTATGTCGCCGCGCCGCCCGCCCGCGCCCTACCGCGCGTGTATTCGATCTGTCGCGCGCGCGCGGCCGCCGGCGCCGCGTGTGTCTTCCCCACCGCCGCCGGGCGCCGCCCTACGCGCCTCCGCACGCGCCGCCGTGCCGCCGGACGCGCCGCCGCCGCCCGCACACGCACGCGCCAGACGCCGCCCGCACGCCCGCCGCCCGTACGTGTCCACCAGAGAGGGAGAGGGAGAGAGAAGAGAGATCGAGAGGAGAGAATTTTTTTAGTTTTTTTTAACTAAAAATTTGTAATTAAAGTGTAATTTAAACATGTAATTATAACTAAACATGTAATTTAAATTGTAACTAAACTTTGTAATTAAAAGTGTAACTAAAATTTGTAATTTAAATTGTAACTAAAAATTTGTAACTTAAAAGAAATCGCGACGCTAAATTTGTAACTTAAAAGAAATCGCGACGCTAAATTTGTAACTTAAAAGAAATCGCGACGCTAAATTTATAACTTAAAAGAAATCGCGACGCTAAATTTGTAACTTAAAAGAAATCGCGACGCTAAAACTAAAATTTGACTTAAAAAAGATTGTGAAAAAACTAAAAGATTGTGTAAAGAAAACGCTAAGGAAAACTTCGTCCCGTGCCTCCGCCCCGTATGGTCCCACCTACGTCACCGTCTTCCCCTCCATCTTTTTTTTTCTGGCCCGGCAATCTCATCCCCCAAATCGAGCCGCCGCCAACCCCAGCAGTGCGTCGAGCCATAGCGCGCCACTCCGCCTCTCCTGCATCCCGAACCCACCTACACCGGTCTCTCGGTCACGCGGTCACTGCGTCCCCCCTTTTGCCACCACCGTTCTCTCGGTCACGCGATCACTGCGTCCCCCCTCTCGCCTCCCTCATCGCCCTCTCTCTTTATATGTAGAAGAGATATGATAATGCTGGCATATACACAATTAATTTGTTTTGACTACATGTTTTCAGGACTGACATATGGCGGACGATAGAGGTGACCCGATTCTGGACAACTATGATCCGGACGCTCGAAGAACATATCTTCGGCATCATAAAAGGCGATGTTATATATGTGCTGACCGGAGAAGAAGAAGATGATATCTCTTCTTATCTGAACCTTGAAGGTGAAGATGAAGGGCGCCGTCGGCAAGATGGTGCGGAAGAAACGTCGATAAACGACGATCTTCGGTTGGAAGTAGCAACCACCTCCGGCGCCGAGGTATATATATATATATACATATTGAGCGTCCGGTGATACAACTAACCGATTTGAATAAATGTGTGTGTACTAACGCGCGCGACTCTCTTTCTTATTTTAGCCCTCGGCCGGATCGTCGAAAAATCGAGTACGTCGTCGTCAAAGCGTGGCGCAACCAAGACGATGAAACCAGGAGAAACATGCACCATCGATGTTGTCGACGAAGAAACCGGCAGGCCGATGGAGCCCAAGCAAGAACGCCACCAAGTTTGTCGGCCAATGCGGAGCCGTTGTTAGAGACAACGTCTCGATCACCCGCCAGGAGTGGAATGAGCCAAAGAAGGCACGTGTTGGTTTCACTTTTGTCGAACGAGAGAGAAAAAAAGATTGCTTCAACAAGCTTATGGAACATTTCGTTCTACCTCCGGAATACCGCAAATACGATGAGGAGGGTAACAAGATTGCGGAAAACAAGAAGAGGCGCAAGCTAGTCAAACAGTTCGCTCTTTCTAGGATGGCCAACGCATTCCGGAAATACAAGCAAAATCTAGCCCATGACTTTGTCAACCGGGGCAAGACTCCGGATTTCAAAGGACAATATGAGAAACTGCAACATGATTGGCCAGAATTTGTGAAGCAAAAGAAATCGGAGCGGTTCCTTGAACTATCGAAAAAAATAAGGAAAATGCGGCCAAGAAGGAGTACAATCATAAAATGGGGCCAGGAGGGTATCGCTTTTGGCAGCCTAAGTGGGAGAAGATGGAGAACGAGCTGAGGGCGCGAGGAATCCGTCCAGGTACGGAGGGATGGGACCCAAGGGCCAAAAGCTGGTGAGTACGGGCATGGGGGATCGCTGAACCCGGAGACGAGGGGAGTGTGTTTACCGGGGCAAAATAATTACACCCACCCAAAACCTTATTGAGGCAATGAGGGATGCTCAAGAGGGAGGATCAGGTTCAACGGAGAGAACGACGCCACGACAAAAGCCCTCGGGAATCCCGAACACGGAGGACGTGTACGAGGCATGCCCGGGGACATTTCGTGGAAACTAGGGTTCCCCGTGAAAGATGACCCGTACGGTTACGAAGCCGTAAGAGAAAGATGGATCGGGATGCGAATGCTTGTGGCGAAGTTGGTAACGGAAATGGATGTGATGAAGAAAACCGTGAGTGTACTAGTCGCCGAAAGAGATGCAGCTCGGGCGCAGCATGAAGATCATCCAATGGATCTCGGAAGCCGACGGCGGAGAAGAAGCGAGCGTGGCTTCCACGGAGGCCTCACCGGCTGGTGCACCGACGATCGAAATTACTGCACCGGAGCCTCGGCTGGTGGTCGAGGTTATTGCACCGGAGCCTCCTCGCTACCCCGTGGACGATATAAAGGAGATGAAAGCATGTCATCCGTATTATCCTATCGGGAACATGTCCATGAAGGTAGCCATCGGCGAGTGCTTTACCACCTGGAGCACTCCACCACAACAACCCCATTCAAGATGGCTATGCTCGTGTGACGGTGGAGGAGATAGTCCAAGGGTTTGAGGACCTGGACATTGACATTGCTACACCTGAAGGGGTGAAAAGACTTGGAGATGTCAAGCGCCAGTTCATTCTATGGCAGAAGAAATTTATCAAGTTTCCGGGCGAGGCGCCAACAAGTCCACCCCCGTACGGTGGTGGTGGTGGCGGTGGCGGTGACGGTGGCGGTGGCGGTGGCGGTGACGGTGGCGGTGGCGGTGACGGTGGCGGTGGTGCTTCACCTAATACACCTCATTCACGTCGGCGGACGCCGCCCCCGGTCCTCGTCCGGCGGGTGATCGGACACCGGTACCGCCCCCCAATCCACCTCCGGCGAAGAAGCGAAGCGGTCCTGGGTTATTAACCCGGACCCTTACGTACCTAAGAAAACAAAGGTACCGGAGGTATCATCGAAGCCTCTCCCCAGGAGGTCTTGGGAAAGTAGTGCCGAGGAAGTCGAGGCGGGCGCGGCTGCTGATTTAGAGAAATGGAAGGCAAGCGTCCGGAAGAAAATAGAGGGCGAGCCCAAGCCGGTATATTCGACAAGGAAAAGCGATGGGCTAAGTCATTTTTGAACACACCGTCCCAAGCCGCGAAGAATCTGCTCGACGACTATTTACGTGAACTTCGTAGGCAAGCACTCGCGTTCAAGAACAGGAAAGAGTTGGCGGAGAAGAAAGCCTTGAAGGACGAGGCCGAGTCAAAATTAGAAAGGGGAAAGAAGTTGCCCAGCTCGGGGAACAAAGTAAACAATCGATCGCCCCGCTCATAGTGCAAGCCGCCGGTCCGGATGCCCCCGATATCATAGCAGCTGCGGCAGACATGGATTGACCTGTAGAAAGTGCCGAGAAAACAAGCGGCCGACTTAGGTATCACTCTTCGTGCGGTGTTAGGCCTTGATGAGGCGCCAATGAAGGACGTAGTATTTTCATATGTGAAGAATGGCCCTCTCATCGAGCCTCGCGCAGGAAGAGGATCTACCTCGACAAATGAAAGGTCTGCTAAATTGGTACAAGGGTTACATAAAACATGAAAACGCCAAAGACTATATCTATGCGGAAGTTAAATATGTGCATCACTTCAAACGTTATCGGGTACAAATTCCTCCGAGTGAATTGTTCCAGTTGTTCAATCTGCGCGAGCTCGACAAATCTATCATCGGTTGCTACGTTACGTAAGTGATTTATTAATTTCTACCCCATCTCGTTCATTGCCCGCACTATATATATATATATTGTCCTAACTATCTTGTTGTGTACGCTATATATTATGCGGAATGAAGAAGCGGGAAATGCGAATAAGGAACATCCATGATGTTGGGTTCATTGACCCACACATCGTTAATTCATATGTGTTAGAATACCACCCCGCCGACGTGGAGGAAGACCTGTGGCGGTTTATTAGAAAACAGCAAGAGAAAAGTGATATTCTATTTCCTTACCATTTTGGGTGAGTGTTTCTGTCTTGAGCACATTCTCTTTTGTTTACTCCATGCATGGTATGTGGCTAATCGATGAGTTATGCATGACTGTGCATGTATCGTGTCCGCAGGTTCCACTGGATTCTTATGGTAATTAAAGTTCAGACCTCCTCGGTTCTCGTCCACGACTCTCGAATATGGATCCGGCGCTTTGGGGCGACATGAGAAAAATGATGCAAAAGTAATTATTTTCATTCATTTGCGCTCTATATCGATCGGCCTATTTCGTTCATCATTTCCTTATATCAAGTAACTAATTAATAACTCTCTTGTTTATTTAATTTTCTTTGCCTCGTAGGGTTTGGAGACGGTTCATAGATACCAAGGTCGGTGAATTCAAAAAGAGCTACATTTTAAAATGGCGAGTGCCGACGTCCGGGGATACTCAGCCACCGGGGACCAATCTATGTGGATACTATGTTTGTGAGAGGATCCGGAGATACCGCAATGAGCGGGACCGGACGTGTGAGAACAACATCCCGAGGAATAACCTCCGGAAGACGCTTAGTCCGAAGCTCGCTTCCGACCACTTCAAGAGGAACTAGCTGGATGGTTGGCGAGGGAAGTCATCGATCCTAGAGGAGAACACTATTACGATGACGTAGATCTTTATACGCACCGGAATTTGTAACTAACTTGTTCAAAATTGTATATGGTCATCCGATATTGAATATATATTGTATATGGTCATCCGATATTGAATATATATTGTATATTACTCTTGAATTCTTTTTGGTTCTAATTTCAAATTTGTTTGAAATTGTACATTCATATGCATGTATGTATACAGTACCGTAGAATATGTGAAACTCCTTCAAAATTAAAACCCAAAAGAAATAAAATAATACAAATTAAAAAGAAACCAGATTTAGGGGGAGGGGGGGCTAAACCCTAAACCCTGCGGAGGCCTTTAGTCGCGGTTGGCCAGAAGAACCGCGACTAAAGGTCCTCCGCCCTGGCGCCCGCCTGCGGCCCACGTGGATGGGCCTTTAGTCGCGGTTCGTAAGGAACCGCGACTAAAGGGGGGGGCCTTTAGTCGCGCTACTTTGGTCGCGGTTGGGCCACCGCGACTAATGGCAGTTGCCAACCGCGACCAAAGCCCCTTTTTCCACCAGTGTTTGGTTTCGCTGAGGTGAAAATGGGCATCATGAGCAGGCTTTAAAATTATTTGTTCCTATATTGTTTCATCTCCATGTAGTGTATGCGAAGTTGGACAAGCTCTTGAGAGCTAGGATCATTGTTCAACATACCGTTTGATTCTCCCATCATTGGCCATGTGTATGTGCTATTTATCAGTCATATTATCGCTTTGAAAACTTCAGTCAAACAAATTATCCATCCCTGGCTTGTGAGTTCAGTTTTAAAAGTATCTTTTGCACTTTTGTGAATAGTAATATGGGGAGCTACGATCACGATATTAAATAGAACATTATGGAAGGCAGTGCAATATGGAAATAATTTATAAGACATAAAGGATCGGAGACATGAACATTATGGGGAGAACAGAAGTACTTGCAAGTTTTCTCATTGCAACAGCGTCAATCATGCTAGTGTGGCTCAACCATGTATCTTGCATGTCAAGAAAATTTGTCAATATGAATAATTAACCACAGCTCAAAGGTACAAAATTCTGACCTGAAATATTTACACTTGCTCGACTGATCCGAGGTTACCAAAAAATGATGGATGAACCAATAGCTAAAAAGGGTTCAATGAAAAGAATCAACACTTTAATGTCAATTTCACGTCTAATATCAACCAATCAGACAAGCCACTGTCCTATTACTAAAATCTCAATGTGTTTATCTATGTCATGTGCCTGCTGCCTGAGCCCAAAATTTGCAATTCCTAAAATTTACATCATGGGGATGAGGTAAACCTGAAATCCTTCATGGGCGCCTTCCCTTAGCGATTGTATGCATCCAGGTAGTTCGCTGGCGCTGAGGAGTGGGACTCTCCTAGTCTCCTGCATGATCCCGGCTGGTCTCCAGTCCGGGAGAGCGGCCGGCTGGGATGGCTACACTGAAGCGGGGCAAAGATGTGCAGTGATATAGGCGGGAGAGGATGACACGTGATGGGGCGAGATCGGCTCCATCCTCAGCTATGCTTGCGTCTCCATAGTGGCAGCAACACGGGGCTCTGGTTTTTTATGTGCCTACCTCGGCGGTGGCCTCCTTCAGCGTGCGGCGATGGCCAGATACTGGAGAAGGAGGCGGACGCGTCTATGCCGGAGGGAGCGGATCTGCGGCGGCTAGGTTTTCTTCGTGGGAGGAGGCCTGGGTCAAAGACTCGAAGAATTGATGCGCGTGCGGGGCAGTTTGCTGCGTAACTTTTGGATCCAATCCCAGGAGTTGCGTTAGGCGTGGTATGCTAATTTAGTGAGGGGAGAACAGACGATTGTGGACCGTGTGGTCTACGTATGTGGATGTTGCAGATTTGATTTTCCAACGGCACTTCGTGCCTTTATAAGTAGTAGAGATTGTCCATGCAAAAAAAAAAAATAAGTAGTAGAGATTGCGAACCTCAACAGACTAACCGAAAAAGACAGCCGATGATCCACATATCACGCGCCATCCCACGCGACTAGATCGTGTTCAATCACAAACACACGCAGTCTCTAGTTTGCCGCAACGCGAACATGCACGTTTCTAGCTTACAAGAGTTGGTCCAGCTCAAGCAGCAAACCTGCTAAAATAAGCGACACTAAACGCCAACCCAAGACCAAAGTTCAGAACACTAAGCGAAAATTCAGAGAACTAAACGCATAATAAGGCTAACAATAATAGTCACCCCGGGGTTCGCCAAGGTGCTCGCAAAGCACAGCGCCAACCTGCACGTGCAGCTGCGCCTGGATCGCCTGTGCGAGCGAGGACGGGCGCGTTGTGTTCGGCAACACATCCAGCGTCGTCGCCGACACAGTCATCTACTGCATGGGGTACGATTACTCGTTCCCGTTTCTGTTCCCGGACACGGCGGGGGCAACCGCACGGACCCGCTGTTCGAGCACGCTTTCCCGCCGTCGCTGGCCCCGTCGCTCTCATTCATCGGCATACCAATCATTTGCAAGGGCTTCAACGACTGTTTTCTTGGCTCTGACTATAGGGTTTATTCACTGGAACACGAGTGGATCAATCTCTTCCATGGATTATATTTACCATTGATCCACCTGTCAATCCAGAAAAAACTCCTCCTACCATTACCTATTCTCACTTTGGCTGCAGCGTTGAATAAATGTCTTACTTGTTAAGCTTCATGCACTAGTCACTTGAACCAAAAGTCCGAACTGATGGAAAGGCCTAGACAATCTACTTTATACACGTCAACACCCCTTCTCACGTCACTACAGGAATGGGCCTAGACGCCGACGGCCAAACCCTACGCCGAGGGCATTTTATCGGGGCCGTCGGCGTACGGCCTCGCCAGGGCAGCGCCGGAAGCCGACCGTCGGCGTCTAGGTACCGTCGGCGTATAGTCTCCTACGCCGAGGGCCGCCGTCGGCGTCTACCTGGCCCTCGGCGTAGAGGTCTCCATCACCTCCCCTCGCACCCGCACCGTCGCCGCCCTCTCACGGCGTCAGACAGACGCCGAGGGCTACCCTCGGCATAGGGCATGGCCACCCTATGCCGACGGCCACCCTCGGCATATAGATTTTTCTTTTATTTTTTTCTTTTTTCTCTCTCTCATATTACTTTATATTATGTTTCTATTATTTATTTACTAGTATGCATTATGTAAAAAATGGTTCTATTTTTTAAGAATTCGTAGATGGCATATGTAGGTCCCACGGGTGACGCTCTTCGCAGACGGGTCAACCGGAGCCACTAGGCCCAACATTTGCTATCGATGTACATATGGGTAGATCCGCGGGGTCCCCGCCCAACGGTTTCCCTAACCCTAACTCTAACCCTAACCCTAACCCTAACCCTAACTCTAACCCTAACTCTAACCCTAACTCTAACCCTAACCCTAACCCTAACTCTAGCCCTAACCCTAACCCTAGGGTTTCCACATACATTGCTAACTCTAACCCTA
>NC_061509.1:11450837-11558047 GCF_022539505.1 Lolium rigidum | reverse complement strand
GCCTCGGCCACAAGCAGGAAAGAATTCACGCCCTCTCCGAAAGCGGGAGCACATCGGCTACCGTACCGTTGACGTCGAAACCCCCGGCGGCGCAGACGGGCAACACGGTAGAGCCGGGAACAACTAGGGCTGCGGCTGGCCCCAGCCCCTCGCAGCGACGGCCCGCAAAGCCTCCTCGGTCGCACGCGCCGATGCCAACCGCAAGGGCGTGCCACCTGACCTATACCCGGTCGTGAAGGTGTGGATGATGCCTCGCTTAGTTTCTCGCAGGGCACACACGTAAACGTTAAATACGAGCCTCGATCGGCTCTCGTGTTATCCCGTGAATCGGCTCAAAGAGCCGATCCACCCATGATTCGGACGAGGTGTCCGAATATATGGTGGTCCTGCTTGATCAAGGTAAAGCTAATGAGATCTACGACGATTTAGGGTTTTCACCGCATAATCGGATCATCCTACTCACGATTGGGCCTCGCGCTCGCGCACGGTGACCGTAAGCCGATCCTAGACAGGGCCTAAAACCAACACGAGGTTGATCCCCGAACATCCTTTCTAGGGCTAGCAAACGCCACCCTACACGCCGCTGGATCCTCCAACCCTTTGTAAGGCCTAACTATTGCGGATGTTAAACTAATCCTTGATGAAACAAGGAGCAACCGTAACGGATCAGATCTACTAAACTATGATCAAGTGGTGCCGCCCCTACACCTAAGATAGGTGTAAGGGCGGCTAGACATGCAAGGGTTGCACTACGACAAGCATATGATACGAAGAACAATGCTAACCCTAACATATCTAAGATAACTACGTTGCTCGCCATCAAAAAGGCTTCAAGTACGAGCAACGCATGAACAACGTGGGCAAGCTTAGTCGCCTAGATCGCAAGATGCGATCTAGGCAGCATGGTGCTTACCGGTAGAAACCCTCGAGACGAAGGAGTTGGCGATGCGCCGAGATTTGTTTGTGGTTGAACGTTGGTTGTTGTTTATTCCATAAACCCTAGGTACATATTTATAGTCCAACGGACTTTCTAACGTGGGAATAATCCCACCGTGTACGAGACAAACTCTAACTCTTAATCTAGATACAATCTACTATAATTAAAGATACACGGGCAACCTAGCCCAAATACTCCGTGCAAGGCCGCTTCAGAGATCTTCCACGTGTAATCTTCCAAGCCCATCCTGATCGCGGCCCACCTCCTGATTCGGTCAAATTATGGTGATAACACATGCCCCCCTGGTTTTGGAAATGACATTTCCAAAATCATTACGCTTTTCTTTCTTCGGGTCATGTCATGGCAGAAACGTTGCAGTATCCTTTACCATGATATCTTGTCTCCTCGCCTTTTTGCAAAACTTGATAATTTTAGCACCATTTCCTTGGAAACCGCAATAGCTTCAAATCCCCCATTAGGCTTCTCCTTATTAAACTATGCCGAATGACTCCTCCTCCTCCACTGGATACCCGCCGGCGAAGCGCCTCCGTGTCTGGGCAGATAGTGAAGTTGACTATGACGACGTAGAGGAAGAAGCTCCAGTCGAAGACTGGAGCAGCAGTGATGAGGAGTTCTCCGGAAGCGTCGCGGTGACAGCTACGATGCCGACGACGAGGGCAGCGAGGATTAGTGACATAGCATCAGTATTATGCGAACAATCGGCTCTTCTTGAGCAATCGGCTCTTCATTAAAAAACCCTCCTTTGTTAGTGAAGAAGCGTTCCCAGTCAATTGTTTTGCCGATAGTCAAAGTTACACAATCTTGAAAAAAGAACCGATGGCATCGCATCGGTCTCTATCATAAAAACACTGGTAACGTCGACCTAGCCGCCCTTCCAAACGGTAACCCGCGACCTCCATCTGAAAAGGAAAAGTCAGATCCCCAAATCGCCGCCTGAGCAGTTCCAATCCACAACCACCTACACAGATCTCGACCGCGCCGCCCCCAACTCCTTCAACGCATCTCATGGCGGAATCATCCAATACCGATACCACGGCTTCCGGACTGAAGGTAATCCTCAACCTCCTCTCGCAATTGACTTGACATGGGCTTAATGGCAAACACCTGAATTAATGTCTCGCTCCGCTACTAATTTAGGTTTCAGACATTCTTCTGCCACATCCTTCTCTCGCAAATTCGATGTGCCTCGGTCCTCGTTCTTCCGAGAGTCCCGCCCCGTTAATTTCGTGCGAAGCTACTGTAATCCCCTTTGTGAGCCGTAACCCAGATCTCGACTTCCGGGCCGACCGCCCGAGAGCCCGGCCTAATCCTCCCGAGGGTTGGGTGGCATGGTACAATAGAGTATCAAAATCCCACTATGCCACTTGGGAAACCATAGGAATAGCCGATGCCCCGTCATTATCATTATCTCCTCTTGAGAAGAATGAGAACATCCCGAAAACCATCGGCTACTTCGGTCCGATGCACCGAACTCGCTTCATGTTTGGCCATGGCCCCATGACCCCGACCCTCGCCGGATGTGGCCATGATCACAGTGGCTGGACATTGCATCCCCCAGCCCTTCCGCATTCAAACCGCCAAAAGTCCCTTTCACTCTCTCCTCTAAAAAGAGTGTACCAGCTGGGGCGCCTATCTCAATCGTTATATGAAAACCAAAGGCCCCGTGACGTAGAGGGGGCACACAGCCTTTCCCGAATTTCCCGGCCGGAGCACTTCATATTCTCGCGGCCCATCACTTGCTCCCACCAAGAATTACCTCTCCCCGGCCTATGAACTTGCTAAAGGCACCAAACTCGGCCTAGGCAAACTATTTCTTGGAGAGATTTATCGATCCCTTCAACTGATGGCTGTCAAACTGTTCTCTCGCAAGACAGTTAAAACTGGCGGCCCCTGGTGGTTCATTCAGCTGTGGGCCCAACTATACTTCCAAAGCCAAATCCCGGACTTCCCATCGCTGACCACCTCGCACCTTTCCGGATGTGAATGGAAAGGAAATTCGATGCACCAACTACGGCCAAGCCCCGTATGGTCTCCCGGCAACAGAGCCGATTCCCAAGGAAGCGGCAGTGGTGGTTTAAGATTTTCTTCCAAGGTTTGGACAACCCCTCGTTCCACCCTTATACCGAATCGGCAAGTTTTGAAAACCCAGCCTCTTTCCGATTGGATGACTTTGCCGATGACGCCAAAGACACAAGCACTTGTACTCCCTCATGATTCGTCCTTGCTTCCTCCCCGTTGGCATGAGTACCTCGAACCGGATCATCAAGCCCGGTTATGAGTGTTATCAACCAAGTAGTAGCAGCTCGACAGCCTTGGTCTCGGACAGGTGCCTCCACACTTCTTCTTACACCACCTGACAGCAAGTAGAGCTGATCTGCCTGACATCCTCACTGCCCAAAGGTGCTATACCTTCTTTGACGCTTTGGCCGTCCCAATTCCCCATAACCTCCGTTTCTCCTTCACTACCGATGGTTTTGAAACTTGGTGGTCTATGTGGAAGACTCACGTCTTCAGGAGGGCCCTAGGACCGCTGCTGAAAGAGCTTGACGCCGAGTATGATACCCCTGCACCGTGTACCGTCACTTAAGCATTTCTTGTAACTGCCTTATGGTGATCGTCTGTGACCTGACTCTTCCTCCTAGCAGCAACAAGATGGTCCGGCTCCCACACAAGCCGACGGTTCCCCTTTCGTATTTCTTCCTCCGGCACCAGTGGTTCTCTTCTGCCAGAGCTCGCCACCCCTGAAGAAAGTCATAATGCAGAGTCAGCCGATTTCACCAAAATCGGCTCCCAAGAGTAAAGCATCTTCAGGGCCAGTTGCCCCCCGAGCCTCGACTCAGGCGAGGTCGGCAGTGAGGAAGGTGGCTGCCAGGAAAACCCTGAAGCGTAAAGCTCCGGCCCAAGAAAGCTTGCGTGTAAGTTGGTTCAGACCCCGTAGACGCTTGTCCGCTTTCAAAAATTTGTTTATAACACGCCTGTATTCTTTCCTACGGTGCCTCCACCGAAGGAACCTCCGGCCGGGGCCGAAGAAACCAGCCAGGGGGACTCGAGCTCGGGTAATTCCGAGAGGTCCACCACCCGGAGCCGTACGGCTTCACCGGCGCCGGCTTCCAAGAAAAGGTCGATCACCGAACCCCCGCTCCCCAAGCCCCGACCAGATCGGGGTCACGCACGAAGCGCCGCCGCGTCAAAAGGGCTCGTAAGAACCCACGAGCCTCTTCATCAAGCCAGGAGGTCTCAAATGTAATTATCTTCTTGGTCATACTTCATGCTATCCCGTCGTCATTCGGATCGGCTAATCACTTCCTCTTGCAGGCCGCAGAAACTTCTAGCGGAGACGTTGAGGAGGTACCGATGCCGTCCGCTACCCCGGATCTAGCTACCTCGACGATAGCGGCTGCCCAAGTGGCTGACCCATCCGAGTCCACAGAAAAGCCGATTGTTACTGTGTCGGCTGTTCCTCCTTCCTTGGGAGAGGTATGTCTCCCCTCCTTGGCTCCATCAATTCCCTCATTGCCTGCTAAACTCACTTTGTTTACCCTATCAGGGTTGTGATCTCTCGAGCTTGCTTGCGTTCGACCCAGAATCCATTGAACCAACTTCTTCCAAGGCAAGTGGAGAGCCGAACCCTAGTACGGTCCGTGGTCCACTCCAGCGTCTCAAAGACTTGCTTTCTGCCTCAACTGAGACTCTGATTGAAAATTCCGAGGAAGCCAAAGGCATCCTCGAGGATATCCAGCCTCATCTCCCTATGACCCTGCAAGTGAAGCTCTGGCCCGCTGTTACCTTGTCGGTCTTCAAGTCAAGGGTGCAATCGGCTCGCCAAAGGATTACTCTCCGCCACTCCCAACTTCCGCTGAGAGCCGATATTGCCGAAAAGTGTCGACGGCTCAATGAGAAGAAGGCTGCTCGGACGCCAAGACGGACACTCGCCACTCGCGCCGAACTCGAGACCCTCGCGCAAGGAGCTGGAGAATCTTGAAGAGAGGGTAAGGGTGACCAAACAGCTCATCCAAGACAAGGAAGCCCTTGTTGCCCATTCTCAAGACGAAGCAAGAGGCCTCACAGCCCGATCCGAAGACCGATCCGGCTGAAATCCGTACCCTAAGCAATCAGCCGGTGACGGGTAAGGACGAGGATGACCAGGCTGAGATTGCTGAGGCAGATCGCATCCGTGTTGACGCCGTTCTCGCCCTCGGCGTGTTTCTTCAGTAGGGCCTTCAGAGACAGATGATGTTTCGCTGGACTGGGTCTTTCTGTACTTGCTACATTTGTAGTTGCTAATTTTTTTTTTTACTGGCCGATTTTCCATCGGCTTCTGATATTTCTCCACACATGTTCAACAATGTCGCGCATGCTCATATACTTTGGTGCCCCCCCGAGCCGACTCTGCCAGGTAACTGCTGAAATCGGCTCTATGGTCGGCCAAGGTCCTACGATGTGAACGTCGGCTTTGTTAAGAGCGCAATGGATTTTTTCCAGTGTATCAGCCGACGTCCCCATTGCCCATACATCGTGTCGGAGCCGGTCGCGCGGGACGGCTTCCTCCTCGTCTCCACCGTGAGAAACGGTTGCTTGGGTCGGCCTCCTCCTTATCCCTGCCACGGGAGCGGCTGCTTTCTGCTTCGTCTTTGCCATGGCGGCTCGCAAGCCCTGCCATGTTAACACCAAAGGAGAACTTTGGCTGGCCTATGGAGTGGCTGAGATCCACCATGTTGACGCCAGGCGACGGGCGTGAGTCTCTACCGAGCTTGATATCGTGCGGCCGGGTCTTCTCAGAGGAGCCGATGAGTTCGGCTTCGAGGATTGCCTTGATCTCGTCATGTTTCCTTTTGAGCTCATCAGGCAGATCCTCGTACGTGACCGGAGTGTCTTCCGCCATCTCGGATGTAGATAGCGATGTTGTGGATGTCGAAGGCGGTCCCACCGGGCGTGCCAGAATGTGTTGACGTCGTAAACCCCCCTGGCGGGCAGAGACGGGCAACACGGTAGAGCCGGGAACAACTAGGGCTGCGGCTGGCCCCAGTCCCTCGCAGCGACGGCCCGCAAAGCCTCCTGGTCGCACGCGCCGATGCCAACTGCAAGGGCGTGCCACCTGACCTATACCTGGTCGGAAGGTGTGGATGATGCCTCGCTTAGTTTCCTCGCAGGGCACACACGTAAACGTTAAATACGAGCCTCGATCGGCTCTCGAGTTATCCCGTGAATCGGCTCAAAGAGCCGATCCACCCATGATTCGACGAGGTGTCCGAATATATGGTGGTCCTGCTTGATCAAGGTAAAGCTAATGAGATCTACGACGATTTAGGGTTTTCACCGCATAATCGGATCATCCTACTCACGATTGGGCCTCGCGCTCGCGCACGGTGACCGTAAGCCGATCCTAGACAGTGGCCTAAAAACCAACACGAGGTTGATCCCCGGAACATCCTTTCTAGGGCTAGCAAACGCCACCCTACACGCCGCTGGATCCTCCAACCCTTTGTAAGGCCTAACTATTGCGGATGTTAAACTAATCCTTGATGAAACAAGGAGCAACCGTAACGGATCAGATCTACTAAACTATGATCAGCGGGTGCCGCCCCTACACCTAAGATAGGTGTAAGGGCGGCTAGACATGCAAGGGTTGCACTACGACAAGCATATGATACGAAGAACAATGCTAACCCTAACATATCTAAGATAACTACGTTGCTCGCCATCAAAAAGGCTTCAGTACGAGCAACGCATGAACAACGTGGGCAGGCTTGTGCTGCCTAGATCGCAAGATGCGATCTAGGCAGCATGGTGCTTACCGGTAGAAACCCTCGAGACGAAGGAGTTGGCGATGCACCGAGATTTGTTTGTGGTTGAACGTTGGTTGTTGTTTATTCCATAAACCCTAGGTACATATTTATAGTCCAGCGGACTTTCTAACGTGGGAATAATCCCACCGTGTACGAGACAAACTCTAACTCTTAATCTAGATACAATCTACTATAATTAAAGATACACGGGCAACCTAGCCCAAATACTCCGTGCAAGGCCGCTTCAGAGATCTTCCACGTGTAATCTTCCAAGCCCATCCTGATCGCGGCCCACCTCCTGATTCGGTCAAATTATGGTGATAACACGTACATCCATGGATGACTCATCTGCATCATAAGTACAATTATATATGTATCAGATGCAATCACCTTGCTAAAATTAGTATTGTACGGACTATGCATATATATATAGTCGAGAAAATAGTTGCTAACCTTTTAGGATCAAAAAGAGGAGAAATCTTATCAAATAAAACCAAGTGGCATCCCTCTCACAAGCATTCCATCAAACACCTCTTGTGCACATGTAGAAAAAATGAGCTAGCATACACCTCCACCTTCACCACCAAGGAAAATATGAGGTGGGGGGGGGGGGGGGGGGCTGCTATATATATAGGCATGGCCCTTTTGTCGCGGGCCGTATTACGACCCGCGACAAAAGGGGTGCCGACAGGAGGCGCCAGCCCTCGGACCCCTTTTGTCGCGGGTCGTAATACGGCCCGCGACAAAGGGCGCGACAAAAGGCCCTGCCCGCTCCACATGGTTTCGGGGCGACGTGGCCAGGCCATTTGTCGCGGGTGCAGGCGCGCCCGCGACAAAAGGCTCCCACGGAAGCCCTGTTTTCCACTAGTGGTAGAAGAAGGAAGAAGAAGATGCATATGTCGTTGGACTAGTTCGTATGGAGTTTTTCATCTAAACACTGTGTACTAGGTCCAAGGATTGACATATTTTGAGATTGTGAGAGTTTGTATTGTTCACTATTATATATGTCAGAAATTGTTATTTTTGCACAGCCTCGAATATACGGTACCTCGAATTGCAATTCTAGCCTAGTTTTCTTATTCTCTCTTTTCTTAAATGTCAAAACTTTTGATTTCGAAGTTTTAGAAAAATTCAAAAAAATACATGGACGTATAGAATGTCGTAATCTATCAGAGCGTAAATTTTTAGATTGAAATACATTGTATTTTGCCCTATGTAAAAATGACAAAGTATAGTTTCATAGAGGATAAAATCAAGATTTGTTATTTTTAATGAGCCCAAAATACAACATATTTCATTCTGAAAATTTACACATTTGTAGATTACAATATTATCTATCTCATGGTATTTTTCGAATTGTTTTATTATATCTAAAATGAAATTTTCATAGATTCTCGCTCTCAGCTCCATATCGGTCTACAAGACGCCGCAGCTTTTACACCCACCCGGTTTTTCTGAAACACAAGTCGCACGTACGGATCGTACAGACATTTGCATTCAACGCGATACCAGGCATACTATGCTCTAGTGTCATCGACATCCTATGAACCTGGCCGTTTCAGATATGTATTCTTTTCTTTTTCAGCAGGACAATGTGACCGCCATCCGCCGATCGTAGATAGTTCCCTAGAATCGGCAGAACTGTCGTCGGCCGTCGGCGTCCTCCTGTGGTTTGTAATCAGCTAGTATGAACTCGCATATTGTACTAGTGGCCGGCATGCACCATATAACTGTACCCAGGGACCTGACTGTACCTAGCTAGCTTGTGATTAGTTTCAGAAACGTGCATGCGTGCGTGTGCATGTGACCGAAATTTGACCTTCTCAATCAATCAGTATGAACTCGCAGATTGTACTAGTAGCACCATATAACTAGCTAGCTTGTCATTAGTTTCAGAAACGTCTATATATGCGTGCGTGTGCATGTGGCCGAAATTTGACCGTCCTGTGCAGGTACGTTGCAATGCCGTTGCTAGCTGCTGCCAAATCAAGAATTATCCAGTCGTAGCATTCGCGGCTGAGCTATAGCGACCAGTCCCCTCCGTTCATACGTGCGGCGACCAGGTATGGTCGGATCGACGCACATACCAGGTCGTGCTAGCTCCTTCGTTGATCCAGTCACTCGAGCTCGCCCATACCTTTGAGCTACTGTGGATCGATCTACTCCCTCCGAATTCTGGATGCATTTTATTTGTAGATATATCCGTTTTAGAAAAAATTGAGTAACTTATTTTATGTTAATTAGGACTGAGGGAGTATATATCTTCACCTGATCAGCATGCACTCATACGGATGAAAAGAACCGAAGAACTAATAATAGTCCAATAGAAAAACTGTCTTTTTAATTAAGCAAAATATCTCATAGTATTGATTACTCTCTAGGCGTTTGGTCACGACCAAGAATGTGAAACTGAAAACTTAATTTAGCTTCATTGCCTTGATTAATCAATTTATGAGTTCCCCACAGTCAAACAAAACATTGGTCTAAGGCTGGTCATAGTGCATAGTATCATATACTAGTATCATGCATATGATACTTGCATATGATACTACCTCTATAGTGGGTGGTATTATAGAGTAGTATCATAAACTTCCAAATTTATTGTTTTGTAGAATCTCAATGTAAATCTATGTACATGATCTATTTGACATGTACTTTTCTCGTAACGTGCGTTATGATACAGTACCCACCTATGTTACTCTAACCTTATCTCTCCTCCTTAATTACATGCCACATCATCATTTTTGTGGGCCTAGTATACATGATACTACCTATGATACTAGCACTATGGCCAGCCTAACCCCTAGTAGTACGTCTTACTTACTACCGTAGTGAACCTTCGTGGTGCTAATTGTCTTGTTTAACTCGCACAAGAAATCGACCTCGCGAGCGATGTGACCATGGCACCATGCGCAGTATAAAGCCTTCACGAACGCACCCCGGCCTTTCTCTCATCGCCTTATCTAGCCTTCCATCTCCTTAGATCGAAACAGAAAACTTGATTCTAGCTCGGCCATGTCTAGCCTCACGACCATTAGCAGCGGCACGGAGGAGTTCCTGGAGGTGGAGGAGCTCGTCGACACGAGGCTGTCCCTTGTGATCGGTGCCGGGAGTCCGCAGCACCCGCCGGGGCAGCCTCTGCTGCCCCTGACCGAAAAGGAAGCGTCGGCAGGCAGGAAGAGAAAGAGAGCGAGTACGGTGAAGGGTGGCAGCGACATCAACGATGACAGCGGCGGCAGCGGCGCGAGGAAGAAGCTCCAGCTCACCGGCGAGCAGGCGGCGGAAATGGAGAAAAGCTTCCGCGCCCACAACGTCCTGTCCCATGTATGTCCATAACTCCTATTACTTGATCGACCCCTTCTTCATATGAAAAAAATTTGCATGGCAGATCATATATGCTTTCAATTAATTTGCACGTGTTCTATTCTGAAGTGAATGTTTCTTAATTATTTCAGGATGAGAAGCATGATCTGGCGCGGCGGCTCGGGCTGAAGGCAAGACAGGTGGAGGTGTGGTTCCAGAACAGGAGGGCACGCACCAAGCTGAAGCAGACGGAGCTCGACTGCGAGCTGCTCCGCCGGTTGTGCGAGCGGCTCAGCCACGACAACGAGCGGCTCCGGCGAGACCTCGCTGAGGCGCGCTCCTCCTTATCGTCGGCAGCCTTCATATCCAGCCTCACGTCCTCATCATGCCCGTCCTGCAACAAGCCTGGCGGCGGCTGGCCTGGTGTCGGCCTAATAAATCGAGATTAGGACGGTAGAAGTGCATTCTCATATGTTAAGAAACAGCCAAATCGTTAGTTAAATACTGTATAGGGCGCGGGATAGATGATTATACATAGTGATTTAATGACTTGCCTTTAGATGTATGTGTGAAGATCGATATGAATGCTTAGGTGGATGATCATCGTTTGGAAATGTTCTGCCCAACATATTTCATTTGATAGCCACCACAGCCATAGGCGGACCCAACTGTTCCTAAGTCCGGGCGTGCGCCCAGAGTTTCGGCCGGTGGCGCAACCTATTTTGATAAAAATTTGATGAATATTATAAAAATTTAGCCGAGTTTACAGTGTACCCAGACTTGAGGAAAATCTTGGGTTCTCCACTGACCACAACCCCCGACCTAGATCACATCTGCTCCCCTGTCTCAGCCTCATCACAGCCAGCAAAACGACGGGTCCCTGCCTCCTTTGCTTGGCGCTCTTGCGGTGGGAAGTGATGGGGACGCCGCTGTAGGTACTTAAATTTAGGGTTTGGTCAAACAACTGCAGTCTTGTGGTAGCGATGGCGGTGTTGCGTGGAACAATAGTAAGGTGTTCTTAACTCCTAGTCCACCTTGTCGGTGGCACTAATGTCAGTGGAGTTGAAAAGGCAGACAATCATCTGGTCACTACTCTTTTGAAGTGGTGGATCTAGTTACGTATCCATGTTTTGCAGGTAGTCTCGGTGTATTCTTTCGTTGGTTTCTTCTCCGACCTGCAAAGTTTGACCATCTTTGGCCTTGTCACGGTGTAAGTAAGGTCAGAGGTCTCATGGGAGCACTTTGGCATGATCTGGTGTGGCCATTCAACCCTTTTTGTCACTTTCTTCTATATGACGATAATATGTTCTAAAATTACTCTCACGGTGTATTCTTGCTTCCACCGGTGACTTTCGCTGTTGCTAGATCAACAATTAAAGTTTCACTAGCTCTTTTGCGGTTCATATTTAGATACTCTTTCGATCCATATTACTTGTCGCTAATATGAATGTATCTAGACATATTTTAGTTTTAGATACATTCATATTAGTGACTATTAAAATGAATTGGATGGATTATTACATTCCATGGAATTATTATATATTAATTTTAGAAACACCTTCAAATAAAAAAATGCATACATTAACGACAAACGTTGACATGAAGACCGGGCAAAAAAAAAACATGAAACTTATCAGGTTACCATCAGAGAAATGAAATCTTTTAAGATGCTAAACTATCCAAATAAAGAAAACGAAGACACATATGCGAGTTGGCTTGGCCCATAGGACTCAACAATCAACAATCAGGTCCAGTATTTCTGATCCTCCAACAGAAGCTTCCAAACCTACAATAACAGAGTACAAGCTTTAGGACAGTTCACATTATCATGTTCGAAATGACTATATCATTAAAAGGACAAAAAATGATTCCTTTTTGCAGGTTATCATCTTGCTACCCATTGCGCGCGTACGGAGTTATGTCTCCAGCTGGAAGAGCACCACCAGGACATGGATTTTGGGTACAATTGTTTGGAGACAGTCGCTTGAGACTTATTCAGCCAGTGCGGTTTGGCGGATGTTTTGTTTATCACTTTTTTGATGGTTGATATATGTATCGACTTCGTGAATTGTAATAAGGTAACTTGGAGTATTTTTCTAATAAAGTAATAAAGGTTGTATGCATCGCTTTGATGCAAGGCTGAGGCTTCACTTCCCCATTTCAAAAAAGCATTATCATGAAAAATGCCCTCCCCATTAGTAACACAGCATACTACCATCTAGGCATCAATGCAACATCCACACTTTTACAAAAGATGAGTTTAAGGTACCTCCTTGATCCCCAACTTAGTTAAGGAATTTATTTCTGGATCAATGAGATTATCATCCCACATTATAGTAACCAAGCGGTGGCGCCAAAGGGCGCAAATCGATGCCTCATCCAGGATTTTAAGAATACGAGCATTTTACATAATGTTGCCAGTAATCTGCATCATTTTAATCCTCCCCGATCTATAAAACGGTGGATCGGTTTGAAATATGCTAAACAAAATAAGATTCTTATTGATGTTAAGAATCAATTCCCATGAACGGTTTTTGGTTTTGTGGAGTGTTTGAATGGTAGTTTCCTATTCCCTTTGAAGCTTCTTTTGGACGAATTTTGTAAAAAAAATCGCAACAGTTCGTGCGTTTTAAAATTCATTCGAGGAGTAACTCCATCTCACTATCATGCACGACTTTTGTGTTCATAGTTTTCCATTTTGATATTCGTATACGATTACATCTACGCCTAATAGTACGTTGTATGTAGTTGTAGATCTACTCGTTTAAGAATGTTGAAACCGAAAAACTTTGAACACGAAAGTAGTTTGAAATGGCAAGGTGAAGCTACTCCCCAAAGAAATTTCGGAATGGTTGGCCATGTGCGAAATGATGAACCGATCACGAGAATGGAATCACAACATCGATGCGCATCTTTTCCATGTAAACCTTATCTCGAATCGATGAATATATAGTTAGGAAGATTAGAGGTGATTATGATTGAACTAGTTTAGTTAACCACAACTGTAATGTCCCAGGTTTAGAGACGATCGAGGGGTAGATTTTAGAAAGGGATGTGCATTGCATAGTTAATTCTGGGGAAATTTCGCGCTTCTAAACAAAAACTGCATCGAAGGGGGACAAGTTTCTCTCTCGACACCTTACAAGGTTAGGGTTTCGAGAGTGCAACAAACTTGCTCTTATTCAACTAAACTAGGGTTTTGGAGAAGAGAGAAGGGATGTTGCATCACAAAAATTAAGTTGCATGATTGAATTCAAACTTAAAGTTGAATTTGAATTTCAAATTCAAACATCAAATTGTTATCTCATAATTCAAACTTGAGATAATGCAATAAACAATTATAAGTAATTAGGAATATAAATAGTAAAACAACTATATAAAACTCATTAAGGAAAATTGGAGCTTTATTGATAATCACACACATAATACATTGTCTTTACAATATTCAGAATTGTATTATTGAATTACAACACATTACAAGAATTCAAGAAATAGAAAAATTAAAAGGAAAAATTACAAGTTATCTAAATATCCTAATACTACAAGAACATCTTCACTTAATCTTGAACTTGATGATCTTCTGGATCATCTTGATCACTTTGTTCCTGCACACAAGCACAACAAAGAAAGAAATTATGCCAAGTGGCATTGCCACTTGGCAGGTTAGCAAATAATGGAAATGAAAAGGATATGATCAAGTTTCTGCCGAGCCAATCCTCTCAAAGCCCAAGTGCAAAGCATCTGGTGTACACACACACACAGCCTGCTCACAAGGCTGTGTGCATGCAACACACACACACAACACAGTGAGGAGTCACCAACACATGCCGGGCCGTGCTCGTCGACCATAGAAGCTAGGGCCAGCCATATAAAAGCTTTTTCACCAAGCAAACCCTAGCTGCTCATCGGCCAGAATCTCCAAAGGGTAAGAACTAGCAAGAACAGCTCAAGAACACCAAGAACAGGTGAACAGCCAGAGCTGTCTCACCTATTCCCCATCACCAGAAATCAACCAAGCATCACCAGCAAGTCAGGAGGAGCAGGGCAAGCAAACCAAAATCACCAGAAGAAATCCTCTACACCAACAACCTTTCTAGGAGCTGGAGTGAGGTATACCACACAAGAGCCTGAGCAAGATCATATCTTGCTCATACTTAAGCATGCTTGCATCACAGGAGCACAGAAGGGTAGAAAACCCCGGGTGTATCATCATTTGGTTACTAAACCAATTGGTGCCAGCAAGTACAACCAAGGCTAAAAGGAAAATAAACCAGGGAACACCTGGTTGTGACAACACGAGTGTCAAAACCGGAGAAATCCGAGCATGGATTTACTCCTTGCAGCCATTCGGAATCACAAAGCACCTATTGACCTAGCTAAACCATCGGATTGACGAGGCAACATGTGCCTATCCTAATTATCAACATCAAGGCTACTCGGAAATTCACTAAGTGACTAGCCGGTGAGCATCTATCCAACACAGAAAACCACCAAATAGGGGAGCCATCCCAGGGCAGCACATGAATACGCCGGGATCACCTCAACCACTTAACCAATTCCAACAAAGAAGCCATGCACAGATATCATCACCCAGTAGGGTTCAAAAGGAGGGCTAGGGTACACAACCAAGTGTTGGCATCCATCTAACCCTACCAAACTCAATGAAATGATCATAACCGCAGAGCAGTTCACACCAATTATCCATGTGATTAAGCCAAACTAGACAGATAATTGAAATACACAAGCAACCAGTAATACATACACTTGCTCATGATCTAGAAGATCATCGCAAACCACAGCGAGTGCTTGGGGGTAAGCAAGAGCATGCACCGAGCACATGATTGAGTGCCACACAGGTCAAGTAAAAGCATCGGTGAAACACAAGCCATAGGACAGCAGAAAATCATCAAGCACAGATGATTATATGATCATCAGGGCTTGCCTTAGCATACAAAAGCTTGACAAGGGCAAGCCTGGTAGCAATTCATGAATCATATAAATAAAATAGCCACAGTTAAGCAACAGTTATAATACAGACAATTACATAAATCATTTACAATTGTATCAGAAGCACATCAAATACATGAGGTACACTGAACCATAACAAACAAGTAAAATATTTCATGTTCATCACTGAATCATACCATCAAGCTAACAGTAATGCTCAGGAAAGCGAGGTTCATGAGTTAGAGCACAAGAAATAGCCACAACAACACCGGCACTTGCAAATTTGCAATAATAGCAATCTACGACTAAGCCGAGTAAAGCATCCATGATCACACATGAGTGTCAGGCAAGCATAGGAACAAGATAGAGGCACAGGGAGGAACCTAGCATGAATAGTAAGCACTGGAATGGTCAGGGCAACAATGGCCAAGCCAAGTAGAGGCAGTGGCTTGAACAGCATGAGCAGCACAGCAACACAGCAGCACGAGCAGCATAGCAGTACAGCAACACAAGCAGAACAGCAGGAGCATCACGGCATGACCGTACCACTATGAGGCACGGTAAGCCTGTGACCAAGCTAGATGAAGGAGAGGAGGAGAAGAAGGAGAACAAGTAGAAGAAGTATAGGCGGCGCACATACCTGGAGCAGCAGCACCACAGCGTGCCATGGCGGCACGGCGGCACGGACCGGCCACGGCAGCACCAAGCCGCGGCCAAGCCAGGCGGTCGCCGAGGCGCAGGGCTCCAGCGCAACCACGGCCACGCCACGGCGCCAGGATCGACGGCTGCGACGAGGTGGCCGCGGAAACCCTCGGCCATGTCGCAGAGATGTTGGGGAAGAACGGTGGCGGCGAGGAAACACAGATCGGCGCGGACCGATCGGTGCGCCATCGTGCGGCCGTTCGATTGCGACCGATCTCGCCGGCGGGGACGGCCGGTGGCGGTCGGAATAATTCGGCGACGGCGAGGCGACCATGGTGTCGCGAGAGCAAGGGAGAGGTTAGGGTTTCTGCGCGAGGAGAGGGGAGAGGACGAATGGGCCGACCGAGCCCAAAGGGTGGCTCGGGTGCGACCTAACCCGTTGGGCCACCCCGACGAGGTGGGGCCCAAGGGCATTTAGGTCATTTCCTAATTCCAAGAAATACGTAAACTTTGAAATTATGTAAGAAATGTTAAATAGCTCTAAAAAAAATAATTAAAAATATGAAAATAGATCAGCATAAAATTCTCTATCTAAATAAAATATCAAAGAGAATTTTTGAAGACAATTAAGAATGAGTCTTAATTTGAGGATTTAAATAATCATTTAAGTCACACATATAATTTTCAATAATAAAAATAAGTCCATTAATGCATTTGGACTTCAAAACACCTTGACAACATTTCAAGGTTGTATTTACACTAAATATAGTATCTCCAAATCTATCTTAGTATTAACCTCTCATAAAATAACAACGACATCGGAAGGGGGGAACAAACCCTAAAACTGGAATCATGCATAATTGCTTCTTTAACCATTGCCCTTATCGGACAATGATGCTATTTTTCGAGACGAGAGGACAAGGGTCGGTCCACACCTTCCAGCTGCAAAACTTTGCAGTGTTCAGGCAAGTTCATCACTTGCTCATGTCATTTGAGTATTTCTAGCAAATTACTTGCAAAGTATTATGGTTATCACTATTGCATAAAAACCAAAACCACTACTTTCATAACTATGAATATGACTATGTGGTGGGCAATGGAACCATGGATTGTGTTGATATGGTGGAGGTTCCTTTGCACGGGTTTATATCCATCTAGGATTAAACAACAGATGTCGCCAGTGATTCTAGTGCCGTAATACCCGTGTTAACCATAAGATCCGGAGTGGGACGGAGTAGTCAAAAGTGTTTCCACCTCTCGTTCATCAACGGATGCGCTTACCGTAGCAGTTGTATCTTGCGGAGCAACTTGAGGGTGGGGAACCCATTCTAAGTCCTCACGGTTATGCTGTGCATACCGTAGCGGTTGCGGCTTGCGGAACAACTTGAGGGTGGGGATCCCATTCTAATTCCCCATGGTAATGTGGTCTATGATGGGTTGCAGCTACCGGCGAAGGAGTTTGGTTCGATCCCAGACTGTCGTCGTGGTCGGGGTCCACCCTGAAATTACGAGAATAATGGGACCGACGAGGACCCAGGGTCGGGGCATGCAACAAAGGGTGGGTGTTCGAGGTAGCGGAGGAACATGATTGGCTAGACCTTATACCGGGCCTCACACCGAAGGAAGTGTGGACGGGAAAGCTGCCGGTTGGCACCAAGGTTAAGATCTCTTATGGGTAAAGCAACACACCTCTGCAGAGTGTAAAGAACCGTGACCTGTCACTCCCTGTTCCGGGATTGAGGAACTGCGAACGCGGCCGGAAAGGAGCTCCATGAAGTTCTAGTAAACCGGTGAAGGCTGACGGACATAGCTCTTTGGAATAAAAGCAATCTCTTGAAGAAATGTTTATCAAAACTTGCATTGATACTAGACTTTCCGGTCTAATATCGTAGCTAGTGCATTAAACACCTCTTATCTATAATGAACTTGTTGAGTACGCTCGTACTCATACCACTCTTAAATCCCATGCTTAGATTGTCTGAATCGTCTGGAGGAGAACTACGACAACAATGAAGGAGCCGAGATCATCGGCTATGAAGAGCCTGACCTCTCAGGAGGAGTTGAAGGCGTAGACTATCTCATAGTCTACGGATCCGAGGAGGCTTCCGGAGGAGATCAAGCCTAGAGATAATCGGTAGAAGTAGTAACCGAGCAGCCCGAACTCTTAGTATTTAGCTACTCGATGAAATAAATGTTTAGTTTAATGAGACTTTGGTATTGTAAGTTAAGTTGGGTTCGCCCCGAACCCAGGAGTATTCCTCTTAGGACCCAAGAGGAGCTCCAAGACGATATGTGTATGTTAATTGTAATAATATGTGAATGAGTTATGGACCCTGCTATGTTCTGTTGTACTACTCTGAGGGATGTAATATTTGCGGAATGGTACTTCGTGAATGTTATATCAACGACTGGCATACTACAACATGTAGTGGTATGCAGGGTCGCCACAGTTGGTATCAGAGCAAAAGCTTTGACCTTAGGTTGGAACCTAGTAAATGGGACTAAAACGTTAGGATTCAAATAGGATTAGTAAAGAATTCTCTAAAAATATGGTGTATATTCAATTGAGAATACAACAACCATATCTTTTAGTGCGATAATTCTTTATTATCTCTATTATGATGCATTATTACTAATCTCATAATCTTTCTATTTCTACAGCCAACATGGCAAGTTCACGACCGGGAAGAAACGTGAAAGTTATGGATTCCACACCGAACGAGTACCAAGGAGGACTGGCGAGATATCCTACGAGCCATGTTACTAGAATTTGGGTGCGATCCCCAGATTCCAGTAAAGAAATACATGTTCTATGATGGTCCGGTGTTGGCCAAGTGCAGGGTAGGACTGCGACTTCCCGAATCTTTGGGAATGAGCGTAGTCATGCCAGCTGGGGAAGCTAGGACAACCAACACAGCTTACCATATAGGCTGTTATGAGAGCCATAACCGATATTCGGGAGCATAAGACGAAAGAGCTTATGGGTTCCGAATTCACACACATTCCTCATATGGAGGAGGACAATGATCCCATGCTCGAACCATTTCAAATATGCCAAAAGCAAACCAGCCGAAGCAGCCAAATACATGGACAATAGCCGTAACTTCATATCATTACTCTTTCAGTTGAATCATCATCTGATAGGAGCAATTGATACGATGCTTGAGGAATTCACAGAACCAAAGGAGGAGAGTAGGGGGAAAGAACCTATGGAGAATGGGGTGCACACACCAGTCTATTCAGCTGGTGACTACATCAGTATTGATCCACTTGCACGTGAACCTACACTGTTACACCGGGAACTATCTGGGTAGTTCCTATGGGGGATACGAAGGCGGAGAGGAATCCGGAAATAACCAGCGTTCCGAGACTCCTATCGAGAATTCTAGGGGTTGGCGTTGGGGATCGGATACTGGAACTCATAGTACCACAGCGTATTATGATGGGGAGATGAATGAAGATGCCACGTCCCAGCATCAGAGTTACCCATGGAATGAGGAGGAAGTTGGAGGGTATCCGACACAGGTTGGGTCGGATACGAATGTAGGAAATACCTATGGTGTAGGTACAGGGGAGTACACCCGATGGGTGGATTATGACGCACTGAATGATCTGTTCGTGAACACTGATTTCGCCCTAGGATCATCATCGGATTCCGACTATCAGCCAACGGGGAGACCTTATGTTCCAGGTTTTGTCAGGAGAACGACACGTTCGACCGGATGGAAGCCTGGAATGTATCGGGAGTGAAGATCGTCTAGAGACTACCAAGAGAAGCCAAGCTACAATACACAAGTACCACGTGTATTGTAGAGTGTAATATTTGTAGAAATTTGTATATATACTTTAATAAGTGAGTTTGCATACTCACACCGACTTGAGTATTGTAATAAGACCACTTATGCATGTATATACAGGGTATATGTTTTTGTATGATTTGGATTTGCTTCTTGATTTCCATTGCGTGACTAGTTCTCAGTGCACAATGTTGAGCTCAGAAAACTTGCGCATGGAGTAATTATGAGTATCATCTTGTGTTGCAGAACTAGGGGGTTATGTCGGGAACGCTAGGAGACGAGACTGAAGCACGGCGCATGGAGCGCGAAGCAAAACAAAAGGAAGAGGCCGAGGGTGCAGCCGGAGATCGGTTTCCACCACCACCACCACCCATGACGCAACAGAATTTCATTCGGTACATGCGAGATGGTGGAAGAGAGACAACGTGTCACGTTGGAGCAGCGAGAACAAATTCTTCCGGGATTTGTTGCGGCAAAACAGGGTAGAGAGACCCGAGAATCAGGGAGTCACCTTAGCAGACTTCCAGAACACCAAGCCCATATCTTTTGCATACGCGCCCGAGCCAATGGACGCGGAAGACTGGCTCATGGACACTGAGCGAAAGCTCAACACCGTTGGATGTAATGACCAGGAGAAGGTTCGTTATGCTACACATCTGTTGTGTGGACCCGCCGCATCATGGTGGGATAACATTGTAGCCGTTTACCCGGCGGGAAAGGTGTTCACATGGGAGGAGTTCGCAAGGAAATTCAGGGAATCCAATGTCCCTGAAAGTATAGTGGAGCTGAAGCGTCGAGAATTTGAAAGTCTCGAGCAGAAGGACAAGGCAATCTCGACCTATGTCAGGGAGTTCTCTAAACTGTCCCGGTACGCTGTTGAAGAAGTCAACACCGAGGACAAGAAGAAAAAGAGATTTCTGAGGGGGTTAAGTCCCCAGTTCAAAGTACAGCTCCGTATGATGAGAGCAACGGAGTTTCAAGAGTTGGTGGATGCAGCCATCACACTAGAAGATGATTTCAAGCAATTACAGGAGGAGAAGAGGAAAAAGGCCAAGTATGAGCCTAAGAGGTTTGTTAGTAACAAGCCTAATACCAGCTTGAATTTCAAGCCTAGATACAACAACAACAACAACAGCAACTACTATGGTAGCAGGAAGAACCAAGCATTTCAAACTGCTAACCAAGTAATTTGTCGCATCTGCGGGTTTAAAGGACATGCCTCAAAGGATTGTCGTAAACCCAGAATCATTTGCTTCGGGTGTCGCCAGGAGGGGTACATGATGAAGGACTGCCCTAATAAGAAGAATGGAGGAGGTCAATCTGGAGGAGGAGGAAATCGAGGAGGAAACACCGGAGGCAACTGGAAGAATAAGAAGCCCTTCGGCAAGCTGAACTGTACCAGTCTGGAGGAGGTGGTCAATTCTGACCAAGCGGTGATAGGTACGCTTCAGATACTCACTCATCCTGGCAAAGTACTTTTTGATACCGGTGCAACTACATCATTCATTTCTCAACAATTCATCATCAAACATGGGATTAGTTGCACTAAGTTAGATACACCCATAACTATACTTTCTGCGGGGGAACGATAGTAGTAACCCATGCCAAACAAAAACAAGTCATTATGATCAATAAGTGCGCGTTTGACGCGGACTTGTTCATTTTACCGATGAAGGACATTGATGTCATTCTTGGTATGAACTCGGTTAGAAGCTAATGGAGCATTGATCGGTCGTGTGAACAAGACGGTGTCTTTGAAAAGCCCCGATGGAAGCAGAATGATCTACCAAGGAGACAAACATACCCGGATCGAGGTTGAGCTACAAGCTGAACGAGCATGAAAGAGGTGAAGTTAGAGGATATACACTGTAGTAAATGAATTCCAGGATGTGTTTCCTGCGGAATTACACGGTATGCCACCGGATAGGGAGATAGAATTCACTATCGACCTAATCCCAGAACAGACACCGATTGCCAAAGCACCATATAAGATGGGGCCTAAGGAGTTGAAAGAACTTAAGGAGCAATTGGATGACTTGGAACAAAAGGGATTCATTCAAGAGAGTGTTTCACCATGGGGATCACCTGTGATCTTCGTGGATAAAAGAGATGGAGGAAGAAGGATGTGCGGAGACTACAGGAATTTAAACAACGTCACAATCAAGAACAAGTATCCACTTCCAAGAATACAAGATCTATTTGATCAAGTTAGAGGCGCGGGAGTCTTTTCCAAGATTGATCTAAGATCCGGTTATCACCAGATAAAGATCAAGAAGGAAGACGTTCCGAAAACAGCTTTGTTTCGAGATATGGACACCATGAATACCTTGTAGTACCTTTTGGATTGACCAATGCCCCAACAATATTCATGAACCTCATGAATAAGATATTCATGCCATATCTAGACAAGTTTGTCATCGTATTTATCGATGATATCCTGATATATTCCAAGAACAAAGCTGAACATGCTGAACATTTGAGGTTAGTGTTGCAAACACTAAGGGAACATCAACTCTATGCCAAACTTAGTAAGTGTGAATTTTGGCTAGATCAAGTGGAATTTCTTGGTCATGTCATTAGTAAAGATGGGATAGCTGTTAACCCGAGTAAGGTAGCAGCAGTTCTAGAATGGGAAGCACCCAACACTGTCAAGGAAATCCGAGGATTCCTAGGAATGGCAGGATATTATCGGAGATTCATTGAAGGATTCTCCAAGATAGCAGGACCAATGACAAAGCTGTTAAGAAAGAATACACCATTTGTATGGTCTGATGAGTGTGAGAAGAGTTTTCAAACTCTAAAAGAGAAACTCACCACAGCACCGGTGTTAGCAGTTCCGGAAGTTGGTAAAGATTACACCGTATACTGTGACGCATCCAAGCATGGATTGGGTTGTGTACTCATGCAAGATAGAAAAGTGATATCTTATGGATCGAGACAACTCAGACCTCATGAAGTGAATTATCCAACACATGACTTGGAATTAGCAGCAGTCGTATTTGCACTCAAAACATGGAGACATTTTCTCTATGGAGCTAAGTGTGAGCTCTATACAGACCATAGAAGCCTCAAATATTTCTTCACTCAGAAGGAACTCAACATGAGACAGAAAAGATGGTTGGAATTGATTAAGGATTATGACCTAACAATCAATTACACTCCAGGGAAGGCTAATGTTGTAGCAGATGCCCTGAGTAGAAAAAGTACCGGAGGAGTGGAACAAGAAATATCACCGGAGTTGAGGAAGGAAATAAGTCAAGCCCAAATACAACTTTGGGAGAAGGAAGCCCATGAAGGATTATCGGCGTTGCAAGTAGCCGATGAGTTGAATGTCAACTCGAAGAATGAGATAATGATGGGTCAAATGGACGATCCATTCATCGTGGAGGAGATGAGAAGAATAGATGAGGGAAGACCATCAGAATTTCACCGCGGAGAGTCTGGATCATTATGGTTCCAGAAAAGAATTTGCGTTCTGGATATTGCTGAAATTAAGGAAGTAATACTCCGGGAAGCTCATCAAACACCATATTCAATACATCCGGGAAGTACAAAGATGTACATGGACTTAAAGGAACTATTCGGTGGAATAACATGAAGAGGGAGATAGCACAATATGTGGCGAATGCCATACCTGCCAAAGAGTGAAAGCAGAACACCAGAGTCCGGCAGGGAAGTTACAACCTTTACCTATTCCAGAGTGGAAATGGGAGGAGATAGGAATGGATTTCATCACCGGACTACCCATGACCAACAAAAAGAAGGACATGATATGGGTAATCGTGGACCGGTTGACGAAAAGTGCACACTTTTTAGCGGTAAACCAGCAGGATAAAGGGGAGAAACTTATCGATCTTTACATCAAAGAGATCGTGAGTAAGCATGGAGTGCCTAAGAAAATAGTATCGGATCGAGGGTCCGTGTTCACATCAGCATTCTGGAAGAAACTTCACGAAGCTTTAGGATCCAAGTTGGACTATAGTACCGCTTATCATCCCCGCATCGGTGGACAAACCGAGAGAACCAACCAGATCTTAGAGGATATGCTTAGGGCTTGTGCCCTAGACTTCGGAGGATCATGGGAGGAGCACTTACCACTAGCAGAGTTTTCATACAATAATAGTTATCAAAGTAGCATCAAGATGGCACCATTTGAAGCTCTGTATGGAAGGAAGTGTAGATCACCGATATGTTGGTAGGAAGCCGGAGCAAGCAAAGAGTTCAACCCTGATTATGTCAAGGAAAAGAAACAAATCATTGACATTATCAGAGACAGGCTCAAGATAGCCCAAAGTCGGCAAAAGAGTTATGCTGATCAGAAGAGGAGAACATGGGAGCCCCGAGTTGGAGACATGGTATATCTTAAGGTAAGCCCGATGAAAGGACTTCAGAGATTCGGAGTAAAAGGAAAGTTGAGCCCTAGATACATCGGACCTTTCAAGATACTGAGCCAGAACCGAGGTTTAGCCTTTGAATTGGATCTACCGGGAAGGCTAGCACAAGTTCACAATGTATTCCATGTGTCACAACTTCGGAGATGTTTGAAGACCCCAGATGAACCAATATCACATGATGAGCTCGAGTTACAACCAGATTTGACTTACATCGAGAAGCCAGCCAAGATTCTCGAGGAGAGCTGGAAACAACTCAGAAATAAAGCGATCAAGTATTGCAAGATACAATGGAAGCATCACCCCGAGAGGGAAGCCACCTGGGAAAAGGAAGAAGACCTGAGGAAAACATACCCCGAACTGTTCAGGTATTACAACCACAACTTCGGGACGGAAGTTTTCTTTAAGGGGGAAAGGCTGTAATGTCCCAGGTTTAGAGACGATCGAGGGGTAGATTTTAGAAAGGGATGTGCATTGCATAGTTAATTCTGGGGAAATTTTGCGCTTCTAAACAAAAACTGCATCGAAGGGGGACAAGTTTCTCTCTCGACACCTTACAGGGTTAGGGTTTCGAGAGTGCAACAAACTTGCTCTTATTCAACTAAACTAGGGTTTTGGAGAAGAGAGAAGGGATGTTGCATCACAAAAATTAAGTTGCATGATTGAATTCAAACTTAAAGTTGAATTTGAATTTCAAATTCAAACATCAAATTGTTATCTCATAATTCAAACTTGAGATAATGCAATAAACAATTATAAGTAATTAGGAATATAAATAGTAAAACAACTATATAAAACTCATTAAGGAAAATTGGAGCTTTATTGATAATCACACACATAATACATTGTCTTTACAATATTCAGAATTGAATTATTGAATTACAACACATTACAAGAATTGAAGAAATAGAAAAATTAAAAGGAAAAATTACAAGTTATCTAAATATCCTAATACTACAAGAACATCTTCACTTAATCTTGAACTTGATGATCTTCTGGATCATCTTGATCACTTTGTTCCTGCACACAAGCACAACAAAGAAAGAAATTATGCCAAGTGGCATTGCCACTTGGCGAGGTTAGCAAATAATGGAAATGAAGAGGATATGATCAAGTTTCGCCGAGCCAATCCTCTCAAAGCCCAAGTGCAAAGCATCCGGTGTACACACACACACAGCCTGCTCACAAGGCCGTGTGCATGCAACACACACACACAACACGGTGAGGAGTCACCAACACATGCCGAGCCGTGTCTGTCGACCATAGAAGCTAGGGCCAGCCATATAAAAGCTTTTTCACCGAAGCAAACCCTAGCTGCTCATCGGCAGAATCTCCAAAGGGTAAGAACTAGCAAGAACGACTCAAGAACACCAAGAACAGGTGAACAGCCAGTAGCTGTCTCACCTATTCCCCATCACCAGAAATCAACCAAGCATCACCAGCAAATCAGGAGGAGCAGGGCAAGCAAACCAAAATCACCATAAGAAATCCTCTACACCAACAACCTTTCTAGGAGCTGGAGTGAGGTATACCACACAAGAGCCTGAGCAAGATCATATCTTGCTCATACTTAAGCATGCTTGCATCACAGAGCACGAAGGGTAGAAAACCCTGGGTGTATCATCATTTGGTTACTAAACCAATTGGTGCCAAGCAAGTACAACCAAGGCTAAAAGGAAAATAAACCGGGGAACACCGGGTTGTGACAACACGATGTCAAAACCGGAGAAATCCAGCATGGATTTACTCCTTGCAGACCATTCGAATCACAAAGCACCTATTGACCTAGCTAAACCATCAGATTGACAGGCAACATGTGCCTATCCTAATTATCAACATCAAGGCTACTGGAAATTCACTAAGTGACTAGCCAGTGAGCATCTATCCAACACAGAAAGCCACCAAATAGGGGAGCCATCCCAGGGCAGCACATGAATACTGCCAGGATCACCTCAACCACTTAACCAATTCCAACAAAGAAGCCATGCACAGATATCATCACCCAGTAGGGTTCAAAAGGAGGGCTAGGGTACACAACCAAGTGTTGGCATCCATCTAACCCTACCAAACTCAATGAAATGATCATAACTGCAGAGCAGTTCACATCAATTATCCATGTGATTAAGCCAAACTAGACAGATAATTGAAATACACAAGCAACCAGTAATACATACACTTGCTCATGATCTAGAAGATCATCGCAAACCACAGCAGAGTCGTTGGGGGTAAGCAAGAGCATGCACCAAGCACATGATTGAGTGCCACACGAGTCAAGTAAAAGCATCAGTGAAACACAAGCCATAGGACAGCAGAAAATCATCAAGCACTGATGATTATATGATCATCAGGGCTTGCCTTAGCATACAAAAGCTTGACAAGGGCAAGCCTGGTAGCAATTCATGAATCATATAAATAAAATAGCCACAGTTAAGCAACAGTTATAATACAGACAATTACATAAATCATTTACAATTGTATCAGAAGCACATCAAATACATGAGGTACACTGAACCATAACAAACAAGTAAAATATTTCATGTTCATCACTGAATCATACCATCAAGCTAACAGTAATGCTCAGGAAAGCAGGTTCATGAGTTAGAGCACAAGAAATAGCCACAACAACACTGGCACTTGCAAATTTGCAATAATAGCAATCTACAGCTAAGCCAATAAAGCATCCATGATCACACATGAGTGTCAGGCAAGCATAGGAACAAGATAGAGGCACGAGGGAGGAACCTAGCATGAATAGTAAGCACTCGGAATGGTCGGGGCAACAATGGCCAAGCCAAGTAGAGGCGAGTGGCTTGAACGGCATGAGCGAAGCACAAGCAACACAGCGAAGCACGAGCGAGCATAGCAAGACAGACAACACAAGCGGAACGACGAGCGAGCATCACGACATGACCGTACCACTATGAGGCACGGTAAGCCTGTGACCAAGCTAGACGAAGGAGAGGAGGAGAAGAAGGAGAACAAGTAGAAGAAGTATAGGCGGCGCACATACCTGGAGCAGCAGCACCACAGCGTGCCATGGCGGCACGGCGGCACGGACCGGCCACGGCAGCACCAAGCCACGGCCAAGCCAGGCGGTCGCCGAGGCGCAGGGCTCCAGCGCAACCACGGCGGGGCACACGGCCACGCCACGGCGCCAGGATCGACGGCTGCGACGAGGTGGCCGCGGAAACCCTCGGCCATGTCGCAGAGATGTTGGGGAAGAACGGTGGCGGCGAGGAAACACAGATCGGCGCGGACCGATCGGTGCGCCATCGTGCGGCCGTTCGATTGCGACCGATCTCGCCGGCGGGGACGGCCGGTGGCGGTCGGAATAATTCGGCGACGGCGAGGCGACCACGGTGTCGCGAGAGCAAGGGAGAGGTTAGGGTTTCGCGCGAGGAGAGGGGAGAGGACGAATGGGCCGACCGAGCCCAAAGGGTGGCTCGGGTGCGACCTAACTCGTTGGGCCACCCCGACAGTGGGGCCCAAGGGCATTTAGGTCATTTCCTAATTCCAAGAAATACATAAACTTTGAAATTATGTAAGAAATGTTAAATAGCTCTAAAAAAATAATTAAAAATATGAAAATAGATCAGCATAAAATTCTCTATCTAAATAAAATATCAAAGAGAATTTTTGAAGACAATTAAGAATGAGTCTTAATTTGAGGATTTAAATAATCATTTAAGTCACACATATAATTTTCAATAATAAAAATAAGTCCATTAATGCATTTGGACTTCAAAACACCTTGACAACATTTCAAGGTTGTATTTACACTAAATATAGTATCTCCAAATCTATCTTAGTATTAACCTCTCATAAAATAACAACGACATCGGAAGGGGGGAACAAACCCTAAAACTGGAATCATGCATAATTGCTTCTTTAATTAACCATTGCCCTTATCGGACAATGATGCTATTTTTCAGAGACAGAGGACAAGGGTCAGTCCACACCTTCCAACTGCAAAACTTTGCAGTGTTCAGGCAAGTTCATCACTTGCTCATGTCATTTGAGTATTTCTAGCAAATTACTTGCAAAGTATTATGGTTATCACTATTGCATAAAAACCAAAACCACTACTTTCATAACTATGAATATGACTATGTGGTGGGCAATGGAACCATGGATTGTGTTGATATGGTGGAGGTTCCTTTGCACGGGTTTATATCCATCTAGGATTAAACAACAGATGTCGCCAGTGATTCTTGTGCCGTAATTCCCGTGTTAACCATAAGATCCGGAGTGGGACGGAGTAGTCAAAAGTGTTTCCACCTCTCGTTCATCAACGGATGCGCTTACCGTAGCAGTTGTATCTTGCGGAGCAACTTGAGGGTGGGGAACCCATTCTAAGTCCTCACGGTTATGCTGTGCATACCGTAGCGGTTGCGGCTTGCGGAACAACTTGAGGGTGGGGATCCCATTCTAATTCCCCACGGTAATGTGGTCTATGATGGGTTGCAGCTACCGGCGAAGGAGTTTGGTTCGATCCCAGATCGTCGTCGTGGTCGGGGTCCACCCTGAAATTACGGGAATAATGGGACCGGCGAGGACCCAGGGTCGGGGCATGCAACAAAGGGTGGGTGTTCGAGGTAGCGGAGGAACATGATTGGCTAGACCTTATACCGGGCCTCACACCGAAGGAAGTGTGGACGGGAAAGTTGCCCGGTTGGCACCAAGGTTAAGATCTCTTATGGGTAAAGCAACACACCTCTGCAGAGTGTAAAGAACTGTGACCTGTCACTCCCTGTTCCGGGATTGAGGAACTGCGAACGCGGCCGGAAAGGAGCTCCATGAAGTTCTAGTAAACCGGTGAAGGCTGACGGACATAGCTCTTTGGAATAAAAGCAATCTCTTGAAGAAATGTTTATCAAAACTTGCATTGATACTAGACTTTCTCGGTCTAATATCGTAGCTAGTGCATTAAACACCGCTTATCTATAATGAACTTGTTGAGTACGCTCGTACTCATACCACTCTTAAATCCCATGCTTAGATTGTCTGAATCGTCTGGAGGAGAACTACGACAACAATGAAGGAGCCGAGATCATCGGCTATGAAGAGCCTGACCTCTCAGGAGGAGTTGAAGGCGTAGACTATCTCATAGTCTACGGATCCGAGGAGGCTTCCGGAGGAGATCAAGCCTAGAGATAATCGGTAGAAGTAGTAACCGAGCAGCCCGAACTCTTAGTATTTAGCTGCTCGATGAAATAAATGTTTAGTTTAATGAGACTTTGGTATTGTAAGTTAAGTTGGGTTCGCCCCGAACCCAGGAGTATTCCTCTTAGGACCCAAGAGGAGCTCCAAGACGACATGTGTATGTTAATTGTAATAATATGTGAATGAGTTATGGACCCTGCTATGTTCTGTTGTACTACTCTGAGGGATGTAATATTTGCGGAATGGTACTTCGTGAATGTTATATCAACGACTGGCATACTACAACATGCAGTGGTATGCAGGATCGCCACAACAACCCTCCTTAACGTGCAGCATACCAATCGATCTGCCTCTCGTTTCTCCACTCGAGCCGAAGTGAAATTGTAACATCTAAACAAAGTGACAAAGTTACCCATTTCATGTTTCTACTCGTACGGTAGTTGTTGGGCCCAGTTACACGCGAGGAGAAGAAATGGAGAAAACCGCTACACGGACAACCAATCAGACCCTTAGTGTCTTCCTCCCATGGTCAGACATATGAAGTGCAGTCTAAAGACCAAAATACCACTCCCTCCGTTTTAATAGAAAATGTTTTAGATTTATTTAATTTAGATGTATCTAGTATTCTAGCGTTTATAGATATATATTTAAATTTAGATAAATGTAAAACATCTTTCAATTATGAGATGGAAGGAGTATAAAACATACACGAAAATTTTAACTGTCCACCGGACACATGAACATGCATGATAATGATTGGTATCAAGGGTGTGAAGATAACCAGGTGGTTTCTGCTCTTGTTACGAACTTGCGTAGCTAGGATCGATGTACGATAAGTCAAACCCTATGTCGTTGGACTTGTTCGTTGTGAGGTTTTATTCTAAAATCGTGTATAGCAGAGCGTGTACGTACCTCTTGCAGAAGAGGGTGGACGGTTTGCATGTCGGATATGTACTTTCTGTTCTGTCCTTACATATACAGTATACAGTCTAATATTCTAATGACAGTTCTTGAAAGCAAAAATCGATAGAAGAAGCATGGTCGATGTATTCTTAACCAGTTTCTAACTCGTACATAGTACGTACTACTACTGCAAGTATACTAGTACTGTACCTGGGTTGTGATTAGTTTCAGAAACGTCTATGCATAGACGTGAGGTCCAGGCATATGAGGCTCTGCAATGGCCGCCTCCTTCATCAAATTATGGATGTTGGAACATCTGTCATTATTGACACCGCTTCGGTTTAATCTTTGTATTTTTATATGCTTTCGTTAAATAATTTTAATAAAAGAAATTACATGCCACATGTTGTAAGAAAAATGTATGTACTACTAGTGCAAGTATACTGGTAGTACTGTACTACCTAGACTGTGATTGATTAGTTTCGAAAACGTCTATGCGTGTGTGCATATTGCCGAAGATTGACCATCATGCTGCTGCTGCTGCCAAGACAGAAATTATCTATTTGACCAAGTCCATGCATGCGCGCACGAGCTAGCAACCAGTCCTGCGTTCATATACGTACAGAGCATGCCAATTTTTTCCATACGAGGTAGTCCTTCATGTATAGGCGGACAGAGAAACACTTAATCCGTTGATCGAGTAGCTCGCTTGTTTGCCTATCCGTGGATCCATCTTCAGTTCTTCACTCCTAATCCATCAGTTCTAAATTAAATATCACAACTTATTTTGGATACCTATGTATCTATAATTCTATATATCAGAAGCGCCTGGATATATCCATGTTCATAAACAGAGGTAGCATGTCATGATCATGTCTCAGTCATTCCAAGTGTACACTCTTGTTAATACAACTAGATGATTCCCCGCGCGTTGCTGCGGTAATTTTGTAAAATATGATTGATTTACTATTCACATACACTCCAATAAAATTTACCAAAATTATTAATTAATGATTTTTCGTTGCTATTAAAAAACAGGTCACCATGCATGCTTATACTATTGGAAACACTATGTACTGAAAGGGAGCATAGTGTCAAGTACGAAAATAGGGGAAATATGCCCTATCTTTATGTACAAATTAGATAAAATTAGAGCATATGAATTCAGCCTTCTATATTGAGGAACAATTTCTGGATGTTTGATACATCTTAAGTTCGAATATTCTTGCTATTGGAGACGTCAGATCCTCCATTTTCCTTTTCAAGCCATCGAAAAGATTACATATGGATTCCTCTTGGAAAGTATACTGATCTGAGGATATAATCATTTAACCAAAACTAATACAAAATGCTATGAAGAAACTAATATGTATTACAACTGAATGTGCGAAATCAAGTGAAAAAAAGGATTGGGGACAAACACCATCAGGAGACATTAACTGCAGTTGTACCAAGTTGGTCGGTTTCAAACCTTGCACAATCGACATGTAAAGTAACCCGAAAAAACATGATGAAATAAAATGCATACAAAACTGAAGTTGTGCAAAGTAATAAAAGGAAGTGAATATATGGAATGTCAAACCGATTTGTCTATCACACGAAAGTAGATACATAACAGGAAATGGATAATATGTCTGATGTTACAACTTAATATTGTAAATGAGGATCCTGACTTTATGCAAAAAAATTCCATTGTGCACGGTTCTGCAAGTCGGTCAATTTTCATATGGAAACAACAAACAATATAATTTAAACGTAAAACAGTACACAATATGTATGTATAAAAATTTAAACAAACTGGATGGGAACTCACTTGAAAAGTGCTACAGACGATGTCCTGAAGACAAAGTCACACCTGGCTGCTGTTAGTAAATATGATAGAAACAATGGGAGCTAGTTGTTACGTGAGAACATAGTACCTTGCCTTCAGAAAGTTGGCCAAAAGCTGGATGATTTGGAAGGATGCACCAGCCCGACATATGCATGGACTACTGCTTTTGCCGTTAATGCATTGCTAGATGTCAGATGAAGCTGCCCTCGTCAATACCCACATAAATTTCTAAAGAAAATCTCAACCTTAAACTAGTTGAAGCTCCATAATGATTCAATTGTAATGGAGGCACTCAATCGTACTCATAGATAGATGCACAAAGAGAAGGAGAAGAGATGCTTATCTGTAAATCTTTTTCAATTCATCATATGACGGAGAGTGGAGACATTCCATCAAACATCTGATAGAAAAACAGTACCTGGAGGGAATACAAAAATGTTTATTGATTCAATTGCATCTAGTAGGAGGGGTAGCCCATTTCTTAGACCATATATCAGGCACGCAATCAACGCAAATGTGGTTCTGAAGCAAAATTGTATAGGAGAATACAACATTTGACACTTGGACAAAGAGACTATGATTAATCGGCTCTTTAGAAGTGTACACACAACTGGTATTTGCTAGTTTCAGTGAGTGAACAAAAGAAATCTTAAGCGAGCCGACGGAGAAGTCCATTAATAAAAAGAAATCGGGTGGAGCTGATAAATTACCAGACAAAATCGATCCAATCAAAACTGGTGGAGGGGCCAAACCTGGAGCGGATTTCCAGCCGGGTGAAGCTGATGTATTACCATAAGAATCGATCCAATCAAATCTTGTTGAGGGGCCAAACCTGGAGCGGATTTCCAGCCGACCTCAACGCATCAACCTGCCAGATTGGGAAGACACACTTAGGGATTGAAAAAAAACTGAGAATAAATTAGACTGGGGAGCGGGAAGGTACCAGGGTGGAGGCCAGTTGCAGTGCTGGCAGGGAGAGGCGGTTTGCGTGATTGAAGCGTATGGCAGCATAGCCTGCCTTTTAAGCTTGGAGGTGGTGGCTGATTAGTTCGAGCGAGCAGTTTCAAGTGGTGATTACTGGGATTTATGGGGCGTTTTCATCAGCATTTGTGAGGAGGAGGCCTTAGGTCGCTGGTGGAAAATTTCGTGGGGACGGGGAGGGAACGTCGCGGCCACTCGAGAAGACGAACATCGGTTAGGCGAGGAAGAGGAATAGAGGAGAATGAACGTGCAGGGTTAGGAAGCGGGCCAACCTAGCCCAGGCCGTGTCGGTCCGATCTCTCGTTCGGAAGTGGGGCGGGGAGGTGAAATTTGTTATTAAGCTCACGTGGCTCACTGTAAGAGCAGGAAAATGGGGCCATCTATTAAGAAAGAGAAGATTATCTATTGGCTTTCATTCATATCACCAGACCCTGACTAAAACAAGTGAGAGACGGGTGTTTAAGGATTCCTTGCAGTACTGTAGTCCATTAAAGTAATTAGAAAAACTGTTGTGTTACTTTAGCAAAATAATGTACATCGATATGGTATGCGTTTTCTGACGATCAAGAATATGAACTGACTACTTAATTACTCCTCAGATTCATGGCCTTGATTTGTTCCCCACAGTCAAACAACTGACTAGTAGTAATTGTCTTGTTTAACACGCACAAGAAACCGCAGGCGCGTGCGATGCGACCTTGCCCAGTGTCTAGACTCTAGAGTACTCCTGTCCTATAAAGCTTTCACAACGCACCCCTGTCTGTCCCTCATCACCCTATCCGCCGGCCAAGTTCGACCTCTCTCAATCGACAAAACCAACAGAAAATTTAATTCTAGCTTGCCATGTCTAGCCTCACGACCATCAGCAGTGGCATGGGGGAGTCGCTGGAAGTGGAGGAGCTCGTCGACACAAGCCTGTCCCTCTCCCTGACCGCTACCGCTGGACGCCGACCGCCACCGCCAGTGCAGGCGCTGCTTCCAGCATCACCACCACAAGAAAATGAAGCAGTGGCGGCGGGTAGAAGGAGGAAGGTACCAGACACTGGTGGAGTTGGTTCCACGGCAACTACAAGGCAGCACCGCAAGAGGGGTAGAATGGTGCGTGGCGGCAGCGACGTCAACCAAAGGGATGCGCTTGGTGGCGGCACGAGGAAGAAGCTCCGGCTCACCGGCGAGCAGACGGCGCTAATGGAGAAAAGCTTCCGCGCGCACAACGTGCTGTCCCATGTATGTCCATAACTTCTTTTACTTGATCGAGAGCGACCCCTTCTTCATATGCAAAGTAATTTGCATGGCAAATCATACTACTAATTTCCATGCGTTATTATTTTTTTTTATGGCAGGATGAGAAGCATGATATAGCGCGGCGGCTCGGGCTGAAGCCGAGGCAGGTGGAGGTGTGGTTCCAGAACAGGAGGGCACGGACGAAGCTCAAGCAGACGGAGATCGACTGCGAGCTGCTGCGCCGCTGGTGCGAGCATCTCAGTGAAGAAAACGAGCGGCTCCGGCGAGAACTCGCCAAGGCGCGCTCATCCTCGTCGTCGGCCTTCTTGCCCAAACTCACGGCCGCCACGACGGTCAACACATCATGCCAGTCCTGCAACAAACCCGCCGGCGGCTGGCCTGGGCTCGGCCTAATAAATCGAGATTAACTATACTGTCGTGGAAGTTTTGGGGCCCCGGACTAGCTGTCCGAAACACCCGTTATGCATACACATTCACGATCCCATGATCAGTGTGTCGTGAAAGCATAACCGAACTGGTATCAAATACATCATCCATTACAGTACCGAATAAAAAAATTACAACAGGTCACCTGACCAATACTTACATAAGGGCCGCAATGGCAGGAGAACAACAATCACACAGCGGAAATACTTCAGACGAAAGCGTTAGCGTGGCCCAAGTCATGCCATAACCCTACAGGCAACTGACTGGGAAGACGTTCCTAGCTCGCATAGACGTTGTCGACTCCTTCTTCATCTGTCGGATTCCACCAAGTCTGGCCAAGTAAATAGCCAGGGACAAAGCCATGAGTACATTATGAATTGTACTCGCAAACCACCTTAGAGAAAAGGATATGCATATTTGGCAGTAGCAAGGAACAGGCACTAAACTAGGGCGACAAGGAGCGAGAGGTGGTTCCTCTCGAGAGTATGACATCTCTATATCTTTGTTGAAAAACATTTTGAAAACAAGTTTATTTCAGACTAATAGGTAAGGGCGACCCATTTTCCTTTCCGGTCATCTCAGTATGACCAAAACAACTTTTCCAACTTTCCACCGTACCTCCCAGGTACATTTCCACCAGTCCCACTGGTATCCTTTTCCAAACACTTTTGGAAAACATTTTTATAAACCAAAACTCTCTTTAATGCCAAGCAGCTTCCATTCCCACGTCCATAACCGCGGACACGGCTATTCGAATAGATTTACACTCTGCAGAGGTTGTACACTTTCCCCACAAGATCCGATAAATCCGCCGGGATCATCCCTGGTTCACCAAGCGTCAAAACGCGAGGTTCGGATAACCGATCGCAGTTTTTCGCTTGCTCGCCTTAGCCTAAGACATGCCGAATGAGTTGTACCTCCCAACACCAGAGTCCGGGATGCCGTTTACCCAGGAGTTGCAAAGTCCCCGACACCCGACCCTCCGGAATGCCATCCAACCTCTTAGGCATCTTTCAATGGGAGCTCATAAGTTGTACCCCGCGTACCTAAAAAGGCAAATGGGTTGCGTCCCTTCTCCTGGGAAGAACCCCGGTCGAAGCGTCCATGGTCGGACTGCCACTACACTTGCAGGACCCAAACTAAGGCGAGACAAACTACTATGCTGCGCCCCGTCCCACTAAAGGGTAATGTGGTTGTACTGGCTAGGTCCGGTTCAGGTACTTAGTCACCAAAGGTTTTCGAAAACATTTTTATCTCCACTTGCCTCCAGCAATTTTCTTCCCAAAAACATTTTCCTTTTCATAAACTCTCACTTGGGTAGGGCTATCCCATTCCAAGGTTTTCGAAACACTTCTTTTCTTGAAAACCTTTTTCATAAACCTTTTTAAAGAGGGCTCCCAACCTATAGTCCGACTTTTCTTTGAAAAGCGGCGACAAGAATGATAAGGTGTTAAGCACCGTATCTCTAGCAAGTGTTGGATCGAGTAGGTATCACGAGGGCTGCACCCGTAAGGGTGGAATCATAAAACTTCGAGTGGCGGAACCACTCACATAAATAAAATAAAACCATGCAATTTATAAAAACTTGTAATAATGCAAGAGCAAGATATTTGGGACAAGGTATGCATCAAGAGGTGGCTTGCCTTTGGTTGGCTATTTGTCCCTGGACTTCTTCTTCACGAACCTCTGCTCTTCCTTCCTCTTCGAAATCCTCACCGAGATCCTCTCCTCCATCTCCGATAGTACTCGCATTCTAGCGCCGCAAAATAAAAGAGAAGGCAATCAATCCCTAGGCATAGCATCAAACCACATAACAACACACAACAGTCAACCACTAAATCGGAGACACTAAACACATCAAATAATAGCACCTATGGCAAAATGGTTATTTTGCTAAAAAGGCTCCGCCTCACAACAAAACATAATCTACACAATCAAAGATGGCCAATGAACTTTGGAAACCACCAGTAGGGGTCTGGTGCCAAGGTTCATTAAAAAACATTTTAAACAAAAACAACACAATTTCCCTATGGGTAAAATAAGCACTAGCATCAATTTAACAAGCCACTCCAGAACAATGAACATAAAAATTTGGTAAAATCACAGAGAGTAAAGCTTGACTTTATAAAGCTACAAAAATTGGATTCACTAAATTTGGGTTTATAAAATAATAGTTATGATTTTTATAAAATCAGAAATAACTTAGGAACCAAATAAATGGCCTAAATCTTTCTGTGGTTCACAAAAGTGCATGCAGCTTACCTACTGGAAGGTATTAACATTTAGAACTCACATGCACTGGAATAAAACACAAATAAGTTTATAAATATTTTAAAAACATTTAATAATGCAGAAACTAAAGCAATCCACTTTCAAGACACACAGAGATCAGAACATAACAAGTCAGTAACAAACATACAAACATATAGCTACTGAACAATATGATCCACCAAAATTGGTTTGGCATTTTTCTGAGCTATAAAATAATTATCACAATTTATATACTAAAAAGGTACCCTGTTTTGGTTATATAATCCCCAGAAATAAAACATCGGTCAGAAAAATATTCCCTCTGACCTAGATGTACACTAGCATGGTATCTACCAGAGAAATTTTATTTTGTTGCAAAAGTATTTTCATTTTTCAAATTAAAATTCAAGAAAGGGCCTACTGTCCAGATTTAGATTTTTAAACCATTTAGAAACTGTGAAGCTCCTGTAAGTGCAACCTATGTGAAAATAAAGGTATTGAGTTCTAATTTTCATAAAAATTGGTTTCACTCAAAAATGGTTCACACAATTATCACAATAAATAAAACACTCTTATAGCAACATTTCAGTAAAATAATAACCAGTACAAATATATAAGGGAAAAGCACATGCATGCAATACAGGGTGGTGATGAATTTTATCGGGAGCATCCAGGATTTTGATTCGTGAAATTTGGTGAAGTTTGGAATTTTTAATGGATTTGTTTCTAAACAGGATCCGGCAGTATAGTATTTAACAGGAAAATGGAAAAAGAGGATCCGGGCCAAATCGGCCGGATCTGCGCCATACGGCGCCGGGCCGGCCACCGCCATCGCGGCGGACGTGCGGGCTTGGCGGTTCGGAAAGGGGACCCAGCGGGGCCAGCAGCCATGCACCAGGCTGGGCTGCATGCAGCCCGGGGATGCCGATCCGAGCGGCCACCGAGCGCATCTTCTGCGACGAGAGAAGAGGGCTCACCGTGGGCTCGAGGACGACGGCGGATGACGGGAACGCGGGAGGTTGGCGTGGCGTCGAGCGCAGTCCCGCGACACGCTCGTCTCGGATGGCGTCAAGCTCCTGGACGGCGGCGCGGCGGAGGGAGCTGAGGCAGAGGTTGGGGCCGTCGCGGACGAACTCGTCGACGGAGACGGACGCGGGTGCTCGCCGTGGCTGGATCGGAGACGACGTGGAAGACGGTCGGTAAGGTGGTGGAGGTGCTGGTTGTCGACGAGGGGATCGCGGACCGGCCATGCAGAGCCTCCTGTGATGGCAAGAAGGAGGGCGTCGAGGATGGCCGTGGCGGAGACGAAACTCGCCGGGGTGATCCGGGGCGTCGAAGGCGACGTGGAGGACGGACCGGCAGCATGCGGATGTTCCTATCGACAGCCGAGGGTGCACAGATGATGTTCCGGACGCCGTGTTGGACGAGGACGAGAACGACGCCGGGATGAAACGGCTCGGGTGACTTGACGCGACGGAGGCTCTCCGGCGAACTCCGACAAGAAAACGGGGGCGTTAGGGTCACACGAGTGGGAGAGGACGAAGGTAACGAACATAGGGAGAGAGACAGGGCGGAGAGGTGGCTGCGGTCGACGGCGACGAGTGACGGGCGACGAGCTCATGCTCGGCCGTTTCCTTCGGCGAGGAAGAAAAGGAAGCACGGAGCTCCCTTGGGTTTTCTCGGGAGGCAAGGGAGAGAGTGGAGAGTGAATGTGGTGGTGAGAGGAGAGCGGCTCAGGTTCGGTTTAATACCAACGAATGCCGGTGTACGGTGGACGGAAAACAGGGCGACGGCGCAAGGGTTCACGGGCTCCTCATTGGCTTCCGGAGGCGGTCGCTGGAGCATCTCCGAGCGTGGAGATTTGCTTTGGATATTAGTTGTTGCCCTGGCGTTGCATGGGAACCCGTGATCGTCGAGTCATTGAGTCCGCCCGACAGGTGCTCGACGAAAGGCCATGTCGAGAGCGTCGTTCAGCGTGGCGTACGGAGGAAGAGGGACAGGCTAGGCTAGCATGGTAGGGATGCTGGTGAGGTGCTCCTCCGTAGTGCGTGCTCTAAACCGACCGGGGAGGGGCATGGGATGCGGGGTCGCGTCGTGCACTTGGTGACGTGGTCACCACGGACTGAGGTGCGCCGGCTGGTGCGGGACGGTTGTGGGGCACAAGGTAGAGCGCGGGGAGGTCCGGGAGGCGTGTGGTGGTGCTCGGGATCGACGTGGTCAGATGGACAGGTGAGCTGCGACGGAGAGAGCTAGAGCAAGATGTGCTGAACATTGCCCCGGCCAAGCTCGAGGTTTCCAAGGGGAAATGCCAAAGTGTGCACTCGTACTCGGTGGTGTTGTCGTCCAGAAAAGAGAGGGCATGCCTGAGAGATCAGAGTAGGGGTCATCGGAATGGTGGGTATCCAATTTAAAAAGAAGGAGAGAGAGGGAGATGGAGTATGGTGTAGGATAACGTTGCATAGAAAACAAAAATTTTCCTACCGCGAACACGCAATCCAAGCCAAGATGCAATCTAGAAGATGGGAGCAACGAGGGGATGATCAAGACTAACCCTTGAAGAGATTCCAAAGCCTATAAGAGTAGGCTCTTATTGCTGCGGTAGACGATCACTTGCCGCTTGCAAAAGCGCGTAGAAGATCTTGATCACGATCGCTTCCGGCGCCACGAACGGGCAGCACCTCCGTACTCGGTCACACGTTCGGTTGTTGATGAAGACGACGTCCACCTCCCCGTTCCGGCGGGCAGCGGAAGTAGTAGCTCCTCTTGAATCCGACAGCACGACGGCGTGGTGTCGGTGGTGGTGGAGAAGTCCGGCGGAGCTTCGCTAAGCGTGCGGGAACTATAGAGGAGAGAGGGGCGGCTAGGGTTTGGGAGGGGGGCGCCGGCCATCTAGTGGTGCGGCCACCTTGTGGTGCTTGGGGTGGCCGGCCCCCTCCCCTTGGCCCCTCATTATATAGGTGGAACCCCAAGAGGTGGTGTCCAAGTCTTCGAATAAGACCCGAACCAAAACCTTCCATAGGAGGGGGCAAACCTAGCCCAACTAGGACTCCCACCCAAAGGTGGGATTCCCACCTCCCATGTGGGGGTGGCCGGCCCCTATGGTGGAGTCCACTTGGGACTCCACCCCATCTAGGGCTGGCCGGCCATGGAGGTGGAGTCCCTTGTGGACTCCACCTTCCTTGGTGGTTTCTTCCGGACTTTTCTAGAACCTTCTAGAACCTTCCATAGAACCTTCCGCGACATTTTATTCACATAAAATGACATCCTATATATGAATCTTATTCTCCGGACCATTCCGGAACTCCTCGTGATGTCCGGGATCACATCCGGGACTCCGAACAAATATTCCAACTTCATTCCATATTCAAGAACTACCATTTCAACATCCAACTTTAAGTGTGTCACCCTACGGTTCGAGAACTATGCGGACATGGTTGAGTACTCACTCGACCAATAACCAATAGCGGGATCCGGAGATCCATAATGGCTCCCACATATTCAACGATGACTTTAGTGATCGAATGAACCATTCACATACATTACCAATTCCCTTTGTCTCGCGATATTTTACTTGTCCGAGGTTTGATCTTCGGTATCACTCTATACCTTGTTCAACCTCGTCTCCGACAAGTACTCTTTACTCGTACCGTGGTATGTGGTCTCTTATGAACTCATTCATATGCTTGCAAGACATTAGACGACATTCCACCGAGAGGGCCCGGAGTATATCTATCCGTCATCGGGATGGACAAATCCCACTATTGATCCATATGCCTCAACTCATACTTTCCGGATACTTAATCCCACCTTTATAGCCACCCATTTACGCAGTGGTGTTTGGTGTAATCAAAGTACCTTTCCGGTATAAGTGATTTACATGATCTCATGGTCATAAGGACTAGGTAACTATGAATCGAAAGCTTATAGCAAATAACTTAATGACGAGATCTTATGCTACGCTTAATTGGGTGTGTCCATTACATCATTCATACAATGATATAACCTTGTTATTAATAACATCCAATGTTCATGATTATGAAACTAATCATCCATTAATCAACAAGCTAGTTAAGAGGCATACTAGGGACTTCTTTGTTTGTCTACATATCACACATGTACTAATGTTTCGGTTAATACAATTATAGCATGATATATAAACATTTATCATAAACATAAAGATATATAATAATAACCACTTTATTATTGCCTCTAGGGCATATCTCCTTCAGTCTCCCACTTGCACTAGAGTCAATAATCTAGTTTACATTTGTAAAGATATAACACCTTGGCCTTATGGTGCTTTATCATGTATTGCTCACGGGAGAGGTTTTTAGTCAATGGATCTGACACGCTCAGAAACGTATGTATTTTGTAATTCATTTGCGTCTCAACGCATCACTCATTTCCAAATGAGTCGGCATTAAATATGTTTGGTCTTTTGGTGGAACCTTAATTCCGCGGTCTGAAATATGTCACTAATATTGTCACACACAATATAGCTTCAAAGTTCGACTCGTCAGTAAATACACCAAGTTCTCAAAGAACCTCATGACTTAACATCCTTTGTCATTGTCAAAACAATGACATACTCTGCCTTCTTTTGTAGAATCCGTCACAATATTTAGAACTCTTCTAAATCTAGCATAGACAACTTCTAGCTCATTGTGCTACTTTTAAACAACACTTAATCTAATTTGAGATTGAAATTATATTTTATATGTGACAAAAACAATATCGGTGTAACACCTTACAGCGATTTGTTTGTCATTTCTTCATACAAAAATATATATATATATATATCCTTAGTTCTTCTAAAGTACTCAAGGATATTCTTATCGTCGTCCAATGATCATCATATGAATCATTCTGGTATATGCTCATAACACTTTATAGCACATGATATCTGATTGTGTACATATTATTCGTGATCTATAATCACTCATGTGTTTTTACTCATTGAGTGTCAGATACACTCAAGTCTTGTTAAAACATCACATGACAAGAACATTTTCTTAATATTTCTATATTGAACTACTTCAATATCCATCATATGTACTTTGACTTAAACTTATTTATGTGTTTCAATCTATCTTCATAGATCTTGACACTGAATTTGTTTCAGTCCATATCCTTTCATTGAAGTTAATTCTCAATGAAATCTTTTTAATCAAGTATATAATTATATCATTTATAACCAACTATATGTCACCTACATAAAGTATTATAAATGTGTCTTAGCGCTCCCACTTAATTTCTTGCAAATGCAAGCCTCTTTATCGTTTCTATGAAATCAAAAACTCTTTGACTATTTCATCTCGGTGAAGATTCCAACTCCGTGATACTTACTTCATCCAATTGAAGCTTGTATACCTATCTAGTATTCCACGGACCAGCAAAACTCTTGGTTGTATCTTGTATACATACTTCGTTAAGTAGTGTATTTTGCCATCCTACTAGCATATCTCATAAAAGAAATATGTAGTGATTACTAGAATAATCCACATAGACTATAAGCATTGCTACGGAAGATCTAATCTTATCGTATTCAACTCTTTGAACTTTGTCGTAAACAATTTTTCGATAAGTCAAGCTTTCTTCAAGGATATTTCATCCAAGTCTATCAATTTCATAGATCCATTTACTTTCATAAAGTATTCATCTATCTTGGATTTCATGGCGCATGGCCATTTTAACGGAGTCGGGGCCCATCATAACTTCTTTGTTTTGTAGTTGGTTTATCATTGTTCAAAATCAATCCTTTGTCCACAAATCATTTATTTGATCACAAAGTAAACCATACCTACAAGGTTCAATATGTACTTCGATCTCCATGGCTAAAACACTTTGTAGTCATGAGAGCCATGATCGTCGTGGCCGCTTCCGAAACTAATTCCGATGCTGCGCTACTCGATCATTATGCTCGGGTTCATAAACCTTATCAAATTATATTGTCCTCCCACTCAAATACTTCACTCGAAACAATTTCTCGGAAATAAGAAACATTGACAAACACTTTTGTCTTTATCTTGTGGGAAGAATTCCCAATTAAATCTACGGGATAACCAACAAAGACATTCATCCGATTTTGGTTGACTATTAGGGTTTATACCCATGCCATAACTTGTATGGTGTCATTTCAACGGATCATGATGATGCTCTATTCAGTGTAAAAGCGGTAGTCACTAAAGCATAATCCACAAAAATATAATGGCATCAATATTTTATCTCATCATTGATCCAACAAAGTTTGGACATATCTCTTGGATTCATCATCACTATGATACTCCAAGAAACGTAAGTTGTAGAACAATTTCATAACTCTCTTAGATGTTCGCTAAAACTCGTAATTCAAATATTTCCATCATGATCCAATCATAGATATTTGATTTTTCTATTACGATGATTTCCACTTCATGCTGAAATTTATTTGAATCCTATTCAAATGTTTCAAACTTTTCCTTATTGAATATATCCACATATATACTCAATTCATTGTTTGAAAGTTTTCATGAAGTAGAAGAATCTTCCGCACACAACTATGCCCAGTGAACCACATATATTATTATGTATGTTTTCACTAAGTTAGTTTGCCCGTTCAACTCTTCGGCCTATGAACGGTATTTCAGTCATTACCTTTTAGAAAAGATTTTGCAAGTGCCAAACGATTCAACAAATCGAATGACTCCAAAAATCCATTTGCATGGAGTTCCTTCATGCGATCCTTTCTAACATGACCTAAATTGCGGTTCCACAAATAAGTGGAATTTCAAATCATTTGCCTTATGGCATTTTTAGCGTCAGTGTTATGTATGTGTGTTTCACCATTAAGATTTATAATAACTTATCCATCGTACATGGAGTAATGTCATAATTTGAACAACTCATTGTTTTCATTTGACCAGAGCAAAATAACAATTATTAAGTTCTTTATTATAAATTCTAAGGGCTAGATAGAATGCCAATGACGAACATAATAACACTTTATTTTGTTCCAGACGTGCATTCCTATCATATTCCTTGTCGATCACTTAGGCCATTGTATTCTTGTATTGCGTTGTTTTGTATGACACTTCATACCAACCAATATGGTACTAATACCCAAGAATTTCATTGTGTGACTTAACTAGGAATACAACCATAACATGTATATCATTTATATACACCTGAGCTAGACTTTCTAGTCTTTTCTTTTCTTTTGCCAAAATATCTTTTGCGGTTTCTCTTTTAGCTTTTCTCATTATTCAGAAAAATATTTCAACATCAATAACTTCTAGGTTTGTTGGTCAAATACCAATAACCTTGAGGTTCTTACTTTGAAGTTGATCATCATATGACAAGTGTTTCAGATTTCACTATTAGTAAATTTGTAATATGATGAACAATTTCACTCATAATTTTATCCATCAATTCATGATAACTTTCACGAGACCATGTACGTACATGCTAGGCTCATAAAGTTTAAACCTTAGTATTCGCATATGCAAATCTGGCTTGCACCCGTTGGAAGCACACGTAGAATCTATAACACCCGATCATCACGTGATGCTTCGAAACGACGAGTCTTAGCAACGGTGCATACTAAGGACAATCACTTCATGGATATGCGAATATCGTTAGTGCCCCAATAGTTGGAGGATTGGGACGCCTTGCGTCTTCAACCTTCGTACATTCCCATAAAACTTATGAGTTTATGTAGTCTCACCAAATTTATATTCTATCATCTTGCAATAAGGTCTTAGATATCACATATATCTCGTACCTTGATTATATCTGAAAACTAAATTTTCAGCTCCTTACTTTTCAAACAGATTTGAACTTCAAGTTTCACGGAGACAAGATAACTTTAGGTACTAATTGAAACCATAGCTCTCTGAATCAACAAAGTGAGTTTCACTAAATGTTTGCAATAGGACTTAATCATTTCTTGATTCATTAACAATACGGTACCAAACCGTAAAGTTTCTAGTCAGATTTTAACGAGTATTTCTATCTCAATTATAAGACTAGCGCATAGTAGTAAACGGATGCCAATACTACAAAATTAATTCAAAATACTACTCGGACTATGTTTATGATAATTAGTTCATGTTTTAATCTAATTACTAATGAACTCCCACTTAATACAACATCCCTCATAGTTGTTAAGTGGTACACGATCCAAATCCACTATACCAAAACCGATCATCACGTGAGATGATGTAGCTTCAATGGTGAACATCAACATGTTGATCATATCATCCATATGACTCGTGTTCAACCTTTCGGTTTCCGTTGTCCCGAGGCCATGTCACGTACATGCTAGGCTCGTCAAGCAAACCCAAGTATTCCGCGTGTGCAACATGGCTTACACCCGTTGTATGTGAATCGTTGAATCTATCACATCCGATCATCACGAGATGCTTCGAAACGACGAACTGTTACAACGGTGCATACAAGGGAGAACACTTTATTATCTTGATATTAATGTGAGGGATCATCTTATAATGCTACCAGTCGCGATCTAAGCAAAATAAGATGCATAAAGGATTAACATCACATGCAGTTCATATGTGATATGATATGGCCCTTTTGTCTTTGCGCCTTTGATCTTCATCTCCAAAGCACGGACATGATCTCCATCATCTTCGGGCATGATCTCCATCATCGTCGGCGTAGCGTCAAGGTTCATGGCGCCGTCTTCATGGTTGTTCACCTCATGTAGCAATTATTACAACTACTTTGAAATACTACTCAACATGAAATTTAAAGACAACCATAAGGCTCCATGCCGGTTGCCACAATACAATAATGATCATCTCATACATATTCATCATCACATTATGGCCATATCACATCACCAAACCCTGCAAAAACAAGTTAGACGCTCTCTAATTTGGTTTGCATATTTTACGTGGTTTAGGGTTTTTCGATATAGATCTAATCTACCTACGAACATGAACCACAACGTTGATACTAATGTTGTCAATAGAAGAGTAAATTGAATCTTTACTATAGTAGGAGAGACGAGACACCCGCAAAGCCTCTTATGCAATACAAGTTGCATGTCGAACGAGGAACAAGTCTCATGAACGCGGTCATGTAAAGTTAGTCCGAGCCGCTTCATCCCACTATGCCATAAAGATGCAAAGTACTCAACTAAAGATAACAAGAGCATCAACGCCCACAAACCATTGTGTTCTACTCGTGCAACCATCTATGCATAGACACGGCTGCGATACCACTCGTAGGATAACGTTGCATAGAAAACAAAAATTTTCCTACCGCGAACACGCAATCCAAGCCAAGATGCAATCTAGAAGATGGGAGCAACGAGGGGATGATCAAGACTAACCCTTGAAGAGATTCCAAAGCCTATAAGAGTAGGCTCTTATTGCTGCGGTAGACGATCACTTGCCGCTTGCAAAAGCGCGTAGAAGATCTTGATCACGATCGCTTCCGGCGCCACGAACGGGCAGCACCTCCGTACTCGGTCACACGTTCGGTTGTTGATGAAGACGACGTCCACCTCCCCGTTCCAGCGGGCAGCGGAAGTAGTAGCTCCTCTTGAATCCGACGGCACGACGGCGTGGTGTCGGTGGTGGTGGAGAAGTCCGGCGGAGCTTCGCTAAGCGTGCGGGAACTATAGAGGAGAGAGGGGGCGGCTAGGGTTTGGGAGGGGGCGCCGGCCATCTAGTGGTGCGGCCACCTTGTGGTGCTTGGGGTGGCCGGCCCCCTCCCCTTGGCCCCTCATTATATAGGTGGAACCCCAAGAGGTGGTGTCCAAGTCTTCGAATAAGACCCGAACCAAAACCTTCCATAGGAGGGGGCAAACCTAGCCCAACTAGGACTCCCACCCAAAGGTGGGATTCCCACCTCCCATGTGGGGGTGGCCGGCCCCCTATGGTGGAGTCCACTTGGGACTCCACCCCATCTAGGGCTGGCCGGCCATGGAGGTGGAGTCCCTTGTGGACTCCACCTTCCTTGGTGGTTTCTTCCGGACTTTTCTAGAACCTTCTAGAACCTTCCATAGAACCTTCCGCGACATTTTATTCACATAAAATGACATCCTATATATGAATCTTATTCTCCGGACCATTCCGGAACTCCTCGTGATGTCCGGGATCACATCCGGGACTCCGAACAAATATTCCAACTTCATTCCATATTCAAGAACTACCATTTCAACATCCAACTTTAAGTGTGTCACCCTACGGTTCGAGAACTATGCGGACATGGTTGAGTACTCACTCGACCAATAACCAATAGCGGGATCTGGAGATCCATAATGGCTCCCACATATTCAACGATGACTTTAGTGATCGAATGAACCATTCACATACATTACCAATTCCCTTTGTCTCGCGATATTTTACTTGTCCGAGGTTTGATCTTCGGTATCACTCTATACCTTGTTCAACCTCGTCTCCGACAAGTACTCTTTACTCGTACCGTGGTATGTGGTCTCTTATGAACTCATTCATATGCTTGCAAGACATTAGACGACATTCCACCGAGAGGGCCCAGAGTATATCTATCCGTCATCGGGATGGACAAATCCCACTATTGATCCATATGCCTCAACTCATACTTTCCGGATACTTAATCCCACCTTTATAGCCACCCATTTACGCGGTGGTGTTTGGTGTAATCAAAGTACCTTTCCGGTATAAGTGATTTACATGATCTCATGGTCATAAGGACTAGGTAACTATGAATCGAAAGCTTATAGCAAATAACTTAATGACGAGATCTTATGCTACGCTTAATTGGGTGTGTCCATTACATCATTCATACAATGATATAACCTTGTTATTAATAACATCCAATGTTCATGATTATGAAACTAATCATCCATTAATCAACAAGCTAGTTAAGAGGCATACTAGGGACTTCTTTGTTTGTCTACATATCACACATGTACTAATGTTTCGGTTAATACAATTATAGCATGATATATAAACATTTATCATAAACATAAAGATATATAATAATAACCACTTTATTATTGCCTCTAGGGCATATCTCCTTCATATGGCACACGCATGCCTTTGCATGGCATGGCCGGCCTCTCCCTTTGGTTTAGCTCAAAGGAACGGAAAAAGATGATTCAAAGGCCATGCAAGACAATCAGGGCATGGTGCTAGTGGTGGAAAGGTCAAAGTGATGATTTGGTGAGGTTTTGAGATAGGCTTGTGAAAGTAAAGATTAAGTTGGAGGGGAATTGGTCAAGATGACCATGTTAGCATTTGGTTAAAAATTTGTTTTGCCCAAGTGATCATTGTAGAATGTAGATTGAAAATGTTTGTTTGATGTATAGAATACACCATCTAATTTATGGGGATTTATTTGAAAATACAATGTGCAAGGAATGGCATACACACAATTATCATGCATTTTCGGAAATAGGAAATAAAATATATTTAAAAAACAAATTTTGAATTGAAAATGATATGATAAAACATATCAGCGGCATTTCCTATTTTTAAATGGAAACAAGAGGGGTTTTGAAAGTAGTTTTGGCAAAACTTACAAATATTTTGAAAGTCAAAACGAGAAGAAAACAGAGTTTAGTGTTTTAGGAAATGGGAGGGAACCTTCATAGGTTGTGGCCAAGTTGGTGATCTAGGAGAGATATGAGTGTAAATGGAGATTATTCTTTTGTTGGAAAGAGAGATCATCTACCAAAATCATAACTAGACGGAGTAGTGATGTTAAATGATGGATTCTAGAGATGTATTAAATGGCAACTACAATGCCATGGATATTTGATCACATATCAAATAGTCTCAAATTTAATTTGGTGTCTAAGGCCTTTATTTGGTTTAAATAAATAAGGAATCTCATTTGAAATGGTTGAAAACAAGAGAGGGTTTTAGAAAGGGTTGAGTGACCCATGGGTGAAGTGGAATAAGTTAGGGATCACCCTTTTTTTTTGGAAACCAAAACTTCATATAAACGATTTGTGTAAAATTTTGAAGTCACCCATAGTAAGGTTAAACCATTTGGCAACTGTTTTGTACCAAAAATAATTTCAGAAACCACCTTTTTATATACTATGATCGGAGGTGACCATAGCCAATTTCAAAAGAAAATGTTCTTGGCAGAATCTTTTGAATAAAAATTTAGAGTCATAGGACAGAACGAAAAAGGTTTTGTATTTTGTCAAAAGGTTCAATTACCTTAGAAGAGAGGAGGTTAAGGTAATACAAGCGTGGCTATAGTATGAGTGTTTTTTTTTTTGAGACAAGAAGTTGTGGGTTGAAATATTTCACCTAACACTATTTATCAAACATCGCTCATCAAACAAAGTCAGACATGCATTTCCAAACAAAAACAAAGCAATGCATGCATAACCCAAAAAAAGTTTTTGTTCCTCCTGATTTTTGCACTTTAGACAACTAAACAAGGTTGCAAAAGTTGGGGTGTTACAGACCTTCCACCCTTAAAATAATCTCGTCCCGAGATTACTAAGCATAGTACTAGAGAAGTTGTTAGAAGTTAAATTAAGTTAGACTCCATCCTCCGGTACACACGTGTAGTTGTCGGAAAGTCACACCTTCAGCTTCTGAGGGAGTTCGTAGATTTTTTCGCCGAGGGCAAGCTTCATGAAGAGGTTGACTTCTCCATGCCGGTGTTAGATCTGTAGCTTACCAACGACACTAGAGGGGTCCACGATCCTTGGAGAGTTAGAGCATCCTAACAGTGATTTTGAAATGTCGAAAGTTTTAGGGTTAGTTTCAAATTTTAGTGGAAGACGAAGTCTTCCACCCTTAAGATTGTTCATCGGGGGTTCGGGAAAACTCAGAGCTACATCCATGGGGTCCTGTCGGGCGTTTTTGAAGAAGCCATCGATCTTCCGTCTTGAGTTGAAGAATCTTCACGGGCGAAGTGCAGTCCGCAGCTCCAAGATGCACACACGGTGTTTACCACTTTGTAAGACGCTCGCTAAGTTAGTGAGTCAGCTTAATTTCTGGGTTAGTCTCCACATAAAACGGCGATAGGAGTTGTTGAAAACAGCCTTCAGCCTTCTGGTTGGCGCTGACTCCTACCAGTTAAGGAATGAGCGGGTAAAGTACTCCTAATCTTGAGTCTTGAATTTTCTTCAAAAGCTTTACTTGATGATGACCAGGTGGCCTTTGTAGACTAACTTGGCTTCAATGCGACTTTTCGCTTGGCTGCTCCACTGGGCAGATGGTACCCTATGGTTCGGTGTTAAGAAGTTTTCTTTATGTCTAGTGGCGTTCTATCCTACGGTTAGACACTGTTAGTAGGCTTCATCTTCTTGTGGGGTTGCAGTCGATCTTGAAGTACTGGCTTCTGCTTCCTTTGCGTCGAAGGGGTCTTGGGTTGAATGTCGTGCTGGAGTTGGGTATTTCGGGAAAACAGGGTGGCATCCAGTTGTTACTCAAGTTAGAGTTAGAGTTTCCCAATAACTTTACAAACCTACCAGAATTTTGACTGGATGCAAGGAAAACATCTTAGGGGGGTTTCCTAGACAAGGTTAGTACGCAACAAGGGTTTTCCAGGCCGGATGGCCAAAACAAACATACACACAACAAGCAATCACAAGCACTCAAGCAATCACAAGCACTCAAGCAGCAAATTCAGAACACCGCAAGCAATCATGAAAACTACACGAGGTATTTCAAATACCCAAGGATACCTAATACGTAGGGGTAGCTCAATTGAAGCAATTGAGTTTGTCCTATCCATCCTATCGGCTTGGGTTGGTCAGAGATGCAAACGTCTTCATTTTACTAATATTAACTTCAACATTGATTCCTGTAGCAGTTAGTGGTGAAGTAGACCTGATGTTGAGCCGTCGATGTTTAGTCGGGGGCGAAAGCTGCATAGGATCTGCTGGTCTCAATTCGGAGGGGTAATTGCTGAAGAGCTCCATGGATGACAGCTTCTTGTGACGGGCCTAAAAATTACTAGTCAAGAACTGAGGACTTGATCCTTGACGGCTGCGCAAAAGTGCAAGTCCAAAGAGGAACAAGGTCAATTCCTTGACAGACTTTGGTGACAACCAAAGACATGATCTTATTATTCCTATTCGTGTACTGCTAATCGACATCCAATCTTCCATAGCTGCAGTCGGAGATACTTGAGACTTCCTGAAGGGTTGATCCATCTTCGACTTCGAGTCTCCGAGTCTGAGTTGGGGACATCGTCCAATATGTTGGTTTGGAAGAGGGTGAGATAGTAGAATCAAAAGCTTTCAAAGTCTTTGGAAATCAGAGAGCGAGGTAAGAGTTAGAAGTTTTGAAGGGATACGAAATTAGAAGATATTCTTCTGTCTACTAAAGAAAAGAGTTTGTTTTGTAAATAAGTTTTTGCAAAGTATTGGTTTCCTAACTAACGTCCATGCTAACTAGGGTCTCCTACAGTCAGGATGGCTCTGATACCAGCTCTTTGGAGCCCCGGACTAGCTGTCCGAAACACCCGTTATGCATACACATTCACAATCCCATGATCAGTGTGTCGTGAAAGCATAACCGAACTGGTATCAAATACATCATCCATTACAGTACCGAATAAAAAAATTACAACAGGTCACCTGACCAATACTTACATAAGGGCCGCAATGGCAGGAGAACAACAATCACACAGCGGAAATACTTCAGACGAAAGCGTTAGCGTGGCCCAAGTCATGCCATAACCCTACAGGCAACTGACTGGGAAGACGTTCCTAGCTCGCATAGACGTTGTCGACTCCTTCTTCATCTGTCGGATTCCACCAAGTCTGGCCAAGTAAATAGCCAGGGACAAAGCCATGAGTACATTATGAATTGTACTCGCAAACCACCTTAGAGAAAAGGATATGCATATTTGGCAGTAGCAAGGAACAGGCACTAAACTAGGGCGACAAGGAGCGAGAGGTGGTTCCTCTCGAGAGTATGACATCTCTATATTTTTGTTGAAAAACATTTTGAAAACAAGTTTATTTCAGACTAATAGGTAAGGGCGACCCATTTTCCTTTCCGGTCATCTCAGTATGACCAAAACAACTTTTCCAACTTTCCACCGTACCTCCAGGTACATTTCCACCGAGTCCCACTAGTATCCTTTTCCAAACACTTTTGGAAAACATTTTTATAAACCAAAACTCTCTTTAATGCCAAGCGGCTTCCATTCCCACGTCCATAACCGCGGACACGGCTATTCGAATAGATTTACACTCTGCAGAGGTTGTACACTTTCCCCACAAGATCCGATAAATCCGCCGGGATCATCCCTGGTTCACCAAGCGTCAAAACGCGAGGTTCGGATAACCGATCGCAGTTTTTCGCTTGCTCGCCTTAGCCTAAGACATGCCGAATGAGTTGTACCTCCCAACACCAGAGTCCGGGATGCCGTTTACCCAGGAGTTGCAAAGTCCCCGACACCCGACCCTCCGGAATGCCATCCAACCTCTTAGGCATCTTTCAATGGGAGCTCATAAGTTGTACCCCGCGTACCTAAAAAGGCAAATGGGTTGCGTCCCTTCTCCGGGAAGAACCCCGGTCGAAGCGTCCATGGTCGGATTGCCACTACACTTGCGGGACCCAAACTAAGGCGAGACAAACTACTACGCTGCGCCCCGTCCCACTAAAGGGTAATGTGGTTGTACTTGGCTAGGTCCGGTTCGGGTACTTAGTCACCAAAGGTTTTCGAAAACATTTTTATCTCCACTTGCCTCCAGCAATTTTCTTCCCAAAAACATTTTCCTTTTCATAAACTCTCACTTGGGTAGGGCTATCCCATTCCAAGGTTTTCGAAACACTTCTTTTCTTGAAAACCTTTTTCATAAACCTTTTTAAAGAGGGCTCCCAACCTATAGTCCGACTTTTCTTTGAAAAGCGGCGACAAGAATGATAAGGTGTTAAGCACCGTATCTCTAGCAAGTGTTGGATCAGTAGGTATCACGAGGGCTGCACCCGTAAGGGTGGAATCATAAAACTTCGAGTGGCGGAACCACTCACATAAATAAAATAAAACCATGCAATTTATAAAAACTTGTAATAATGCAAGAGCAAGATATTTGGGACAAGGTATGCATCAAGAGGTGGCTTGCCTTTGGTTGGCTATTTGTCCCCGGACTTCTTCTTCACGAACCTCTGCTCTTCCTTCCTCTTCGAAATCCTCACCGAGATCCTCTCCTCCATCTCCGATAGTACTCGCATTCTAGCGCCGCAAAATAAAAGAGAAGGCAATCAATCCCTAGGCATAGCATCAAACCACATAACAACACACAACGAGTCAACCACTAAATCGGAGACACTAAACACATCAAATAATAGCACCTATGGCAAAATGGTTATTTTGCTAAAAAGGCTCCGCCTCACAACAAAACATAATCTACACAATCAAAGATGGCCAATGAACTTTGGAAACCACCAGTAGGGGTCCAGTGCCAAGGTTCATTAAAAAACATTTTAAACAAAAACAACACAATTTCCCTATGGGTAAAATAAGCACTAGCATCAATTTAACAAGCCACTCCAGAACAATGAACATAAAAATTTGGTAAAATCACAGAGAGTAAAGCTTGACTTTATAAAGCTACAAAAATTGGATTCACTAAATTTGGGTTTATAAAATAATAGTTATGATTTTTATAAAATCAGAAATAACTTAGGAACCAAATAAATGGCCTAAATCTTTCTGTGGTTCACAAAAGTGCATGCAGCTTACCTACTGGAAGGTATTAACATTTAGAACTCACATGCACTAGAATCAAACACAAATAAGTTTTTAAATATTTTAAAACATTTTAATAAAGCAGAAACTAAAGCAATCCACTTTCAAGGCAGACAGAGATTAGAACATAACAAGCTAGTAACAAACATACAAACAGATAGATACTGAACAATATGATCCACCAAAATTGGTTTGGCATTTTTCTGAGCTATAAAATAATTATCACAATTTATATACTAAAAATGTACCCTGTTTTGGTTATATAATCCCCAGAAATAAAATATCGGTCACAAAAATATTTCCTCTGATCTAGATGTACACTAGCATGGTATCTACCAGGGAAATTTTATTTTGTTGCAAAAGTATTTTTATTTTTCAAACTAAAATTCAAGAAAGGGCCTACTGTCCAGATTTAGATTTTTAAACCATTTAGAAACTGTGAAGCTCCTGCAAGTGCAACCTATGCCAAAATAAAGGTATTGGGTTCTACTTTTCATAGAAATTGTTTTCACTCAAAAAGGGTTCACACAATTCTTCACAATAAATAAAACACTCTAACAGCAACATTTCAGTAAAATAATAACCAGTACAAATATATAAGGGAAAAGCACATGCATGCAATACAGGGTGGTTAGTAATTTTATCAGGAGCATCCAGGATTTTGATTCGTGAAATTTGGTGAAGTTTGGAATTTTTAATGGATTTGTTTCTAAACAGGATCTGGCAGTATAGTATTTAACAGGAAAATGGAAAAAGAGGATCCGGGCCAAATCGGCCGGATCTGCGCCATACAGCGCCGGGCCGGCCACTGCCATCGCGGCGGACGTGCGGGCTTGGCGGTTCGGAAAGGGGACCCAGCGGGGCCAGCAGCCATGCACCAGGCTGGGCTGCATGCAGCCCAGGGATGCCGATCCGACGGCCACCAAGCGCATCTTCTGCGACAGAGAGAAGAGGGCTCACCGTGGGCTCGAGGACGACGGCGGATGACGGGAACGCGGGAGGTTGGCGTGGCGTCGAGCAGAGTCCCGCGACACGCTCGTCTCGGATGGCGTCAAGCTCCTGGACGGCGGCGCGGCGGAGGGAGCTGAGGCAGAGGTTGGGGCCGTCGCGGACGAACTCGTCGACGGAGACGGACGCGGGTGCTCGCCGTGGCTGGATCGGAGACGACGTGGAAGACGGTCGGTAAGGTGGTGGAGGTGCTGGTTGTCGACGAGGGGATCGCGGACCGGCCATGCAGAGCCTCCTGTGATGGCAAGAAGGAGGGCGTCGAGGATGGCCGTGGCGGAGACGAAACTCGCTGGGGTGATCTGGGGCGTCGAAGGCGACGTGGAGGACGGACCGGCAGCATGCAGATGTTCCTATCGACAGCCGAGGGTGCACAGATGATGTTCTGGACGCCGTGTTGGACGAGGACGAGAACGACGCCGGGATGAAACGGCTCGGGTGACTTGACGCGACGGAGGCTCTCCGGCGAACTCCTGACAAGAAAACGGGGGGCGTTAGGGTCACACGAGTGGGAGAGGACGAAGGTAACGAACATAGGGAGAGAGACAGGGCGGAGAGGTGGCTGCAGTCGACGGCGACGAGTGACGGGCGACGAGCTCATGCTCGGCCGTTTCCTTCGGCGAGGAAGAAAAGGAAGCACAGAGCTCCCTTGGGTTTTCTGGGAGGCAAGGGAGAGAGTGGAGAGTGAATGTGGTGGTGAGAGGAGAGCGGCTCAGGTTCGGTTTAATACCAACGAATGCCGGTGTACGGTGGACGGAAAACAGGGCGACGGCGCAAGGGTTCACGGGCTCCTCATTGGCTTCTGGAGGCGGTGCTGGAGCATCTCTGAGCGTGGAGATTTGCTTTGGATATTAGTTGTTGCCCTGGCGTTGCATGGGAACCCGTGATCGTCGAGTCATTGAGTCCGCCTGACAGGTGCTCGACGAAAGGCCATGTCGAGAGCGTCGTTCAGCGTGGCGTACAGAGGAAGAGGGACAGGCTAGGCTAGCATGGTAGGGATGCTGGTGAGGTGCTCCTCCGTAGTGCGTGGTCTAAACCGACCAGGGAGGGGCATGGGATGCGGGGTCGCGTCGTGCACTTGGTGACGTGGTCACCACGGACTGAGGTGCGCTGGCTGGTGCGGGACGGTTGTGGGGCACAAGGTAGAGCGCGGGGAGGTCTGGGAGGCGTGTGGTGGTGCTCAGGATCGACGTGGTCAGATGGACAGTGAGCTGCGACAGAGAGAGCTAGAGCAAGATGTGCTGAACATTGCCCCGGCCAAGCTCAGGTTTCCAAGGGGGAAATGCCAAAGTGTGCACTGTACTCGGTGGTGTTGTCGTCCAGAAAAGAGAGGGCATGCCTGAGAGATCAGAGTAGGGGTCATCGGAATGGTGGGTATCCAATTTAAAAAGAAGGAGAGAGAGGGAGATGGAGTATGGCACACGCATGCCTTTGCATGGCATGGCCGGCCTCTCCCTTTGGTTTAGCTCAAAGGAACGGAAAAAGATGATTCAAAGGCCATGCAAGACAATCAGGGCATGGTGCTAGTGGTGGAAAGGTCAAAGTGATGATTTGGTGAGGTTTTGAGATAGGCTTGTGAAAGTAAAGATTAAGTTGGAGGGGAATTGGTCAAGATGACCATGTTAGCATTTGGTTAAAAATTTGTTTTGCCCAAGTGATCATTGTAGAATGTAGATTGAAAATGTTTGTTTGATGTATAGAATACACCATCTAATTTATGGGGATTTATTTGAAAATACAATGTGCAAGGAATGGCATACACACAATTATCATGCATTTTCGGAAATAGGAAATAAAATATATTTAAAAAACAAATTTTGAATTGAAAATGATATGATAAAACATATCAGCGGCATTTCCTATTTTTAAATGGAAACAAGAGGGGTTTTGAAAGTAGTTTTGGCAAAACTTACAAATATTTTGAAAGTCAAAACGAGAAGAAAACAGAGTTTAGTGTTTTAGGAAATGGGAGGGAACCTTCATAGGTTGTGGCCAAGTTGGTGATCTAGGAGAGATATGAGTGTAAATGGAGATTATTCTTTTGTTGGAAAGAGAGATCATCTACCAAAATCATAACTAGACGGAGTAGTGATGTTAAATGATGGATTCTAGAGATGTATTAAATGGCAACTACAATGCCATGGATATTTGATCACATATCAAATAGTCTCAAATTTAATTTGGTGTCTAAGGCCTTTATTTGGTTTAAATAAATAAGGAATCTCATTTGAAATGGTTGAAAACAAGAGAGGGTTTTAGAAAGGGTTGAGTGACCCATGGGTGAAGTGGAATAAGTTAGGGATCACCCTTTTTTTTTGGAAACCAAAACTTCATATAAACGATTTGTGTAAAATTTTGAAGTCACCCATAGTAAGGTTAAACCATTTGGCAACTGTTTTGTACCAAAAATAATTTCAGAAACCACCTTTTTATATACTATGATCGGAGGTGACCATAGCCAATTTCAAAAGAAAATGTTCTTGGCAGAATCTTTTGAATAAAAATTTAGAGTCATAGGACAGAACGAAAAAGGTTTTGTATTTTGTCAAAAGGTTCAATTACCTTAGAAGAGAGTAGGTTAAGGTAATACAAGCGTGGCTATAGTATGAGTGTTTTTTTTTTGAGACAAGAAGTTGTGGGTTGAAATATTTCACCTAACACTATTTAGCAAACATCGCTCATCAAACAAAGTCAGACATGCATTTCCAAACAAAAACAAAGCAATGCATGCATAACCCAAAAAAAGTTTTTGTTCCTCCTGATTTTTGCACTTTAGACAACTAAACAAGGTTGCAAAAGTTGGGGTGTTACAGAAGTGCTTTGTCATTTGTTAAGGACAGCAAAATCTTTAGTCAAATACTGTATAGGACACGGGATACATGATTATATAGTCAGTTACGAACTTACCTTTAGATGGATGTGTGAAGATCGATATGAATGTTTTGGTGGATGACCATCACTATTCAGAAATGTTCTCATCAGAAAATTTCATTTGATAGCCAGCACAACACCTGACATAGATCGCATCTGACCCCCCCCCCCCCTCCTCCCCTGTCTCCTCCTTGTCCCTGGCTGGCAAATCGACGGGTCTCGACCTCCCCTATTGGCCGCTCTTGGGTCGGAGGGGTGGGGACCCCACTGGAGATCCTCGAATTTAAAGATTTGTCAATAGGTCGCGGCGGTGTGGTAGTGATGGCTGGTGGTGATGTGCGGACCAAGAATTAGGTGTCCACGGTGTTGAGGGGGCATCCAATCGTTTAGTCAGTACTCTTTTGTAGTGGTGTAAGTAGTCACGTCTTCGTGTTTTGCATGTAGTCTACGTGTCTTTGTTTGTTGGTTTCTTGTCTGACCGGTGAGGTTTCGGCCTCATCACGGTGTTAGTGAGATTATGTCTCATTGGATCAGTCTGGTTATATATGAGGTGGTCATCCAACTCTCGTTGTCGCTTTCTTCTTAGGTGTGATGATTTGTTCTCAAATTGATGTCACCGGCGTCTTCTAGCTCATACCGGTGACTTCCTAGCTACTGCATCAACGCCATTTGCCTAGCTCTGTCCTGGTTCGGAGATCAAGAGGTAGCGTAGCCACCGGCGAGTGCAGGATGAAGAAATCGTTGTTTTATATGTGGACTTATGTATATTTTTTATTTAAGGAAAAAAGATTGTCATGTAAGGGCTAGTTATGCCCTTTGGCCTATTCACAGAAAAAACATAGATTTCATTTTATCATGATTACCATCCCCACTCTCAATCAAAAACTAAGGCCGATGAAATGTTGGGTTGGCCTAGCCTTATTTGCACATTAATTGATGATAAGTGTGTGGGATACATGCGCATATATTTTTTTTTTGAAAGTAGCCTTAGTCTGCTTTTAAATTAATGACGCCCTGAAACGTCCAAGGATATAACATTTTGAACCTGCTTATGAATTAGTGTCTCACACACAACATCAACACAACAAATGGCATGTATCACAATTATTGTCAAGTGAATTCACAGCCAACAGCAAGTCGGGCCAATGAACTGCACATAGCAGAAACATTGAGAACTCAAGAGGTCGTCTTAGCACATGCAATGACATGAGGAGATTCAAGTACATACCAGGAAAGTGCTTATTATCCTCCAGGCTCCATCATGGCGGTGAACCTGTCATCTCACGTCTACAAGGAGTATTATTCTTGGCAAAGGAAAGCTCACCCTAGAGCTCAAGTCAACACGCTGACGACTCTTTCATTGATTGGATGAGAAGCCTACCGCAGCAAACCTAACTTACGCAAGACCACATCATCGTCAGCACACGACCACCTAAAGAGTATGTAGGACGAGGACTCCAAGATGGCACCACGAGAAGATCCAGTAAAACAAGAGCTGGTCGCTGCGACTTTGTATGTGTTCATAGTCAGTTGTTTTAGAAGGGTTGTGGTTTCAACCAAAACGTCGAAACTTGGTGGAAGCAGTCTTTGAGAGGTGCCTATATCCAACATAGTTTGTAGTTGAGGTGCTAGATCTAGGTTTTATGTATTATCTCTGCTTGTTCGTATTGTTTTTGGCTTGTGGTGTGTAACTTCTTGTGTTTTTGGTTGTGTACATACCTTGGCATCTATACCTTGTGTGATTCAATCATCTTGATGCAAATTAATATTATTAACAAAATATGTCAATGATTTGCAATTGTCGATCTTATGGTGCTATATATACACACGAGAATAAATAATTCAAGCGAAATCATTGAGTAAACCATCAACCGTAGAGAGTTCGCCGCTGACTTCTGCATAATGAGATGCGGACATCCCTTACAAACAACCAAAACTAATGGTTTGACAAAATAATAAGGTAACCTAAGGTGTTTTTTTTTATAATGGGCGCTTTATTACTCGTAATAAGCAATTACACCAGACCTCTGCATAGCTAAATGCACACAGCCGTTCAAAGAGTCTCAATAATCTGGAGTGCTAAAAAAACGAATTACATATCAGCCCGATAGAATGTAAAAACGTCTAAGGTGAAGGCGGTGGCTCAATCCGTAGATTATGCTGCCACCCATGTAGGGAAAAAGTATCCCTCGCCATGTTCTCCAACCGTGTACAGACTCCGTAAATAGATCGCGGTTCTCCCCTTCTGTAGTGCAGACCACGAATGGAGAGTAGCGGTACACCTGTAGATAACCTGCAAGAGAGAACAATTATTATCATTAAAATCTTTGTCATTTCTACACGGCCATAGCGACCATATAATGCATGGCAAGCGCCCCCACCCTAATAAACATTCTAAATCTATGATCGATCCCATGAAGCCAGTTACCACACTAGTTGGGGGATACAGATCAGAAGCTACTTGGATGCATGACCATATAGATCTGGCAAAGCGACACTGGAAGGACAAGTGTTTAGTCGTCTCGTCGTGTTGATAGAAAACACAGTGCGAACTCCCATGCCAATTCTGTTTGACAAGATTATCTTTGGTTAGGATTACTCCTCGACGCAAATACCAGCTAAAAATCTTAATTTTGAGCGGTATCTTCATCTTCCAAATCTTCTTGTTTTTATCAACTGGTATTAAAAAATGGGGAGATTTTCACTTTTCGCCCTCTGCACCAACTAGGAATGCACACAACCATTTGGCATGAGTACTAAGATTTTTAATCTTGGTTAAGATTAAAGTATAGTCCTCAAGATAAGTTGCATGAGTACTAGGACTAGCCTAGACCTCAAGTATAAATAGGAACCTAAATTCGTGTCGGTGAGGAATTGAACTTAGGTGATGGGTTTGTACATCCACTCCCCCAACCAGTTGAGCGAGGCTCACTTCCTAAGGTGTTGGAGGACCAATCCAGAGACTAGACCAATGCACATGCAAGGTACAAACTCCTTGGTTGTTCGTTCGCTTTGGTACATGCTTACATACATAACCCCCATAATCCGCTCACTTGAGCAAAAGTTGAGCAGGAATGGAGGCAATTTACATAAATGTATCAACCGCAGTGAATAAAAAGAATGCTCTTTCAATGAAAAAAAAAATCATGTTATTCCTATGTTGCCGAAAGAGCCAGCATACTACGTCATGAGACAGGGATATACTTAGTTTGAGGCATATATTAGATTCTGCGGAGGGCAGGCAAATCGTGTTGACAGCTACACTTGCAAAGTAGGATTTTATTCAATCGAGAGGGTTGCGGCCATGTATAATTATTACTAGCATGGAAGGGCGTGGCGGCACACCGCGCCGACTTTGTACTACAATGGTAGTACTAATTTTAGAATCATACATGAATTGATAAATATTAATAGTGGGTTTTAATATGGTTGGTAATGAATACATCATACACTGAAATTCTGTGCATAAGAAGTTAACCTCGAAGATGAAGTAATGGAATACACTGAAAAGCGGAACAACGGGTGGGCATAGAGAAAGACGGTGGAACAGTAGACTTGGTAGTTTTTTTTTTGTTTACAAGTAGCTCACCGATCGTACCGCTCGGTAGTAGACTTGGTAGTTTTGACAGTACACGGTATACAATGTTGTAACTACATGCATAAATTCTGTTCTAGCCACTCTCATCTTCTCTATCGAATGATATGTATACAATCTCGACGTCGCCTGTGTAAAGCAAATAGGCTTTCTTTGGCACCCACTCAATTGTTGAAGAAGATGTGATGCCAGGTTCTGTCAGGCTTGTCTTTCTAGGCGAGAACCTTGTCAAGGAGAGATCTGTTAATTGTATGTCTTTCTGGGTGAGAACCTTGTCAAAAAGTGATCCGTTGACGGCGCGAACTTGACAACGATGCTTTGTCCAGGCGACGTTGTGGAGATAAAGTGGGTGATGAACGATCTAGGATGGCCCGACAACGTTGTGTAAAATACATACATTCACATATAAACCACTGAATTAAGCGTTGGATTAGTTAATAGCATCGATACATAACTGTCAAATGTCCAATTGATTTTCATAGTAATATGGTAAGCATGTAGTAAAAATAAATGTTCTGAGAAATGAAAAATGATCACGATGAAATAAATGCAATCGCTTTATGTGTACACATATACACGTGTTGAACCTATGGTGTTTTATGTGTAATGAACACACACACATCCACACGCACAGTCTGATCCACTGCCTTCCCAGAACACACATATGCACTCGCCTTGGCCTCATACTATTATTCTGAACCACCGCTGAGTAGTTTCTTGTCTCATCTCTTCTCCATCCAGGCCACCTACCTTTATGCTTTTCCAATCCCCTTCCTTCTTCCCATATTCCGAAGTCTCTAGTTCTCCATGGCTGAGGGCTCATGCTCAAGCACATGCATACCTTTGTCCTCCTGTACCTCCCATCCCGCACAGGACACAGGGACAGCGCCTCTCCGACCCAGCCGTTGACGCCTCCATAGTTCATGCACCAGCGTTCACACGACTGGCAGGGTCACGCCGGCGGCCGACATTTTTGCGCTCGTCCACGCACTCCGGCTGTGCTGACTTCTCTTTCCAAAACGTAGCCAGACATGCTCATGATCTTAGGCTCTCAACCAAGCTTCGGCGCCGTGACCCTGTGCTCTGTGTTTCCCTACCAGGTCGTGTGGCATCAGGTATGATACCTGGATTTACATCATTGTTCTTTTATAGACGTGCATTTCACATGCATGTCAGTTGAGCTCATGGTCCTCTAAGAAACCATCGCATTTTTCCTTCATCTGAGTACAATACATTAAAGGAAATCTGGGAGGTACCGAACTGTATGTTACAGATAACAGGATCCCACCTGCAGTTCAAACTTCTCCATTGTTTTCCTGAAAACAGAGATTGTTAGGTAACTTCCAAAGAGACTGCATAACTGAAGTACGTATATTGATAATAGTGCATTTCAAATTTCCCCATTTAGAGAAAATAGAATATCTTGGATCATTTAAACTATCTTAACAACAGACATGTGTTTGACGAATAGCCATGTTGCCAAGCAACTTATTATGGAAGAACAGCCGCAGTAACATATGGATTTAATGAGGCATAGCAATCTTCCACACTTTAAAGGGAATTTTTGCAGGTACGCCACCATAGTTGACAACCTCATAAAAGGTTTGGCCTAAATAAATGCCAAAACCATAGAAGGGCCAAAGACGACATGTTCATCAGTAAACAGGACAGTTGACATAATTTCAGGAAGTTGTTATCACCAGATTTTGGCCAAATCAGAAGATGGGCCGTGATTGAGATGGGCTTGGAAGATATGCACATGAAGTGTTTCTGGATCGGCCGTGTGCAAGAATTTGGGCTACATTGCCCGTGTATCTGTACATTATGGTAGATCGCATTTTAGTTTAGAATTAAGAGATAGAGTTTGGTTCGTACACACTTAGGTTTATTCCAAAGATAGAAAGTCCACGGACTATAAATATGTACCTAGGGTTATTGAGAAAGGAGGACGATCACGTTCACAACAAACACAATCTAGGCGCATCGCCACCCCTTGTTTCGAGGGTTTCTTCCGGGTAAGCGTCATGCTGCCTAGATCGCATCTTGCGATCTAGGCAGTATCGGTTTATTCGTTGTCTGGTTTTGCTCGTACTGAAGCCTTGCTGATGGCGAGTAATACCGTTTATCATAGATGTTTTGGGGCTTACATCGATGCTTTTCTGATATGTTTGCTTAGTTATGCTGCCCCTCAATATCTAGCTGCCTTTACACCTATCTTGGGTGTAAGGGCAGCATCTTACTTCATCTTTATTTAGTAGATCTGATCTGTTATGGTTGTTCCTTGTTATTCAAGGTTTAGTTTGATATCTGCATAGTTAGGCCTTGCAAACGGGTTGAATGATCCAGTAGTGCGTAAGGTATGGTTTGCCGATCCAAGAGGGGATGTTCCGGGAATCGACTCTGTGTTGGTTTTTAGGCCTCTTCTAGGACCAGTTTTCTGTTATCTTTCGTATCTGCCAGGCTCAACTACGTGTAGGACGTTCCGGTTATGCGGTGAAAACCCTAAACTATCGTAGATCGATTTAACTTGGTTTTGATAAAGCAGGATCCCCATGTTATCATAGATCCAATATGAACCATGGGTTAATCGGCTCTTGGAGCCGATTCACAGGGTAACCTGAGAGCCGATCGAGGCTCATTTAATGTTTACGTGTCCGCCATGCAGAAACTAATCGAAGCAATCCAACACCTTCCCGACCGGGTATAGGTCGGGTGGCACGCCCTCGCATTTAGCCAGGACACGTGCCGGAGCATTGCGGGTCGTCGCCCGAAGGACCAGGGCCCACCAGCAGTCCTGGGAGCCTCCCGGCTCTCCGTGTTGCTCGTCGCTGCTCGTCGGTGGGTTTTGGCAGGCAACACATTCTGGCACGCCCGGTGGGACATAATTTCAGGAAGTTGTTATCACCAGATTTTGGCCAAATCAGAAGATGGGCCGTGATTGAGATGGGCTTGGAAGATATGCACATGAAGTGTTTCTGGATCGGCCTTGTGCAAGAATTTGGGCTAGATTTCCCGTGTATCTGTACATTATGGTAGATCGCATTTTAGTTTAGAATTAAGAGATAGAGTTTGGTTCGTACACAGTTAGGTTTATTCCAAAGATAGAAAGTCCACGGACTATAAATATGTACCTAGGGTTATTGAGAAAGGAGGACGATCACGTTCACAACAAACACAATCTAGGCGCATCGCCAACCCTTGTTTCGAGGGTTTCTTCCGGGTAAGCGTCATGCTGCCTTGCGATCTAGGCAGTATCGGTTTATTCGTTGTCTGGTGTTGCTCGTACTGAAGCCTTGTTGATGGCGAGTAATACCGTTTATCATAGATGTTTTGGGGCTTACATCGATGCTTTTCTGATATGTTTGCTTAGTTATGCTGCCCCTCAATATCTAGCTGCCTTTACACCTATCTTGGATGTAAGGGCAGCATCTTGCTTCATCTTTATTTAGTAGATCTGATCTCGTTATGGTTGTTCCTTGTTATTCAAGGTTTAGTTTGATATCCGCATAGTTAGGCCTTGCAAACGGGTTGAATGATCCAAGTAGTGCGTAAGGTATGGTTTGCCGATCCAAGAGGGGATGTTCCGGGAATCGACTCTGTGTTGGTTTTTGGCCTCTTCTAGGACCAGTTTTCGTTATCTTTCGTATCCGCCGAGCTCAACTACGTGTAGGACGTTCCGGTTATGCGGTGAAAACCCTAAACTATCGTAGATCGATTTAACTTGGTTTTGATAAAGCAGGATCCCCATGTTATCATAGATCCAATATGAACCATGGGTTAATCGGCTCTTGGAGCCGATTCACAGGGTAACCTGAGAGCCGATCGAGGCTCATTTAATGTTTACGTGTCTGGCATGCAGGAAACTAATCGAAGCAATCCAACACCTTCCTGACCAGGTATAGGTCAGGTGGCACGCCCTCGCATTTAGCCAGGACACGTGCCGGAGCATTGCGGGTCGTCGCCCGAGGGACCAGGGCCCACCAGCAGTCCTGGGAGCCTCCCGGCTCTCCGTGTTGCTCGTCGCTGCTCGCCGGTGGGTTTTGGCAGGCAACACATTCTAGCACTCCCGGTGGGACATTCTACAGCAACTACGTCAACATCTGCAGCTGAGATGTCGGACGAGCCAGTCAAGTACGAAGATCTGCCTGAGGATCACAAGAAGAAATATGATGAGATTAAAGCTGTCTTCGAAGCCGATCTCATCGGCTCTTTCGAGAGAACCCGTAAACATGGCATTAGGTTCAAAGGATTCTCACCCGAAGGCGTTCTCGATGAAGTAGATCTGTCTCTCCCTTCGGAGGAACGCACCAGAGCTCTGCGCCAGTAAGTTAATTATATGGTGGCTCATTCTCTACACTGTCATTCTGAGAGCCTGGTGAACACTTTGGAGCGTATCGCGGTCCGCGTGGTTCAAGAAATCATGAAGCATCAGTACTCTCCGTCAGGGCCTGCCCTAGGAACTCACCAGGGAGAAGTACCATTCCACACCATACCGCAGCTGCCATTCACGCTTGCAACTCCAGAGCCACAAGGTTCACCGGCATACGTCGTCTGCAAGGTTGGAGGCGATCCTGGCGATTGCCAATTCCTGTATGAGCCGCCTAAAGAGATCCCACATGGATACGTGTGCACATACGTGCCGGACTGCAATAATTGGGCGCGCACGAACCAGATTGCAGCAGGAGGGATGTCTGGAGCAGATGCCGATAAACAGGCGTGGCTAGCTAAATATGCCACCGGAACGAGTCATGAAAGCTCAGCCCCGGCAGCTCATACCGTGGAACAAATCAGTACAATCTTGAGAGACCAGTTCGGCATCCTGCCAAAGAGGAGGATAGTCGGCTATTCCAAGCCGTACCCCAACGAATATGATTTGATTCCACTGCCGCCTAAGTATCGGCTCCCTGAGTTCTCAAAGTTCAATGGATCAGAAGGGGCTAGCTCAATTGAGCATGTGAGCCGGTATTTGGCATAGTTGGGCATGATTTCAGCATCAGACCCGTTACGTGTGAGGTTTTTTGCGCAATCTCTCACAGGGCCAGCTTTTGGGTGGTACACCTCGTTGCCACCAGATTCAGTCCGGACATGGAAGCAACTGGAAGAGCAGTTTCATGTTCAATATCATTCAGAAGCTACTGAGGCTGGCATTGTCGATCTGGCGCAGGAGCGGCAGAAGCGGGGAGAGACTGTGTCGGAATACATTCAGCGTTTCAGGACTGTCAAGAACCGATGTTATTCGGCTCGTTTAACTGAGAAAGAAACAGTCGACCTGGCAGCGTTGGGCCTCGCAGCGCCAATCAAGGATCTGGCTTTCCAAGTGGAATACAACTCACTGGCGCACATGGTACAGAAATTAACATTGTATGAGCAGCGCCACCCAGAATTGTACCAAGACAAATTCAAACGCCCGATAGGCCTGGTCGAGACAGAAGAAGTTGAGGACTTTGCAGAAGACCAGGAAGTAGCCGTGGCTGAATGGGCTCGGGGGGCAGCTCCCGTGTCCTGCAAATGGGCGAAACAACAAGGGCCGGCAAAAGGGTTTGACTTCGATATAAGCAAAGCTGAGCAGATATTCGATTTATTGCTTAAGAAAAAACAATTGAAGTTACCCGAAGGCCATAAAATCCCTACGGCACAAGAGATGAACGGGAGAACGTACTGCAAGTGGCATCACTCGTTCACTCATATCACCAATGACTGCAAAGAGTTGCGTCGGCAGATCCAAACGGCGATAGAACAAGGCCGTTTGATCCTTGGTCAGTTTGCCATGAAAGTGGACACGCAACCGTTTCCTGGCGTCAACATGGTGGAACTCAATCACTCCACGAGGCGTCAGCAAGTTTTCTCATTCGAGGTTAACATGGCAGGGCCTGCATACCACCATGGCAGGGATAAAGAAGAAATCGGTCACTCCCGTGGCAAGGAAAAGGAGGAGGCCGGTCCGCGCGACCGGCTCCGAGATGATGACAGGCGGTACATCACCGAGGAACAAGTGAGAAACGTGCGGTATCAACGACCACTCTCCGCGCATCTCCTTAACAAATATGAGCATCAGTACGACCGACGCCGGCGGTACGACATAGATGACGAAATATATCGTCGGTCCGATGTTGACAACAGAAAATATCGTCGGTATGATAGAGACGACGAAAGACATGAGCACTGCGCTAAGGGGAAATCAAGAGAGCAGGAAGACATGGACAGACACTGGGATTGTCCTTTCTTTAAGCATTGCTGGGACTCAGGAATGAGCCGATTGCCTACAATCGACAACTGCCCGGAATGTAGAGAGCAGAGGAAGGGCACAAGTGAGGTTTCAGTGTTCAAGCGTCTAGGACCTCTCCCATCTCAGAATAAACAAGCTGAGTCATCTCGAGTGGAAGACTTCGAGGAGTTAGAAGATGAAGAAGAAGATAGATACCACCGGCCAAGGTGGTGCCCTGATGGACTCAGTCATTCCCAAAAGCGTAGGGTTCAGCGGCTACGTAACTTGGAGGAAGCCAAGGCGCAGTACCTGTACACGTTGAGGAAAGCGCGGTCCGATCTGGCCGTGAAAATTCAGCAAACTTTGGAGGCGGAGAATCGTCCACAGAAGAAAGAATGGCGCCCCAAACAAATAAAAGCCGATGCGAAGGCATCGGCTAGCACAAATATGGTGTTCATACTTCCGTCGGAGTTTTGCGCTCCAAGAACTGAAGAAGTGCCAGTAGCACAGTTTGACTGCGGCCCACGGCCAGTTATCTTTGAAAAGCCACGAGAGAAGAGCTACAGACATTTGAAGGCCCTGTACCTAAAAGGTTATATCAATGGGCAGCATGTCAGCAAGATGTTGGTTCACACGGGAGCGGCAGTCAATATAATGCCATACTCTATGCTAAGGCGTTTGGGACGTTCTAATGCAGATCTGATCAAAACTAATGTCACACTAAGCGATTTCAACGGCCAAGCATCAGAAGCGCAAGGCGTTCTGAACGTCGATCTAACCGTGGGCCGAAAAACCATCCCTACGTCATTCTTCATCGTCGACGGCAAAAGCACCTACGCTGCCCTGCTAGGGAGGGATTGGATCCACGCCAACTGCTGCATTCCATCCACAATGCACCAATGCCTGATTCAGTGGGATGGAGATGAAGTGGAGGTCGTTCATGCAGATGACTCGATCGAGATCTCCATAGCCGGCATGAATATTTGGGACGCAGACGACCAAGAGCCGCTCTCTGGAGTCAGTTTGGACGGCTGTGAGCGCATCGAAGCTTCAAAGAACGGGGTGAGGCTGGTCTTATCCACCGGCCTGACAGAGTAGCAAGATCAGAGGCAATGGACGTACGTGGCAAGGCCGATCCCTGCGATCGGCCCCAAAAAATAAAAAGCAATGATCTCACCTCAAGCATGTCACGTAGTCGTAGTAGAGCACAAATAAGTTGTAAACCCCCATTGAGCAATGCAATGGAAAAGGAGGCCGATTCCAGTAATCGGCCCAGATTATCCTCACCATACGTTTTGCCTGTTGTTCAGCATCGAGCTAGCAGGTGGAGCCGATGTTCAGGTACAGTTCCTGGAATCGGATGACTGGAGAGCCGATATCTTCAATTACTTGAAAGATTCGGCTCGGGGGGCACCTAAACGGGTAAGATACGAGGTCATGAAGTATGTTCCCAGTAGTTGTCAATGGCCAGCATCTCAAGAAATATTTCCCAAGTATGTGGGATGATGGACAGTGAAACATGGGGGCCGATGCATGAAATCGGCTAGTAAAAAAAATACAAAGCAGCAGGACGCAAAGTACAGCCGGTGCACAGACATCGACTTTAGAATAAATAAAAAGCCGATGCGCAGCCATCGACTCTAGAGGTACAAACTGTTACGAGCAGAGGTACAAACTGTTACGATCAGGTATCAAGTTACATGGAGAGGCTCTACTGAAGGAATGCCTCGAAGGCACGGAGGGCGTCAGCACGGACACGATCCACTTCGGCGATCTCGGCTTCGTCATCTTCGTCCTCGCCCGTCACCAGCTATTTGTTCAGGGCACGTATTTCTGCCAGATCAGTTTTCAGTTGAGCTTTGAGGCCTTCTGCTTCCTCTTGGGAGCGGACAATAAGAGCTTCCTTATCGAAAATAAGTTGTTTGGTTGCCCGGACCCTCTCTTCAAGGTCCGCCAATTCCTTTCGCAAGTTCTCAAGTTCGGCGGCGCGGACGGAGGTGTCAGTTTTGGCATCTAAAGCCACCTTTTTCTCATTAAGCCGCTGACATTTGTCTGCAATATCGGCTTTCAACGGAAGTTGGGCGTTGCGTAGATTGATTCTCTGACGAGCTAACTTCACCCTGGTCCCGTAAACAGACAGAGTCACAACTGGCCAAAGTTTCACCTGCAACGTTACCGGGAGATGGTGCTTGATTTCTTCAAGAACGCTCTTCACCTCCTCGGGGTCTTCGACCAACGTCTCGATCGGGGAAGAAAGCAAGGCTTTGAGACGCTGGAATTGGCGTAGGACAGCGCTGGGTCGTGGCTCATCGCATGCCGTAGAAGGAGCTGGTTCGATGGATTCAGGGTCGAACGCCAGCAAGCCCGAGAGGTCACAACCCTGACAAACAGAAACAGCGTCGGTATGCAGCGAAAGGGAAGGGTAAGCCAAACGAAAGGAGTATACCTCTCCTGAGACCAGGGAGACAGCCGATGATGAGGCAATCGGCTCTTGTGTCTCTGCTGGGGGTTTGGCCAAGTTGGCGACCGTGTCAACGACACCTTCAGAGATTACTGGATCCAGGTTTGCGGAGGGCATCTGTACTTCCTCAACTCCCCCACTAGGAGTGTCATCAGGCTGCAGAGGAGGTGGTTAGCCGATGTGGGCAGCAAGAGATTAGCATGAAAGATGAGCCAGAGAGAGTATGGAGGGTAATCACATTTGAAGCCTCTTGGTTTGATGAAGGGGCTTGCGGTTCCTTTCGAGTCCTCTTGGTGCTCACGCCCTGCCCCACTTTGATTGGAGCTTGGGGGCAACAGGTTCAGGAGCTGGCCTTTTCCTGGAAGCCGATGGCGGCAAATCTGGCTGGCTCTGCGTGGTGATTTTCCCAGAGTTGTCCGAGCTCGAATCCCCTCGATTGGATGGTGTATCCTCGCTGGATTTGTCCTCGGTGGAGGCCTATATAATAACAAAAGGAGAGTTAGTAAACACAAGCATGTTGGCAGGAGCCCATAAGGATAGATGAAATCAGTCGAGGCATGGATCGACGTACGTGCAAACTCTCTTGATCTGGAGAAGGGCTCCGGCGCTTCAAAGTTTTCCTGGCGGCTATTTTCCTCACCGTCGTTCTCGCCTTGGTTGAGGCTCGGGGGGCAGTTGGCCCCGAAGATACTTTGCTCTTGGAAGCCGATTTTGGTGAAATCGGCTGGCTCTGCATCACAACCTTTTTCAAGGGTGGCGAGCTTTTGCAGAAGAGGACCATAGGAGCCGGTGGGAAGAATTAAAAGGGGGAGCCGTCAGCACGTGTAGGTTCTGGACCATCTTGTTGTTGCAAGGAGACAGAGCAAGGTTATTAAAAATCATTATAAGCCACTTCAAGAAAATTTGCGAGTAGTAGTACCTGTTCTGCAGGGATGTTATATTCAGCATCGAGTTGTTTTAGCAACGGTCCCAGAGCTCTCCTGAAGGTATGAGTTTTCCACATGGACCACCAGGTCTCAAAACCGTCGGTGGAAGAGGTGAAAGAGAGGTTGCTAGGGATTGGGATGGCTAGAGCATCAAAGAAAGAGTAACACCTCTGACCGGTGAGGATATCGGGCAAGTCAGCTCTGCTCTCTGTTAAGTGATGGAGGAAGAAATGGGGAGACACCTGCCCAAGACCAAACTGCCGGGCTGCTACGACCGGCTAATAGGACTCATAACCAGGTTTGATGATCCTGTTTGATGTGCTCATGCCAACTGGAAGGAAGCAGGGACGGATCATGGTGGAATACAATTGTCGGGTGCTGGTGTCATCGACAAAGCTGTCTAGCCTGAAGGAGACTGGGTTCTCGAAATTCTCAGATTCCGTGTAAGGGAAGAAGAGAGGATTGTCCAGGCCTTGGAAGAAAATGCTGAACCATTTTGATGCTTCCTTGGGGATCAGTTTACTACCTGGAAGGTTGTACAAAGCTTGGCCGTAGCTAGTGCATCGGATTTGCTTCCCGTTGGCATCTGGAAAGGTGCGAGTGGCCAAAAGTGGGAAGTTTGGGATGTGGTTCTGGAAATATAGCTGAGCCCAAAACTGAATAAACCGCCAGGGACCTCCTGTTTTGACTGTCCTTTGAGAATATAATTTGACGGACATTAGTTGGAGATATCGATAGACCTCTCCAAGGAACAATTTGCCGATGCCAAGCTGGGTGCCTCTGGCAAGTTCATAGGCCAAGGGAAGGTAATTCTTGGTTGGAGCAAGTGAAGGGCCACAGAATATGAAGTGTTCCAACCAGAAATTTAGGAAGGCCGTGTGTTCTTTCTTTGTTACAGGGCCTTTATTTTTCATGTGGCGTCGAAGGTAAGCACCCCAGTTTGTGCACTCTGTTTTGGAAGAGAGCTTGAAAGGAACCCTTGGCAGCATAAAAGCAGAGGGGCTGGGGGATGTAATGTCTAGGCCAGTGATCATCACCACATCTAGCAGAGTTGGTGTCATGGGGCCGTGGCCAAACATGAAGCAGTTCAGAGCATCAGACCAGAAGTAGCCGATGTTTTTTAGAAGGTTTTCATGCTTCTCAAGGGGAGACAATGATAAGGACAGAGCATCGGCTATTCCTGTGGTTTCCCATGTGGATTGGTAAGTTTTGGATACTCTGCTGTACCAGGAAACCCAATCTTCGGGAGGGTTAGGCCAGGCTCGTAAGCGATCGGTCCAAGAAGTTAGATCTAAATCCTGGTTCACGAAGGGGATCCTACGAGCCTCGCAAGAAATCAAACGGGCAGGACCCTCGACAGTACGGGGGCCAAGACAAAGAGAGTTTGGAAGAGAAGGATGCGGAAGCAGAATGTCTGAAACCTAAAATTAATAATGGAATAAGGCATTAATTCAGATGCTTGCTATTAATTCCAGCACTACACTCGGGTGGCGAGGGGCAGTTAAGGATTACCTTCAGGCCAGAGACCGTTGCGTTGGCGTTGGACGATTGATGTCTACGCCCCCTCCTTTTCCTGTAGACAGTGTTGGGCCTCCAAGAGCAGAGGTTTGTAGGACAGCAGCAAGTTTCCCTTAAGTGAATCACCCAAGGTTTATCGAACTCAGGGAGGAAGAGGTCAAAGATATCCCTCTCATGCAACCCTGCAACCACAAAGCAAGAAGTCTCTTGTGTCCCCAACACACCTAATAGGTGCACTAGTTCGGCGAAGAGATAGTGAAATACGGGTGGTATGAATATATATGAGCAATGGCAACGGCACCGGAAAAGTGCTTTGCCCAGGACGATAAACAAGCAGTAGTAACGTAGCGAGTAGTAACGCGATAGAAACGAGTAAACAAGCAGCGATAGCGATATTTAGGAACAAGGCCTAGGGATTACACTTTCACTAGTGGACACTCTCAACATTGATCGCATAATAAATAACTCTTTCTCATATGTGCTACATACACTCTTTTGTTGGATGATGAACACATTGCGTAGGATTACACGAACCCTCAATGCCGGAGTTAACAAGCTCCACAATAATGTTCATATTTAAATAACCTTAGAGCATAATAGATCATTGCAAAATAAACCAAGAACTAACATAGTGCACACACTCGTCCACATTACACTATGAAGGAGGAATAGATCACATCAATACTATCATAATGATAATTAACTCCACAATCTACAAGAGATCATGATCATAGCCTACGACAAGAACCACATGGTGCACACACTAGTCACCTTTACACCATGCAGGAGGAATAGACTACTTTAATAACATCACATGAGTAGCACACAACTAGTAGCGATACAAAGCTCATATGAATCTCAATCATGTAAAGCAGCTCATGAGATCATTGTATTGAAGTACATAGGAGAGAGATTAACCACATAGCTACCGGTACAGCCCCGAGCCTCGATGGAGAACTACTCCCTCCTCATGGGAGCAGCAGCGGTGATGAAGATGGCGGTGGAGATGGCAGCGGTGACGATGGAGAAGCCTTCCGGGGGCACTTCCCCGTCCCGGCGGCGTGCCGGAACAGAGACTCCTGTCCCCCAGATCTTGGCTTCGCGATGGCGGCGGCTCTGGAAGGTTTCTGTGGGTTTCGTCCAACTTATCAGGGTTTTCGCGACGGAGGCTTTAAATAGGCGGAAGGGCAAGGTCGGTGGACTTCTGGGGGGCCCACACTATAGGGGGGCGCGGGCCCCCCCTTGGCCGCGCCGGCCTAGGGTCTGGTGGCTCTGTGCCCCCTCTCTGGCGGTTCTCGTGTGTTCTGGATGCTTCCAGGGAAAATAGGAACCTGGGCGTTGATTTCGTCCGATTCCGAGAATATTTCGTTACTAGGATTTCTGAAACCAAAAACAGCAGAAAACAGGAACTGGCACTTCGGCATCTCGTCAATAGGTTAGTTCCGGAAAACGCATAAATATGACATAAAGTGTGCATAAAACATATAGATATCATCAATAATGTGGCAGGGAACATAAGAAATTATCGATACGTCGGAGACGTATCAGCATCCCCAAGCTTAGTTCTGCTCGTCCCGAGCAGGTAAAACGATAACAAAGATAATTTCTGAAGTGACATGCCATCATAAACTTGATCATACTATTTGTAAACATATGTAATGAATGCAGCGATCAAAACAATGGAAATGACATGAGTAAACAAGTGAATCATAAAGCAAAGACTTTTCATGAATAGCACTTCAAGACAAGCATCAATAAGTCTTGCATAAGAGTTAACTCATAAAGCAATAATTCAAAGTAAAGGCATTGAAGCAACACAATGGAAGATTAAGTTTCAGCGGTTGCTTTCAACTTGTAACATATATATCTCATGGATAGTTGTCAATGCAAAGTAATATAACAAGTGCAATAAGCGAGTATGTAAGAATCAATGCATAGTTCACACAAGTGTTTGCTTCTTGAGGTGGAGAGAGATAGGTGAACTGACTCAACAATAAAAGTAAAAGAATGGTCCTTCAAAGAGGAAAGCATCGATTGCTATATTTGTGCTAGAGCTTTGATTTTGAAAACATGAAACAATTTTGTCAACGGTAGTAATAAAGCATATGTATCATGTAAATTATATCTTACAAGTTGCAAGCCCCATGCATAGTATACTAATAGTGCCCGCACCTTGTCCTAATTAGCTTGGACTACCGGATCATCGCAATGCACATGTTTTAACCAAGTGTCACAAAGGGGTACCTCTATGTCGCACTGTACAAAGGTCTAAGGAGAAAGCTCGCATTGGATTTCTCGCTATTGATTATTCTCAACTTAGACATCCATACCGGGACAACATAGACAACAGATAATGGACTCCTCTTTTATGCATAAGCATGTAACAACAATTAATAATTTTCTCATATGAGATTGAAGATATATGTCCAAAACTGAAACTTCCACCATGAATCATGGCTTTAGTTAGCGGCCCAATGTTCGTCTCTAACAATATGCATGCTTAACCATAAGGTGGTAGATCTCTCTTACTTCAGACAAGACGGACATGCATAGCAACTCACATGAAATTCAACAAAGAGTAGTTGATGGCGTCCCCAGAAACATGGTTATCGCACAACAAGCAACTTAATAAGAGATAAAGTGCATAAGTACATATTCAATACCACAATAGTTTTTAAGCTATTTGTCCCATGAGCTATATATTGCAAAGGTGAATGATGGAATTTTAAAGGTAGCACTCAAGCAATTTACTTTGGAATGGCGGAGAAATACCATGCATTAGGTAGGTATGGTGGACACAAATGGCATAGTGGTTGGCTCAAGGATTTTGGATGCATGAGAAGTATTCCCTCTCGATACAAGGTTTAGGCTAGCAAGGTTGTTTGAAACAAACACAAGGATGAACGGCGCAGCAAAACTCACATAAAAGACATATTGTAAACATTATAAGACTCTACACCGTCTTCCTTGTTGTTCAATCTCAATACTAGAAATTATCTAGACCTTAGAGAAACCAAATATGCAAACCAAATTTTAGCATGCTCTATGTATTTATTCATTAATGGGTGCAAAGCATATGATGCAAGAGCTTAAACATGAGCACAACAATTGACAAGTATCACATTACCCAAGACATTATAGCAATTACTACATGTAGCATTTTCCAATTCCAACCATATAACAATTTAACGAAGAGGAAACTTCGCCATGAATATTATGAGCTAAGAACACATGTGTTCATACGAACCAGCGGAGCGTGTCTCTCTCCCACACAAGCATGATGTAATCCAATTTATTCAAACACAAACAAAAACAAAAGCACACGAGACGCTCCAAGTAAAGTACATAAGATGTGACCGAATAAAAATATAGTTTCAAGGGAGGAACCTGATAAGTTGTTGATGAAGAAGGGGATGCCTTGGGCATCCCCAAGCTTAGATGCTTGAGTCTTCTTGAAATATGCAGGGATGAACCACCGGGGCATCCCCAAGCTTAGACTCTTCACTCTTCTTGATCATAGTATATCATCCTCCTCTCTTGACCCTTGAAAACTTCCTCCACACCAAACTCGAAACAAACTCATTAGAGGGTTAGTGCATAATCAAAAACTCACATGTTCAGAGGTGACACAATCATTCTTAACACTTCTGGACATTTCCCAAAGCTACTGCAAGGTAATGGAACAAAGAAATCCACCCAACACAGCGAAAGAAGCAATGCGAAATAAAAGGCAGAATCTATCAAAACAGAACAGTCCGTAAAGACGAATTTTAAAATAGCACCAGACTTGCTCAGATGAAAATGCCCAAATTGAATGAAAGTTGCGTACATATCTGAGGATCACGCACGTAAATTAGCATATTTTTCTGAGCTAGCTACAGAGAGGCAGGTCGAAATTCGTGACAGCAAAGAAATCTGAAACTGCGCAGTAATCCAAATCTAGTATGAACTTTACTATCAAAGACTTTACTTGGCACAACAAAACACAAAACTAAGATAAGAAGAGGTTGCTACAGTAGTAAACAACTTCCAAGACACAAAATAAAAACAAATTACTGTAGCAAAATAACACATGGGTTATCTCCCAAAAAGTTCTTTTCTTTATAGCCATTAAGATGGGCTCAGCGGTTTTAATGATGCACTTGCAAGAAATAGTATTTGAAGAAAAAGAGAGCATCAAGAAGCAAATCCAAAACATATTTAAGTCTAACATGCTTCCTATGCATAGGAATCTTGTAAATAAACAAGTTCATGAGGAGCAAAGTAACAAGCATAGGAAGATAAAACAAGTGTAGCTTCAAAAATTTCAGCACATAGAGAGGCATTTTAGTAACATGAAAATTTTTACAACCATATTTTCCTCTCTCATAATAACTTTCAGTAGCAACATGAGCAAACTCAACAATATAACTATCACATAAAGCATTCTTATCATGAGTCTCATGCATAAAATTATTACTCTCCACATAGGCATAATCAATTTTATTAGTTGTATGGGAGCAAATTCAACAAAGTAGCTATCATTATTATTCTCATCATCAAATATAGGAGGCATATTGTAATCATAATCAAATTTATCCTCCATAACAGGCGGTACTAAAAGACTACTATCATCATCATAAATAGGAGGCAAAGTATCATCAAAGTAAATTTTCTCCTCAATGCTTGGGGGACTAAAAAGATCATGAAAACCAGCTTCCCCAAGCTTAGAACATTCTATATTATTATCAACAATGGTGTTCAAAGCGTTCATACTAATATTACTACCAGCATGCAAATAAGGTTTCATAGGTTTTTTAATTTTCGCATCAAACAATCCATGTTTTAAATCAGGAATTAGAATAAGAAGCTCATTCTTGTCCATTATGCCAAACTAGTGTAAACAAGAAACAAAAAGATGCAATTGCAGGATCTAAAGGAAATAGCTTCGAGTACTTACAACGGCGAAAATAGCTTAGTAGCCGAGACCCGGAGTGTGAGTACCTTTTACCTTTCCTCCCCGGCAACGGCGCCAGAAAATAGCTTGATGTCTACGCCCCCTCCTTTTCCTGTAGACAGTGTTGGGCCTCCAAGAGCAGAGGTTTGTAGGACAGCGGCAAGTTTCCCTTAAGTGAATCACCCAAGGTTTATCGAACTCGGGGAGGAAGAGGTCAAAGATATCCCTCTCATGCAACCCTGCAACCACAAAGCAAGAAGTCTCTTGTGTCCCCAACACACCTAATAGGTGCACTAGTTCGGCGAAGAGATAGTGAAATACAGGTGGTATGAATATATATGAGCAATGGCAACGGCACCAGAAAAGTGCTTTGCCCGGGACGAGTAAATAAGCGGTAGTAACGCAGCAGTAGTAACGCGATAAAACGAGTAAACAAGCAGCGATAGCGATATTTAGGAACAAGGCCTAGGGATTACACTTTCACTAGTGGACACTCTCAACATTGATCGCATAATAAATAACTCTTTATCATATGTGCTACATACACTCTTTTGTTGGATGATGAACACATTGCGTAGGATTACACGAACCCTCAATGCCGGAGTTAACAAGCTCCACAATAATGTTCATATTTAAATAACCTTAGAGCATAATAGATCATTGCAAAATAAACCAAGAACTAACATAGTGCACACACTGTCCACATTACACTATGAAGAAGGAATAGATCACATCAATACTATCATAATGATAATTAACTCCACAATCTACAAGAGATCATGATCATAGCCTACGACAAGAACCACATGGTGCACACACTAGTCACCTTTACACCATGCGGGAGGAATAGACTACTTTAATAACATCACATGAGTAGCACACAACTAGTAGCGATACAAAGCTCATATGAATCTCAATCATGTAAAGCAGCTCATGAGATCATTGTATTGAAGTACATAGGAGAGAGATTAACCACATAGCTACCGGTACAGCCCCGAGCCTCGATGGAGAACTACTCCCTCCTCATGGGAGCAGCAGCGGTGATAAAGATGGCGGTGGAGATGGCAGCGGTGTCGATGGAGAAGCCTTCCGGGGGCACTTCCCCGTCCCGGCGGCGTGCCGGAACGGAGACTCCTGTCCCCGGATCTTGGCTTCGCGATGGCGGCGGCTCTGGAAGGTTTCTGTGGGTTTCATCCAACTTATCAGGGTTTTCGCGACGGAGGCTTTAAATAGGCGGAAGGGCAAGGTCGGTGGACTTCTGGGGGGCCCACACTATAGGGGCGGGCCCCCCCTTGGCCGCGCCGGCCTAGGGTCTGGTGGCCCTGTGCCCCCTCTCTGGCGGTTCTCGTGTGTTCTGGATGCTTCCGGGCAAAATAGGAACCTGGGCGTTGATTTCGTCCGATTCCGAGAATATTTCGTTACTAGGATTTACGAAACCAAAAACAGCGAGAAAACGAGGAGCGGCACTTCGGCATCTCGTCAATAGGTTAGTTCCGGAAAACGCATAAATATGACATAAAGTGTGCATAAAACATATAGATATCATCAATAATGTGGCATGGAACATAAGAAATTATCGATACGTCGGAGACGTATCAACGATTCCGCCATCTGATTCGCTGACGGAAATGAATCTGCGCGGTTGGGGATCTGGGATTTGCGCCGCCGCGAGTTGAATCTGTTCGATGGGCAATTGGGGATCTGAGTTTGGTCCTTTAGATGAGGGTCACAGGTTACCGTTTGAATTTGGGACTGAGTTTGGCCTTGATGGCGTTTTATGGTAAAGACCGATGCGTTGCCATCGGCTCTTTGTGCGTTGACCCACTTTGACAATCGGAAAAATTAGACATGGAGACATTGTTCATTGATTAAAAGGGGGATTTTACAACAAGAGCCGATTGCTCTCAAAAGGAAGATCTACTGCCTAATGCACTACTACTAGCCCTATTCTAGTAGTCCCTAATCTAGGGGCCGTCGTTGCCCTCGTCGTCGCCGTTCGCACCGTTGTCGGCGCTGCTGCCGGCGACGTCTTTGTCGCTGCTGCTGAAGCCCTCGGCAGGGGCTTCTTCTTCTTCCTCGTCGTCGTCGTCGTCGTCCTCCAACCCGGCGCGGAAGCGCTTCATCGGCGGGTACTCGTCGGAGGAGGTTTCGTCCTCCGCTTCGTCCTCCTCGTCGGAAGAGAGGTCCGCGTCCCAAGAGAAGGCGTCGTCGTCGCTTTCCTCCTCCAAGGCCCCGTCCACGAGGAAGTGGAGGTTATCCTCCCCGTCGGTCAAGGAGTCGTCATCCTCTGACTCGACGGAGAAGTCTCAATCCCTCTCGTCCCACCACTCTGGGGCGCGGGCCTCGTACGCCGCTATCGGGTCGTACTCCGGCATCGGCTCACTGGAGGAGGAGGACTGGAAAGAGAGACCCGAGGAGGCAGAGGAGGAGGAGTCCATGGCAGAGGAAGGGGGTTTTTTCGATGGCTAATGCAGAGCAAGAGGATGAGGAGGCGAACTGCTCGGATGAGTTTAAATAAAGGGGATATAGTGAAAGATGATTCAATGTTGTGGCAGTTTCGAGGATGCGGTGCCAAAACTGTCAAATCGTGCAGTGCGGAGAAGTTGAGAAGGCAAGGCATCATGATGAAAGGGCACTGTAGCGGTTCTGCTCTGTAACGCGTGACCCGATGGAGGAAAACAGAGTGGTTTTGGAATTATTATTGCCAAAACCAGGGGGGCATGTGTTATCACCAGATTTTGGCCAAATCAGAAGATGAGCCGTGATTGAGATGGGCTTGGAAGATATGCACATGAAGTGTTTCTGGATCGGCCTTGTGCAAGAATTTGGGCTAGATTGCCCGTGTATCTGTACATTATGGTAGATCGCATTTTAGTTTAGAATTAAGAGATAGAGTTTGGTTCGTACACAGTTAGGTTTATTCCAAAGATAGAAAGTCCACGGACTATAAATATGTACCTAGGGTTATTGAGAAAGGAGGACGATCACGTTCACAACAAACACAATCTAGGCGCATCGCCACCCCTTGTTTCGAGGGTTTCTTCCGGGTAAGCGTCATGCAGGCAGTATCGGTTTATTCGTTGTCTGGTGTTGCTCGTACTGAAGCCTTGTTGATGGCGAGTAATTGTTATCACCAAGATTTGACCGAGTCAGCGGTGGGCCGCAGTCAAGATGGGCTTAAGGAAATATACGTGGAGAATTCTATGAATCGGCCTGTTGGGTTTAATTGCCCGTGTATCTGTAACATATTAGATCTATTTTAGTTTAGAGATAGAATCTTAGTCGTGCACGGTTTAGTGCATGCCCACATTAGAAAGTCCCTGGACTATAAATATGTACCTAGGGTTTATGGAATAAACAACAACTCACGTTCAACCCCAAAACAAACCAATCTCGGCGCATCGCCAACTCCTTCGTCTCGAGGGTTTCTATCGGGTAAGCGACATGCTGCCTAGATCGCATCTTGCGATCTAGGCAGCACAAACACGTTGTTCATGCGTTGCTCGTCTTGAAGCGCTTTTGATGGCGAGCAACGTAGTTATCATTAGATGTGTTAGGGTTAGCATTGTTCTTCGTTTAAGCATGCTTACGTAGTGCAACCCTTGCATATCTAGCCGTCCTCACGCCTATCTCGGGTGTGGGGGCGGCACCCGCTTGATCATTATTTAGTAGATCTGGTCCGTTACGATTGCTCCTTGTTCTACAAGGATTAGTTTAATATCTGCAATAGTTTGGCCTTACAAAGGGGGGAGGATCCTGTGGCACGTAGGGTGGCGTTCGCAAGTCCTAAACGGGATGTTCCTAGGATCAACTTCATGTTGGTTTTTTGGCCTTGTTTAGGATCGGCTTACGAGCACCGTGCGTGGCCATCCGGCCCAACACTGGAGTAGGATGATCCGATTATGTGGTGAAAACCCTAAATCGTCGTAGATCTCATTAGCTTCATCTTGATCAAGCAGGACCACCAAGTATTCGTACACCCCGTACGGATCATGGGTGGATCGGCTCTTTGAGCCGATTCACGGGATAACTTCGAGAGCCGATCGAGGCTCGTATTTGACGTTTACATGTATGCCCTGCGGGAAACTAAGCGAGGCAATCTCATCACCTTCACGACCGGGTATAGGTCAGGTGGCACGCCCTTGCACTTCGCAACGCCGCGTGTGACCAGAAGAGCATTGCGGGCCGTCGCTCGGAGGGTCTCAGCCGGCCGCGGCTCTAGGCTCCCCCGGCTCTACGGTGTTGACAAGGCCGCTGCCCGCCGGTGGGTTTTGGCGGTCAACACATTACGGCACGCCCGGTGGGACAATCGTCTACATCAACCACATCGCCATCTACATCCGAGATGGCGGACGGCACGCCGGTCACCTACGAGGATCCGCTCGACGACCTCAAGAAGCAATACAAAGAGATCAAGGCTACCCTCGAAGCCGACCTCATCGGCTCTTTTCAGAGAACCCGTTACGGTGGCATCAGATGGAAGGGGTTCTCACCGGAAGGTGCACTCGATGGGATAGACCTTTCTTCCCCGTCGGAGGAACGCACCGGGGTGCTGCGGCGGGGAGATCAACTACACGGTGGCTCACTCGCTACACCGCCACTGCGAGAACTTGGTTAACGTGCTTGGAGCGTGTCGCTCTGCGCGTGATCCGGGAGATCATGAGCCACCGGTACTCGCCGTCGGGACCAGCTCTCGGGACGCATCAAGGAGAATTGCCATTCCGGTCCCGTCCACCGCTGCCATTTGCGTTGGCAGCACCTGCTGAAGTGCCGACTACACCGGCATTCCTCGTCTACGGAAGTGGTGGCGACCCCGGTGACTACCGGTTCTTAATGGAGGCGCCTAAGGAGATCCCTCATGGGTACGCATGCATGTATGTGCCGGATTGTGGTGAGCTGGGCACTCACAAACCAGGCCACAACATCGGGGACTCCGGCGAAGACGGGAGGAACGTCGGCGGCGAGCGAGACGTGGCTAACTAAATACGCCACACCGACGAAACTCCCGAGCCCAGCTCCTGCACGGTGGCTCGAGGCTGGAAAAGCAAGCGTGGCAGGCCAAGTACGCCACCCGGCGAATCTTCGAGTGCAACTCCTACGGCCGGTACGGCGGATCGGATCGGTACCATGCGAGAGACCAGTTCGGCATGATGCCGAAAAGAAGGGCGGTCGGCTATTCCAAGCCGTACCACGACGATTACGAGATGATCCCGCTGCCACCAAAATATCGGCTCCACGACTTCTCCAAATTCGGTGGATCGGATGGCTCCGGCTCCATCGAGCACGTCGGCCGATATTTGGCTCAACTAGGACCGGCTTCGGTGTCGGATCAGCTACGCGTGAGGCTCTTTTCACGAGTCCCTCACGGGATCGGCTTTTGGATGGTACACCTCTCTACCGGCGAACTCCATCCGAGTCTTGGAAGCAATTGGAAGAACGAGTTCCATATGCAATACCATACGAAGCTTCCGGAGTACGGCATTGCCGATCTAGCACAACTACGTCGAAGCGCGGGGAAACGGTGACGAGAATACATCCGGCGCTTCGGGAATCTTAGGAACCGATGTTATTCGGTTCGTATAGCGAAAAGGAAGCGATCGAGTTGGCGGTAGCAGGCCTTGCAACACGGCTCAAGGACATGGCCTCCCAAGCAGATTATCCCTCAACGGCGCACATGGTTCGAAACTATCGGCATATGAACGGCGCCACCCCGACCTGTACCAAGACAAGTTCAAGCGTGCGGTAGTCATGGTCGATACGGAGGAGGATGAAGTGCCGCGGGAGGCCAAGAGATAGCGATGGGCTGAGTGGACTCGGGGAGGAACCCCTGTGGCACTGCAAATGGGTAAAGCCACCGGGGCCGCCCGGGGGATTTGATTTTGACGTAACCAAGACTGAACAAATCTTCGACCTCCTGCTCAAGGAGAAACGGTTGACGGTTCTGAAGGTCTCAAGTTCCCCACGGCGAAAGAGCTAAACGGAAAGCCGTCTCGCAAATTCCACAACTCGCTTTCCCATGCCACCAACGACTGCCGGGTGTGGCGTCGGCACATCCAAGCGGCGATAGAGAAGGGCGGCTAATTTTCAACCGGTACGCCATGAAGGTCGACACCCAACCCTTCCCCGCCGTTAACATGGTAGGAATCACCTACCACGAAGGTTGCCGGCCAGGCCCCTCGTTCGGCATCAACATGGTAGGGCACGGAAACCACTGCGGCAAAGATAAAGATGAGGGCAGCTGCTCTCACGGCAAGGATACGGATGAGGCCGCCCCATGCGATCGGCTCCGTCATGATGGCAAGCGCTACGTCGCGAGAGGGAGAGGTGAAGAATATAAGATATCGGCGACCCCTCTCGATCACCTCCTCAACAAATATGTTAGTCGGTATGGTCAACGCCGGCGACCCTATTACGGTGATAGAGAAGATCGTTTGGCTAGAGAAGCCGAGAAGATATCGTCGGCGAGGATCACGATGAGGAGGAGCATGAGCGCTATGCCACGGAAGCATCAAGGGAGCAAGACGACAACGCCGGGCATTGGGACTGCCCCTTCTTCGGACTACTTGCTGGGATTCGGGAATGAGCCGATTGCCCACAATCGGCAATTGCCCGAGAATGCAATAAGAAAAAGAAGGAGGCAGCCAACGTGTACGTGTTCGAGCGCTTAGGGCCTCTCCCACCACAAAGCAAACGTGCTGAGTCACCTCGTTGGGCAGATCTTGAAGATTCGAGAAGACGAGGGAGAAGTGGAAGAAGACAGGTACCACCGGCCAAGGTGGTGCCACGACGGACTCAGCCGTTCCCGGAAGCGCGGGGTTCGGCGATTGCGCGGCACTGGAGGAAGCCGAAAGGTTGTACCTGCATACGCTAAGAAAGGCACGGCCCGATGCGGCTGCAAAGGTTCAGCGAACCCTGGATGAAGAGGGTCGTCCACGGAAAATGGAGTGGCGCCCTAAACGAGAGGAAAGCCGATGATGAGACATCGGGTGGCACAAACATGGTACTCGTCTTGCCGACGGAGCGTAGCGCTCCACGACTCTACGGAGCACACAAGGTGGACGACGAGCGGGCGCATCAAGTCAGAGGTTGGGTTGGTTTCATCCAGCCCGACCAAGTAGCAAGATCAAACCAATGAGCAAACCGAGGAGAGGCTGATCCTTGTGATCGGCCCCAAAAAGTTCATGAAGGGACATTACGGGACCTTCGATCGGCTCTCCAATGAATATGGAGGCCGATTTCAGCAATCGGCCAAAAATACTTTCACCATATGTTCCGCTTGCGTTCGGCACCGATCTATTGGGCGGTGACTACGTCGGCATACGAGAGTTAGCTCGGATTTTCGCAGAGCCAACGCACAAGTGCGAGCCCTAGCTATCCATACAAGCCGATATCTGCAGTCATCCGGCGGGTATCGGCTCGAGGGCATATAATCGGATGGAACATGTGAGAACATACGTGCAATGAAACATTGGGGGCTGATTAAGAAAAATCGGCCAAAATAAAAAAAAAATTTTTACGGCCGATGCGAGGGCATCGACTTTAGAATTGAGAGGCAGCCGATGCGCGGCCATCGACTTTAGTGGAATTATGCGGTGTTTATCGAGTCTCCACCAAATCTAGACCAATGGTGGTGCTTTACGTTGCCTCGAGGGAGTAAAGCAATGGAAACTTCTCCGAGTCTGCTTCGAGCCGATCCGGGTTCCTGAACCTTTTCCGTCAAAGAGGAAACGGAGGATTATCGGCTGTCGGAGGAAGAAAAGAGGATCGGGCTGTGGCGCATTCTCTCGACATTCTCGCCTCGAGTAAGGCTCGGGGGCAACGGACCTAGTGGATACTCTGTTTAAGAACCGATGAGGATACCATCGGCTGATCCTTCATTGCAACCCTCTTCACAATGATGGGTGCGAAAAGGATTATTTGGTTTGGTTGAAAAAATTCGAAGGTTGTTTCGAAAGTCCGGCACCTTCCACCGGATTTAGAAAATCATCGGTTGAAGAAGAGAAGGGTGAATTTCAAAGGACCGATGCGGTGCGATCGGCTCATTACGCATTGGCAAAGGGGACGAATCGGCAAGGTCGGTAGAAGAGAGAATCGGCTCAATTAAAAGGAATCGGCAAAATCAAGATTGGGGGAAAAGTTCTTCATTGATTAAGAGGAGATTTCTTACATGAGGAGCTAATTGCTCTCAAAAGGGGAATACTAGGGGTTCCACTGCCCCATCTACTACTACTGGCCCTATTCTAGAGGTCCTATCTATGGGCCATCACTGCCCTCGTCGTCGCTGTCGTCGCCACTGTCGGCGCTGCTCCCGGCGGGCTCGTCGTCGCTCCAATGGCCGCCGACCGGGCCCTCGTTGTCTTCATCTTCTTCGTCGGCGTCGTCCTCGTCGGCCGTCGAAGTCGCTTCGTGCCCGGCCAAGGGCGAGAACCGCTTGGCCGGCGGCTCGTCGGAGGAGCCCTCGTCGTCGTCCTCCTCCTCCTCTTCCTGCTCCTCCTCCTCCCGGGAGAGGTGAAGTCGCGAGGAGAAGGCTGTCGTCGTCACTCCCCTCTTCCGTTTCCCCAACGGCGAGGAAGCGGAGGTCGCTCTCCCCGTCCGGTCAAGGACTGGTGCGTCCTCGGACCAGGACGGAGAAGTCGTGGTGCTGCTTCCTCCCCGCCGCAATGGCGCGGCGGGTGTTGGCCGCGTGGACCGCCGCCGCGTCGTACTCCGGCGTCGGCTCACGGGACGTGGAGGATTGGCTAGCAAGATCCGATGGAGCGAGAGGAGGAGGAAGACATGGTGGCTGGGAGGGTTTTTCGGAGTGCTAGTGCGGAGGAGATACAAAGAAGAAGCTGTTCGGAGCGGTTAAATCGAAGGAGGATATAGTGGAAATTCAATGCCACGGCGGTTTCGAGGAAGTGGTGCCTAAAAAAAAAAAAACTGCCGAGGTCACGCGGAGAAGTTGAGAAGGCAAGGCATCATCATGAGGAATGCTGCGACGGTTACGCCACGACATGACCCGACGAAGGAAAGCGGAGTGATTTTGGAATTACCAATTCCAAAACCGAGGGGGCATGTGTTATCACCAAGATTTGACCGAGTCGGCGGTGGGCCGCGAGTCAAGATGGGCTTAAGGAAATATACGTGGAGAATTCTATGAATCGGCCTGTTGGGTTTAATTGCCCGTGTATACGTAACATATTAGATCTATTTTAGTTTAGAGATAGAATCTTAGTCGTGCACGGTTTAGTGCATGCCCACATTAGAAAGTCCCCTGGACTATAAATATGTACCTAGGGTTTATGGAATAAACAACAACTCACGTTCAACCCCAAAAACAAACCAATCTCGGCGCATCGCCAACTCCTTCGTCTCGAGGGTTTCTATCGGGTAAGCGACATGCTGCCTAGATCGCATCTTGCGATCTAGGCAGCACAAGCACGTTGTTCATGCGTTGCTCGTCTTGAAGCGCTTTTGATGGCGAGCAACGTAGTTATCATTAGATGTGTTAGGGTTAGCATTGTTCTTCGTTTAAGCATGCTTACGTAGTGCAACCCTTGCATATCTAGCCGTCCTCACGCCTATCTCAGGTGTGGGGGCGGCACCCGCTTGATCATTATTTAGTAGATGCTGGTCCGTTACGATTGCTCCTTGTTCTACAAGGATTAGTTTAATATACTGCAATAGTTTGGCCTTACAAAGGGGGAGGATCTGTGGCACGTAGGGTGGCGTTCGCAAGTCCTAAACGGGATGTTCCTAGGATCAACTTCATGTTGGTTTTTTGGCCTTGTTTAGGATCGGCTTACGAGCACCGTGCGTGGCCATCGGCCCAACTCTGGAGTAGGATGATCCGATTATGTGGTGAAAACCCTAAATCGTCGTAGATCTCATTAGCTTCATCTTGATCAAGCGGGACCACCAAGTATTCGTACACCCGTACGGATCATGGGTGGATCGGCTCTTTGAGCCGATTCACGGGATAACTTGAGAGCCGATCGAGGCTCGTATTTGACGTTTACATGTATGCCTACGCGGAAACTAAGCGAGGCAATCTCATCACCTTCACGACCGGGTATAGGTCAGGTGGCACGCCCTTGCACTTCGCAACGCCGCGTGTGACCAGAAGAGCATTGCGGGCCGTCGCTCGGAGGGGTCTCAGCCAGCCGCAGCTCTAGGCTCCCCCCCGGCTCTACAGTGTTGACAAGGCCGCTGCCCGCCGGTGGGTTTTGGCAGTCAACAGTAATACCATTTATCATAGATGTTTTGGGGCTTACATCGATGCTTTTCTGATATGTTTGCTTAGTTATGCTGCCCCTCAATATCTAGCTGCCTTTACACCTATCTTGGGTGTAAGGGTAGCATCTTGCTTCATCTTTATTTAGTAGATCTGATCTGTTATGGTTGTTCCTTGTTATTCAAGGTTTAGTTTGATATCTGCATAGTTAGGCCTTGCAAACGGGTTGAATGATCCAGTAGTGCGTAAGGTATGGTTTGCCGATCCAAGAGGGGATGTTCCGGGAATCGACTCTGTGTTGGTTTTTAGGCCTCTTCTAGGACCAGTTTTCTGTTATCTTTCGTATCTGCCAGGCTCAACTACGTGTAGGACGTTCCGGTTATGCGGTGAAAACCCGAAACTATCGTAGATCGATTTAACTTGGTTTTGATCGATTTAACTTGGTTTTGATAAAGCAGGATCCCCATGTTATCATAGATCCAATATGAACCATGGGTTAATCGGCTCTTGGAGCCGATTCACAGGGTAACCTGAGAGCCGATCGAGGCTCATTTAATGTTTACGTGTCTGCCATGCAGGAAACTATCGAAGCAATCCAACACCTTCCTGACCAGGTATAGGTCAGGTGGCACGCACTCGCATTTAGCCAGGACACGTGCCGGAGCATTGCGGGCCGTCGCCCGAGGGACCAGGGCCCACCAGCAGTCCTGGGAGCCTCCCGGCTCTCCGTGTTGCTCGTCGCTGCTCGCCGGTGGGTTTTGGCATGCAACAGAAGTTCACCACATAAACCTGAATAAATCCTAGGACCAGATAATGACTAAAGAGTAGTGCCCCGTTTTTCAGTAAACATGAGAGTGGACATAATCTCAAGAATTTAACCCCATAAACCTATGATATAACGAGAAGCTCCTCTTCTAAAGGTAAGTTAATTCAAATCGTTAATTCTTATTATGTACAGGCCCATGAGAATTGTTGCCTCAAATAGTACATACCCACATGACCACTAAAACATAATACACTCAGTCCTCTAAGCTTGTTCGTATCAAGCAGATCGTGGAACACAAAGAATGAAAGAAGGTATTAATCGAACGGTAAGTATAAGCTTACAAAATAACATTACTTGTTCTTCTTTCAGAGATATTTCTGATGCATGTCTTAAACTACCCAACACAGAAATATTTCCCCACTAATCGGTCATATTGCGGAGGCTGAAACTTCCCACGTAATTGACCGAGTTGTGATAGCTATTGGCTAGTCTTCATCAGCAAAAGCAACACCTCCTACCTATCTTTTCAGTATAACAATGTAAATCTTGGTGTGGTAACACCCTCGCTAGCATCTACAACTAACACTAAGCCCTTAATTCAGATTTAGCTGCCAAAGGAGTTTATGCACCAACGATTGGTGATAGGCTGATAGCATCTTCCCTGGCAAGAAGATCTAGATAGAAGTGTTGTCTCCCCTTGCTTTCCGTAGTGCAGAGTAATTTCAAAGCAGGGTAGCCAACAAAAGACCAAGTGATCTTACCAATGCTGGCCCATGGCACACACGTGCGGATGGTCTATGACGATGGCAATGATAAGGCCGGCCAGACGGTATGTCCCAATCACCTTTTCTTAGTCTATTTAGCTTGCAAGATAGCTTCTTCCAAAAAGATAGAATTGCACTAAACGGGGAGTTTTGTTGCCTGAATTGTCAGTCTTGTCATCCATCATAGTCTTGATGGGCCATTGCGATCTCCTACAGAAAAGACACAATAGTTCAAATTAAAATGTTCTTGAGCACTGTTAGAACAAAAACCATGCTAGGTTTTAAGACATGGCTTAATAGCTGGGACAATGAAGCAAATAAACATGCATATCAGGCTATTTGTTACAATATATAGTACCCTACTGCAAACTGAGTTCAGTGGTAATATGCACCTGAATTTAAATAAGTTATCATCAGAAGTGAACATGAGAGGGACACTCAGCTTCTGCCGCGGCGTGCCGCCCTGGCCCAGTTTCTCATCTCCAATATTTGTTTTATTACATGGACTAAGAGCATGAGCCACAATAAGAAAGTTTAAGCAAAACAGTTATGTTGCTTACTACGCACATGCGCCGATAACTTTCAAAATATGGCATGGTTCAGATCAAAGAGGCCCTATCCTTGCACAGAATAACAGACCTGCACATAACGCGGGAACCTTTACTCATAAAAACATTGCAAATCGAAGTATTTGTGATACCTCTTGCCCAATATTTAATTGGACTCAAGATTCAATTAACAAAGGAAAATATAACAGCATGAGCTAATATACAGTCTCAGCATAGAAGAATATATATAGCCACACTTTTCAGACTGTGACATGCAAAAACTGCATGTACCCAAAATGGCTAACAGGACCAGACGTAGTATCATGGATGCTTCCATATCATCACATATCAGTTCACCAGTATTGTTTTCTGCCAAAAGGGGAGGAATAATATATATCGAAAATGGGTGTGTTGCTGCCCCATGCCCCCAAAAATTCCTCTCTACATTGTTGTAGACTTGTAGCTGGCTCACCGTTAAATGATCTGAAACATGTGTTAGCTACAAAATCACGCCATTTATCTTGTTAGACATGTATGTGCTAATCGCAAATACAGAAGGAGTTGTCTATGTAAGAATCACTCCATACCCTGGGGTGGGCATCCTGACAGTGACACGGTAGGGGACATAAGAAGTCGACGGTGATGAGAATGTTTCCGGTGTTGGGCAGGTCTTGCACGGACTCCAACTCCCCTCATGTTTGGTTGGGTCCACATCTCCTTCTCCGAATACTGTCTTCATGTCCCCCTTCGCAAGGACCAGATTAACATAGATAAACTTCAATAGAACCCCCAAATGAACTTTTTAGGCTTCATAGACATATGATCAAACAATTTTGCCTGCACAAATTTCTCTACATCCAAGAGAGAGGAGAAGCTACACCGGCCGTGTTTGAGAGAGAGGAACAAACAACAACACATGTGTTGGAGGGAGTGTGCACAATCTGCTGTTATATGCTGCAGCAGGCACACAGAAGATAGAGCAGCTGCAACACAACGCACGCGAGAAAAAAATAGCTGCACTGTGTAGGAGAGGACTGCAGTCTTCAGTTCACCACACAATCGTGAGCGGTAGAAAACTCACCATGGAGGAAGCACAATCGCGGTGCTATTGGCCTAACTCGCGCCGCTCGCGCCCGCCCCGTGTGTGGTGCAAGGAGGAGGCAGAGACGACAGTTGCCTCATGCTCCCGTCGTCCACATGCGGGGTCGACGGTGCGCCTGCAGGTGAGCGAGCGCCGGACACTGGGTATCTCGTGGCCAGATCGAACCCAAACCCCAGATCGACATAGAGAAGGGAGCGACACGGTCTAGGGTGGTTGTACGGTGACGGGAAGGTACATAGGGAACATATGAGGGTGGGTTCTCACCTCGCGGCGTAGGCGTTGTCTTCTGGCGGCGTTCGGTGGTGGCCCGTGCTCTCCTCGTTGAGCTCCAAGGAGGGGGTCGTCCGCAGATGCCTGATCCCGCTCGATGAAGCCGAAGACGGGGATCTCCAGGCCAAGCTACTAGTGCTAAAAGGGGGAATAAAAGGTAGCAAAAAAAGAGGAAAGAACAACGCCGGACAAAACGGGAGATAACCTCATCTGGAGCTCTGACCCCTCCGTGAGGGAGCTCGGCGGCTAGCTCGGGATCTCGCCCTTTCTCAGAAACACCAAGCCGGCACCGCGCCTCAAGCCGCCGTCGAAGAGGAGTAGGGCGCCGAGCTCCTTCTCTGCACCACCATCCAGGGCGTGCCGCGTCAAAATTGGCTCCATAGACACCACGGCGACCACGGAGAGGAGCGGGCGCCGGCCGGCCTACGGGGAGGGGATCTGGAGCATCACCATATGCCCCCGGCGCATCTGATTAATCGGGCGGAGAGAGCCTGCTGCGCCGCCCAAGCTCGCCACCACTCCAATCCACTTAAATCCGCAGGGAAGCACAGCGGAGCGATACATGGGCTAGTACGGTGTTTCGGCGTGGCTTACAAAGCGGGGAACGAAGGCGCCGGCCGATGGATGTGGGTGGCGGGCTGGCGACAATGAAAAGGAGGAGATTAGACGGGAGCGAAAAATGAGAGGTGGGGCAAGACAGCCGCTCAAATCGCTGGTTGCTAGGATTTGCCCACCGCTTTGACTAGCCTCTTATGTCAGAGATACATAACTGCTACATCTACTCAGCCCATAACGAAGCCCACATTGTACAGAAGGAGAGGAGCAAGAAAAATTTAACAGAGCACCAAAACTGTACACCAAAAAATGACTGCAGGATTGAGTCACAAATTGGTATACGTGTCAGCACGATGTTAAATCAAAAGAAGGCCCAAAATTATGACAAAATAGATGTTGGTTGCCCTATAATATAGTAGTTATACTCTGTAAAGATATCAGTTGTGAGATGTTCCTCTTGTTCGTTAGAAGGACAATCGTATCTGACCGCCACCCGGATCGAGCATACAGTTACCCTTCAAACCCGACTACGTAAGAGTAGTGCAGTACTTTGGCTTAGCAATGCGCACACATACACATACTCCTGGGGCAGTCAACGCGACATGATGATGACATGATTAGTTAAAAGAATCGTATAGGATGCATTCAGCAAAATTGCACCTACCTTGATTTGATTTGACTATCGCTTTCATCTCGATCTTGTCTAATTACTTTCCCAAAAGATTGTCCCGACGAAAGCGAGAGTCCTCTTTTTGAGATCATGTTTTGACCAACGTCGGTTCACTAAAAGGCTGAAATTTTTCACAGGTGACTCAAAGACCACTAAACAATCGAAGTGATTTAAACTTCATAAGAATTCAGACTCCGATATTTTAGCAATAATATTGGATAGAGTAATACTCTAATAATAAATAAAATAGTCAATATTCTTACATTAGCGGCAAAATGTGGTACGTAAGCCAGCGACAAAAGAAAAAGATCCACCGATGCATCAACATGAAACTTCTCATCAGGGAAAATGTTATCATTGCAAAGATGCTGAACTCTACAAAAAAAAAAAAGTGACTATTACATAACATATTCGAGATGAATTATAAGATTCATAAGCCAATCAAGTCTGGTATTTGCAATATAATCCTCTCCCCGGCAGCTTTGCCACCTTCCTCACTGTGAAGCAGAGTACGAAATTTAGAATTTACCATAGAGTACGAGCTAAGTGCAATTCAGCATAGCATGGGTACTATGTCGTCGGGGAAATACTAGGAGGCTAACCAGTTGGAAAGAAAAATAATATCTCCTCAGGGAGATTAGTTCTCGGCAAACTTGGTACTATGTAAAATGGCATTGTATATGATTATATTTTCTTCCAAATCCAAAAGGAGTTTTATATAGATTAGACTATTCTATTTCTGATCAAAATTCTTCTGGAAAAGGTAATAGTGAGAGAAAAAAGTATTGACTAGCCAAATAAAGTGTGGTCTGCTGACCCAAAGATCAGGGAGGGCTGTGTTAGTAACTCAGCCCTCCTATAGTTAAATGGCTTTTTAAGCTCCCTGCCAAAGAAAATGTATGAAAAACCCTCCTAAGAAGTATATATGCGCAAATGCAATGCTTCAAGCTTATTGGAAACCTTATCTCTTTTCTTGGGCTGGTCTAATGGTAAATAAGAAGTTTTCTTTCACTTTGTATCATTTCTAATTAAGAATGACTCAGAAATTACATTCTTGGAGAATAAGTGGTCGGGAAACACTATGTTTTAGGAACAATATCTAGCTCTATATAACATTGGCTGTTAGAAAAATAGTACCATTGCTATTGTGCCAGAGTCCCCTTCACAAAATGTGATGTGCAGGCGATATTTAATTGGCCCAAACTTGCATCATGGAATGCTCTTCTTGATCGATTAGCAATGGTCTAATTATCGCCGTGGAATGAAAAGTTTCAGTGAAACCTACATGAGAATAGTAAATGCCCCGGTGGATTCCATGTAAAAAAGCACTAGTTTGGCCACACTACTAGGGAAAGGCCTATCGCCGGCGTACCATTTTTCGCTACCGCTGGCACACCAATGTACGCCGGTGGGAATAAGATGGTCATAACGTCTTACCGCCAACGCACGAGCTGGTGCACCGGAGGTAACACGACTTATCGCCGGCGCACCTATCTTGTATGTCGGCGGTATTTTTTTCGAAATTAAGAAAAGCCAGATCTAGATCTAGATCTAAATCAATTCTGGTCGGGATGTAGGTATGTTCATCGGTAACCGTGGCCATGTGGGCATCGCGTAGGAGATGATTGCTGGAGCATGGAGGAGCTTGTCATAGGAGGTTCGCCGTCGCCGGAGGGCCGCCGGAGAGAGGTCATCGGCGAGCTTGAGGAGGTGGTATCCTTCAGGGAGGTCGCTGGCTTGAGGAGATAATCGTTGTAGGGAGGTTGCTGGCTTGAGGAGGTGCTGGCTGGAGTATCCTCGAATGTAGGGGAAGCGGAGGAGGAGGAGGAGGAGGAGGAGGAGGAGGAGGAGGGAAGAAGGTGAAGAGAAGAAAGAGGAGGAGAGAAAGTGAGGAAAAAGAAATGTCTATCGGGTTGGTAGCATATATACCCCAGGTTACCGCCGGTGTACCAAATATGGTGTTGCGCCGGGGGTAAACTTTTTATTTTTTTCATCAAAATCTTATACCTCCAAAAACTTTGTTTTCCTTTTTGATTTTACCAAACCTAAAATATCTCTAAACGGCCTAAGGCCATTGAAATCAGATATAAAAAAATTCGTAGATACATTTTGATATAAAATAAACTTTTTCATCAGAGATCATATGCAACCAGAGAAGCCGTTTTACTAAAACATGACGCGATTTTGCAAAAAAAAAGTCAAAATTTATGTTTGTTAATTTTCCTTAAAACTAGATGACATAACATATGGAGCAAAAATATGTGCCACTTACCGCCGGTGCACCACTATAGTGGGGAGCCGGTGGTAATCAATATACCACCAGTGTCCCACTATAGTGGTGCATCGGCAGTAAGGGTGGGTCGGATTTTTCCGCTGACTTAGACCTCACGAGCCTTATCCCCGGCGCGTCTTTTTGTACGTGCACCGGCGATATTTTCTTATCACCGGTGCGTCTCAAAAGGCGTGCGCCTTGTAGTGCCAGAAGTGACCGTTGATAATAAAAATGATATAGAAAATTAAGACATCACTATAGATTAACTTTTTGCATGGTATCTTTGTAGATGAGTAATCCTCGCAAAGAACACCTTGTAATACATAATTGGCATCCCAATACAAAGTGTGTATTTTATCATCATGATTAGACAATAACCGAACACTTATTTTGTTCAGTAGAAATTTTCACGTTCTATATGGTCAGACATCAAGTAGCTTCTAACTTATATCGATCTGGTAGTGTTGCAAATGTATTTGGCAACTGGTTACATGGTTTGCATCATAAGTTTACAATTCTTATAAGGCTAGAAGCGCTTGTTGTTATTTGGTGGCGTTGGCTAGCAGATATGACAAGAATTTTAATGACAAAAATTCGTATATCATGCATACCTCCAAGGTCCCAAACGCAGGAACCAAGCAGAGATGCAAAAGAGGTGTGCGATCAATAATGGTGGATCTAGGACTCAAAATTATACGCCCAGCTAATGAAATTGTAGCGCAACAATATGGGACTAGAATTAAAGTTCACAATAACAACCAAAAGTGGGATGCAATAGTTTTGGTCTCTATATTGCATCAGCTAAGTCTTAAACTCAATACCTCCGCATGCTCTAGCCTATTCTATCAAAAACCGATCAGAGTAAAGAAACTATGTATACTCAACATGTACAATACAGGAACAAGGAGTGATTTCCTTAAAAACGACGAGGGAGACCATAGAAACCTAAAGAGGGAGAAATACCAGTCCTTATCAGCCTCGCGCAAGCAATTACACAATGCTGTTGTGAAATGTATATGTGGATTTCATAGCCTTTTCCATCAGTTCGGACTTTTTGTTCAAGTGGCTAGTGCATGAAGCTTAACATGGTATCAGAGCCCCAGGTCTCGAGTTCAAATCCTGGCTTTCACATGGTTTTCGCAATTAAGTCTAAAAATTGATGTTGCCCCCCTCTTTAGCCACCGCTGATGCCCTATTTCGGTGTGCTCTTCTTCTTTCACGTGTTGACTTTCTCTTCTCCCGTCACGCACGAGTGGGGGTGTTGTGAAATGTATATGTGGATTGCCTAGCCCTTTCCATCAGTTCGGACTTTTGGTTCAAGTGGCTAGTGCATGAAGCTTAACAAATGCGACTAGTCGTCGTTATTTATGCTATCAATAACCTCCTCTGCAAGCAAGCTAAGTTGCCAATTTCACTAATTATTATAGGCTTGGAAACTTGTGGCTTCGGCTGCCTCTGAGCTCCGATGTAGACCACAATATGGCACCATGCGAGAGCCTTTTGTTTTCCAGTACTCTCCAGTATATTCACACGATTAGGCACTTATGCCGACTTTTTGCGAATTATTGGTGCGATAATTTTATTTTTCGAAGGAAAGTTTTATTCTGCTGACTGGATTATGTCGAGTCTAGACCAGAGGCTGCTAGTACGTGACAAAGAGTAAGCATCTCACTGCTAGTAAAGTCAAATATTCTAGCAAGAAAAAATAGCTTTCTCACACAATCATTCATGTATGTGACTTTATATTAAGGGTGTGAATATAGCCAGGTGGTTTCTGCTCAAAGTCAAGAATAAAATGAGCCGTGTGTATCTTCACAAGAAGACATAGCCAGCGTTTGACTGGGTACCTTCTGTTTTGTCCTTTTCCATAACATGGTCTATAACTAGTCGCTCCGTACGTACTTGCTACATGACACGACAGTTATGAGCCGGTCTGCGCATGAGGTAGCAACTAGTCCTGTTTTCATACGTGAAAGCCAATTCTTCCATGCGATATCCGTCTATTGCATACGTACGTGCAACGACCAGGCGAGAGGGTCGGATGCAGATACCAGGTAGTACTAGCACCTACCACGTACAGTGTCCTGCATGTATGATCGAGTCGTTCGCACTCACCTTTGCGTGGATCCGTCTTCACCTGGTCGCTGATAATATGACTGATCGATTAAGATTTACATTTCTGTCTGACTCAATTAATTACTCCGTAAGTTGTCAATTTGATGAGAAATATATATTACAAATAAAATATATCACTAGAAACTTCAGGTGTTATATTTTCTGATGGCATAGAAAGGGTTAATTGGATCTATGCCACTCCAATCTTCATGAGTTGGGGAAATGCCATTACAAAAACACAAGTTGGACACATATGCCATTACAACTATATCATACCTCTCTCTATGCCATTTTCTTCACTTAAAGAGGATAACGGTTTGAAAAAAATACATGTATTCAATGTGTATTTGAATACTGACCATATTACCCTATGTCCAAATTAGGGACACTTTCAGATGTTTGGGTCACCAAAAAAGTCAAAATATGGCAGACAATTTGAATGACCCAAAAAATCTGAAAATTTTAGAAATTCAATCATACTAATACAAGAGAACTGCTCAATTTCTAGCCGATTTTAGGCACATATGGACCATTAAATTGTTTCTCGGCGCCGACTTGCTCTGCGAGTACCAGTGTGTGGCTTCTCATCTTGCCCTTACAAACGAACTGATGAGCTACTTCCTCTGCTCATGTAGGAAGGAGATCGATACATCCAGATCCCCATCCGGATTTTGGCCAAAAATCATAGGAATGAAAGGGATTTTGCAAGTTGTTGCTGCTAGGTGAGGCATTTTTAGTAGGAGTGGATGATAGATGGATCGCAGCATTCCATGAATCCAGCCGGCAGCCAGCCTACCTAGGGCGTTGCCGCCTCTAGCAGCGCCCTCCTCCACCAGCGACCGCCTCGAGCGAGCCTGCGCGCCGCCCGCTTCCAACAGTCCGCCGCTAGTTCGTGTTAGTTTACTAGTTTGGGTGGATGGAACTCGTCCGTGCAGCTTGCTCAGGTTATGAATCGAGTCAAGTGACTAAGACATGAGTGCGAACATGCAAAAGAAATTAAAATTGTTCATATAAAGGCATGTATGGATGTATAAGAGTAGTATATGATCTGGTATTAGATGAAAATGGCATAGATAGAAGTATGAGAGAATTGTATTGGCATATATCCAGCTTGTATTGTGTAATGGCATTTCCCCAACTCATGAAATTGGAGTGGTATTGATCCAATTAACCCTAGTTTTTAATTATGTTATATATTGTATATTATATAGGTCAAATTAGCGACCTATATGCACGTGTAAGACTAAACCGATATGCAGGGAGTACTCCCTATAATCATGCATCGATCATGTAGCCAGATAAAAATGCCAACACTTTTTTGTCGAACAAATCACGGGGAAGTGACCCCTTCCAGAAAAATGATTTTTGCCAAGTGTAAAATGTTTCGAACTCGGCAAACAAGCCTATTTCCCGGGTTCTGCACCAGAAACACATTGTAAACAAGTGAACTTGGTAAGAAGGCAAAAAAAAAAACACTCAACAACAACAAAATACACTCGGCAAATTCTAATAAAACACTTGGTTTTAGTTCGTCATGGCAAACAATTGGGACACTTGGCGGTGGCTCAGAGTTAAACGTTAAGCGTTAGTTTGCAAATTTGGAGAGTTCGACTGCGTTAATTAAATTTTCCCTCTTCCATATTAATTGTTCCTTATTTGGTATAAAGCTGTACTAAATCAGCCTAAGACAGAAGTATAGACTTATCGTCTCGTAAAGTACTTTCAACGTCCCAAAATATAAGGTTTCGCTGATCAACAACTTACAACTTCGATAATAATTTGTACTTATAATCACTACGGGAAAACACTTCGTTGCCGTGCGACATATCGCACGGCAAAGGCCCTATTTTGCACGGCAAAGGCTTTGCCGTGCGTGGACGCACGGCAACGTCTGCACGACAACGCCTCCGACAGCAACGAAGACATTGCCGTGCGCATGACCAAACTGCACGGCAAAGGTCTTTGCCGTGCGCGCGCTACGTTGCCGTGCGGCAGATCCTTTGCCGTGCGACATGTCTTTGCCGTGCGTGCGCCTCGTTGCCGTGCGGCAGATCTTTGCCGTGCGGCATCTTCTTTGCCGTGCGTGCCACTCGTTGTCGTGCGGCAGACTCTGCCGTGCCAGCTTCCTTTGCCGTGCGGCAACGCCCCAGCCCGCACGGCAAAGGCTCCTCCAGGCACTCCCAGCGCCGTGCGAGGAGCACAGGCTGGTGACGTGTGGCGCCTTTGCCGTGTGTATGCACACGGCAAAGTGACCAAAAGTCCTTTGCCATAGTGAATATGTCTACAAAATTAAGTACTTCGTCTGTTTATACATTTTGAACTCATATAATTTGCAAAAGATATTTGCAAAACAAAACACAACGACACCATTTATACATTTTGAACTCATATAATTTTGTAGTTCGTCCGTTCTCTTTTAGTCTACATCTTAGGCTAATTTTTTCCCATATTAGTCTACATTTTAGTTTTGTAATCAACGAAGTAGAAAACGAAGCAGCTCTACTCTCTGTATCGGATGTCATTACTTGTAGCTTGGAATGGTTTTTTACATATCAACGTACTATTATTAAATGATTTGTTAATTTTTCTTAAAAATTGTAGAATGTTGTAAAAGAGAATTGAACGGAGGGAGTAAATAGAAGAAAAAAAACTGTCGTGTAAATTTACTTAGTAGCTAGCAGGTTGATTACTAGCCGCGTTAGTGATGTCAAAAAAAAAACTAACCGCGTTAGTGCAAAAAAGAAAATTGATTACTCGCATGTTTTGGTCACGACCAAACTGACAATTACTTAATTAGCTTCATGGCCTTTTGACTCATTGACGAGTTCCCCACAGTCAAACCAAACATTATTCACCCGAAGTAATCTTACCGATGGAAAACCTCTGTGGTGCTAATTGTCTTGCTTAATTCGCACAAGAAACCGTACGCGCTCGTGCGATGCGACCATGCCGAGTGTCTAGTGGGTAGGAGCTAGCTTGGCCTCCTGTGCTATAAAGCCTTCACCTCCAGGAGCCAACAAGCAAAAAAGACAACTCTTGATTTTAACTTCGTCATGTCTAGCATCACGACCATTAGCAGCGGCATGGAGGAGTCGCTTGACGTAGAGGAGTTCGTCGACACGAGGCTGTCCCTCTCCCTCGTCATCGGCGCCGGGAGCCGACCAGCACCGCCGGTGCAGGCGCTTCTGCCAGCATCGCCGCCACCTGGAAATGAAGCGACGGCGGCGGCTAGGAAGAGGAAGGGATCAGAGAGCGGTAGAGATGGTTCCACTGCTACGGCAGGGCAACATGGCAAGAAGGCCAGGAGAGTGCTTGGCGGCAGCTGCGTCGACGACGACGGAGGTTTCGCGGCCGACAGCGGCGCGAGGAAGAAGCTCCAGCTCACGGCGGACCAGGCGGCGGTAATGGAGAAAAGCTTCCGCGCCCACAACGTCCTGTCTCATGTACGTCCATAACTTCTTTTTGTTGATCTCAGTAGTAATTTGCGTACGAGATCATCATGGGCCGGATTCTGATCGGAATATTTTTAATCGCAGGGTGAGAAGCACGATTTGGCGCGGGAGCTCGGGCTGAAGCCGAGGCAGGTGGAGGTGTGGTTCCAGAACAGGAGGGCGCGGACCAAGCTGAAGCAGACGGAGCTCGACTGCGAGCTGTTGCGCCGCTGGTGCGAGCGTCTCGGCGACGAGAACGAGCGGCTCCGGCGAGAACTCGCCGAGCTGCGCTCATCCTCGTCGTCGTCGGCCTTCTTGTCCAGGCTCACGGCCGCTGTGAGGGTCAACGAAGCGTGCCCGTCCTGCAATAAGCTTGCCGCAACCGGGTCCGGGTGTCGTCCTAATAGCCGAGATTGATCACTGTCGTAGAAGTGATTTCTCGTTTGTTTCAGCAAAATCGTTTGTTAGTTATAGGACAAGAAGAGATACATGACTATATAGTGTATTAGGGACTTTGGGTAAACTCCATGTTCACCTGGGTGTTTGAAGATTGATATGGATATTTGATTCCTCTATGGATTTGCAATGCCGACCGGACGATGATGTTTAGCCAAAAAAGAACGGCTAAGTTGTTGAAGTGCAAACTAAATGAATGTGTTTTGTGTATTTCTTTTTTTGCAAGAAGTCTAGCGATAATAATCAATAAGAGTACTACAATTCTCGCAAAGAGTGAAAACTATATAAATTGGCCTTCAGACCACCTAGCGACGATTAAAAGCATTGAAGACGCCACAACTTCATCATAGTTGTTTCACCCATGTCGTCGACTCTGGTGAGTTGAAAATAGTGCAGTCATAGATGATAGATGACGATCTTAACAATACTAGTGTCGCTTAGAAATAGTTATTTCTCATATGCCTCGTTTGACCATGTTATTTGAGGCATTTGTACAAGAAAGTTTGTACATACGGTGCGAAGAACAAACCACGACTATGTGAACATTTCGCATACTGCTCTTTCCATCCGTATATATCATCATGTCCGGTTCGATAATGGATATTTTTACGGCATACTATTTTATTTTATCTCATGTGCCTTTGTAAAATCCTTTACAGTATGTTACATATTTTTCTCTCTCTAGCTACATCATAATGATATTTTTCACTACCTAAATAAATAGTCATTAACATTTTTAAACAAAATCTTATGAAAATTGATGTATTCCATGCTATATCAATCTTAAGAATTTCCTTGAATGACAGTATTTTGGAAAATAAAATCTTGAACAAAAAGGTCCGAAAAATAATTTCACATGTAACTAAGAAAATTAATTGAGTTATAATAATATTACAGATGCACCTAAATAAAACTAAGCAAATAATTAGGTAAATTTTACATGGGTAGATAGTGGCAAAGTGTTATAATTAGATATTGTAAATAGGAGTATAAGAATAATTGGTTGTCCATGTCCCATGTCAATAAGATGTTACAAAATATGATTATCGTGCTGAATAATTTATCATCTTGTGTAGAAATATAAACTATTCTCTTAATTAGACGATATGCAATGTTATATGCAATGTTATTTACGGACCGAATTCAACATTCTTGATGCAGACAGCTGTTCAATAATTATCATATCTAGCGTAAAAAAAAATGAAGCACTTGTATTTAGCGGTAGAAAATTTATATTCTTATATTGGTCGTTGATCCACAGAGTACTAAAAGTATTCGCAGGAGATGGAATTCATACAACCTAGTATATAAGACAATCACGTCATGTAAGACGCACTAGCAGTATGTCCGAATCTTAGAATGTTTTAGGCTATTCATTATTGGATTGCGGCCCCTAGTACTGAGTGGAAACTGAACGCGTGTACGGTTTATTAATTCTTTCTCTCCTTGATTACGTTTGCCCTGACGGAGTAATTTGCAATCGGTTTCATAACATACATGATAACTGAAGACCAAGGGAAGAAGAAACTGACTGTTGTTTTCGGGTTTTAATTAGCTCCCCTGAGTCCAACCACCGTCAAGTAGACTATTCCTTCCAATGAATAATCTGGCTCGATGGCTTCCGGCCGGAGTCAGAATAAGAGAGGTGCGAGAACGAAAATGCAGGAGGGAGGCATCGAGAACGATGTCGACTCTTCAAGATGTATAGTGATCGAATGGTCTTTGCCGGCCTAGCAAGATGTATTTCGATCGTGGGTTTTGTGTGGTCGTGCCGGCTGATACGAACCTGAGCTGAGCAGGATTACGTGTATTAGTATCTTTTTTCAACAACAACGGCGCATCCAGGAAATTCCGAAAGCTTCGGCCATGTACAGCGTATGAGTCGGAATCAAGAAATCTCATCCTGTTTTTGAAAACCGTGACTTTACATATCGAGCTAGTTTGAGCAGTAATTATGGGAGCTCATGAGTTAGTGTCAGTAACCGCGGCGCTTCCACGAGAATTTGTCTTGTTCTACTGGTGTAAAACTTCAAACTATATGTGTTTGACTGTTTGCGAAAGTCATTGCAAAAGTACTGTCAAGATCTTGGGCGAAAAGGATGGCGAAAAGTGCTTCTTCCTTTGTCTTCAAAAGGTGCTGTGTTGGTGCAAACTACTCTATTTTGGCTGTTAACATACGGAGTAGAAATTAATCTTCAAAAAAGTGCTGCTATTCCAGTTGGAACGTCGGGTGTAGGTGGTCGCAGGCTAGATAGGTGTCTATCTAAAACAGATGGTAGAGTATCTTTCGGATTTATGATCCCACTTCAGTTGTTTTTTTACAATTGTCTGTTGTTACATAAAAGATTCGCTCTTTCTGTAAACTACTGTATTTTAGCTGTGTGCATATCTTAGCATTCATAAATTGAGGAGCTAATCTCTTGTGCGATTGTATCTTCTTGATTTGACAATATGGGCATTTATTATGGTTCTATGCATGCTAGCATAGAGAAGAACCCACAGATGTTAGCCTTCTCTTAGCAAAGGATAATATCTTTTAAAGAAGAGTAAATTTCACTTTTTACCCTGTAGTTATGCATTTGTGACACATATTACCCCATTTAGTAGAATTTTTACCAAAATATTCTATTTAGGATACTTTAAACACGGTTTAGACCCAATTTATTATTTTACTTGTTATTGTTAGATAGAATAGGTATGATAAGTCGATGTGGAGCGATAAAATATGTAAATATAGAAGGGTCTCATGGATGATTTATGCCCAAACTTGTTTAATCCATATGTTCCCTTCATCACTAATATTTTTATATTTTTGAACCCCGATCGTCACCTAACACCTTTCCCAATGGACGCAAACCAAAAAAAATAAGGGTAGAAAGTCTTTAAAATGGGTAATCTACACAAATGCAAAACTACAGGGTAAAATGTAAAATTCACTCTTTAAAGAAAAATAAGTCATCATATCCATCCTAAAAGTTGTCCTCTCTTCTCTTAGACATACTTTCGATTATAGGGACGAAACACTGCAGTAAACATGGCTTGATGGCTACAAGCATCAACCGATGCAGAGGCCAAGGCATTATATTACAAGAGTGTCGGCGGTAGGTGATTGTCATCTTATCATGCAACATTTGGGTCCATCATTAAATAAGATACATATAGTCAGCTTGCGCCAAGTTATTTTTCATAAGACAAGGATTTACATAGCTCCGAGGGGATCCTCAGGAGGCGATTAGGGTTCCTCTGCCTCCCGTCGGCGACCGCCTCCGATCTGGCCGCCTCTGTGGCCTTCGGGCCATGGAGGTACGATAGATCACGGCTCTCATTGGAGGGAAGACTCCGTTTCCCAGTTTTAGGGTTTTCGTTCACCGTCTTTAGGATTTTTTTTGTAGGGGCGACGCTCGGGTGGTGGTGGCGGCGCTTGGTGCAATAACGTTTTCCCGGCTTCAACCCCATCTCGATGGGGACATCAAGAAGCTTGTGGGTATGGTGTGGTCTTCAAGGACTTCGTCTGGCTGTGGGGATATTCGAATCGTCAAGGAGCTTCATCGGCAGTTCATCCTACTTCTTCTTCTCTAGAACGGATGTGATCTTTTCGACCCGTTCGGCGACTTCCCGTCCCCAACCAACAACGTCAACCTGACTCTAGAGGAGCAGCAGCGGTGGCGCGCCGTCGACACGGTCTGGAGGTTGAAGATGAAGGGCTTCTCAAGGATCTCGTTGTAATTTTCGTTTTTCATGGGCTGCTTTGTACTGTTCGATGTTTCTTTTAATGCCAGTGTTTTATTCGCAAAAAAAAAAAAGATTTACATACCTTTAGGCTGGAACAGCTGGATCCAGTTGACAGCCACACCTGCAAAGCAGAATCTGATTCGATTGAGCTAGAGGCTGCGATCGACCAAGTACTCCGTGAAGCTATCAATGATTGAGACGCGTACGTGTCACGTCTATAGCTTGACCGCTTCAGGTTAATGTTCTTACCGACTGCTTCAAATGTTTCCTTTTCTTCACGAGCAACAGACAATCTGACCGTCACCTGTATCGAGCATATCTGAACATTCACGTACTTTAACATCCGACTATGCTCTGGCTTAGCGACGCACACATACTCGCGCGGCGGTCAACCAAGCACTCGTGTCATGGTTGAAACGAATTTTTCTTTTGTTGAGCAGAGATGGTGACATGACTGGTTGATCATTTCGATGTACCACACACATATATATATGCATGCACCTACCTTAATTTGATTTGACTATCGCTTTCACCTCGATCACATTCTATTGCCAGAAATATTATTCGATCTCGTGTGTGCTACCTGAAGAAAACGACGGTTCTTATTCGAGACCAACATAGATAGCTGGTTCACTGACCAGCAAAGCAAGTAATAATAGCATTTGATCACGACCAAGAAACTGACTTTGAGTAACTGCTGCCGTTTCCTCGTCTTAATTTGCTTCTTCTCAATCCAACCAATTAAATCAGTATTAACCTACTATCCTACTAACAAATTAAGTACGGAGTATAACAATGTGAGCGGTCTAGATAGCAAAATCTTTTCTATAATCCCGACTCGAAACCGCAGGTGAGCGGCCATGTCCTGAATAGGCATAGACGTCGCACACACACAAGCTCACCCCTCAAACTGCGGAAGGGTATGGTATGGTAATCTACTAGAAGGACCTCATGTGATTTACCGCACCGCTTTGGTAATTTTATAAAATATCACCAATGTTTCATCTAACGCAGTTTTTTAATTGCATGCCAATTTAATTAAACCACTAACAAGTATTTTTGTTAAGCACATAATGTTGCTATACACACAACTCACATAGGTTCAGCTCATGCAGCCTATTACCATTTTCATTTTTGGCGAACCGTCATTGATACAAAAATTTAAAATGCAGATATATAGAAAAAAAATGGTGCATAATTTGGATGCAGATGAACAACAACACCAGTACATGCTACTATAACAAGCATAATAATAATGTTTTGACTATAGAAACTATATCTTAGCTATGTTAACTCATTGCTTGTTTAGTGTTAAGTTACACACAACATGGCATGATGATCAGGCTTTTCATCGCCACTGGTTCATAACTGCTCATATGGAATGGAAATATTTCACAACATGAAAAGACCAGTGCTCGTTCTACATGATAAAAGAATCAGGGCGTCCCTTGAATCAGTTGGTCTATTTATTAGTGGCCAAACAATAGCTGCATGGTTGCAACTACCACTGAGACACACATTTATCAAAGTCCAAAGAAGAAAAGTCTTTCTCAATACATCTACAATTCCATAACAGCGTAATCTGATTTCTTTTCCACAATAGAGAAGTACAATAAGTGGGTCATTAAGGGTAAACCATGACACATGGAGATGCACCCCTCACATGGCATGACAAATTGTAGTCACGCCCATTTGCAAAAGATCTTACCCTTTGTAGCTGGCCAGCAAATATCAAGGAAAAACTGCCCGCTGCTACAAAAGAGTTTACAGATAAGCAATGCCACTTTGTGCAATGTAGGGATTATGAATTGTCTTCTCCCTAGGGGAATTCTAGACATGTAAAGGGAAGTCTTGATCAAGGACAAGAGGAAATATCTAGTTGTAGTGTAGGTTACCTGAAGTTTCAAAACATGGGGAAACTGAGGCGTCCTAGCATTGAGATAACAAGCACCAAGAATATGACAGAAGTTGCCATATATTTATCAGGTGCATTTGAAAATTTGAAGGATACAAAAGTCCCATGTTTTAACTTCATCTAAGAAGAAGATGGAATTTCAAAATTAGGCAAGCTCTAGATACAGAAACAAGAAACTACTACCTCCGTTTCGATGAATAAGGCGCACCCGCATTTCGAGACGAACTTTGATCGAAAAAATTGAGCAACCAAATCTTGATTATATTGTACGTAATTAGTATCGGCTTCGTATTGAACAATACTTTCTAATGATACTAATTTCATACCAGCAATCTTTATATATTTAAAGTAATTCTTAGTCAAAGAAAAACAAGCAAAACAAAGACGCCTTATTCATTGAAATGGAGGGAGTAGTATGTAGCATGTACAAAACGGTGCACTACCTAATCTATAGTAGGCAAGCCACTAATTATTATGAGTCACTCATGTGCTTTTGTTGGATCAAATATTCATGATGGTGCGACGTCTGAAGTTATAGTGGCATGGAGTTGAGTACCAAAATCTACTGGTGTACTGAATGAAATGGTTACTGAATAGAACGCTAACTCATATGGACCAACTGTTTGCGCCATACTAGTATGACCAAATGTTTGTGTCATACCCACGTGAGCCATTCGTCAAAGCTTGTCGAAACTTGTTGGAAGGATGATTGAAATGAAAAATTTGCATGCATGTGTTAATCAGTAGGTCAACCTAAGAAGATTAGATCAATATGACAACTTAAGAATACTCTTCCTTCATAAGCAACTCTCCAACATCCGATGGGTACATAGGTAACCCAAGCGCAACAAACAAACAATTTTTATGAGAAGAAAATAACCAATATTTTGACCTGGAAAATTGAACAATGTTACACGCTTCGATGCTCTATCGATTAAAATGTGTATTATCCATTTTGAAAATTATAGACCATCAAAAGCAACGGAAAAAATTTGCGTCGGTAAAATACTACATCCATTTGTCTGGAACTGAAGAGTATTGGGGCAGTGGCCGACTCCTGCACAAATTCACACCGAGTTTGCAGTAGTGTTGGGGCAGACACCACTGAGACGTGGACGAAGCCGGTGGACAAAAATCCAGCAATGTTGCCGTTGTGTCGCTTCGCTGCCAACACCTAGGAACCTATATCCGCCACACGAGAGAAAAGGCAAACACAAATCACATGGATCCGTGGCTGCCATTATCAAGAACGTCGTCAAGACGCCCACACGACTACACTGGAGCGGATTAACGGTGTTTAGTACAACAAAATCTATGGTTGTCAAAGCTTGTCTAGAAAATAATCTAGAATTAAAATACTGTTGAGAAGCAATGTGTATGCCCATAATCCTTTTTACATGTGAACTACTAATTTAGTCAATAAAATATAAGATAAATATCACAAAAATTATACTATAGGAAACTTTTTTGAATATGAATCCAATAGTATAACTTTTGTGGCATATATCTTTTATTTTGTTGACCGAATTTGTAGTTAAACTTGAAATGCGTAATACCCATGTAAATTGGTATGGAGGTAATACTTCCAATTTACATAGA